>NW_022990510.1:506237-949633 GCF_902827175.1 Gymnodraco acuticeps
TTTCACAATACTCTTGACTGAGACACTCTCCTAGGTTTTTGGTATATTTCTTTGGTGTGCTGCTAACTACTCTGTATGTTCACTTTCATTTACTGAGTTTATGTAATGCAGAGTGATCTGAACAGAAAGGCCACCAAGTTCTCTATCAATAATAGTGAGAATTATCCACCCACCTCTCCCACCCTTACCCCCATGCTCATTGGGAGTGTGTGTGTGTGTGTGTGTGTGTGTGTGTGTGTGTGTGTGTGGTGTGTGTGTGTGTGTGTGGGTGTGTGTGTGTGTGTGTGTGTGTGTGTGTGTGCGTTAGAAGTTAAACTTTCCCAGTGGTCAGGGGCTCAGGCTCACAGACCCTTAGAGGTCATTTGGTCCTATAGTGGGACATCATGGCAGCTTAGAGAGGTCAAGAGAGGTCAGCGGCAGAAGGAGTGGACACTGACACTACAAAACAATTGCCCATATAAATAGAGAAGACCATTATAAAGGAGAAAAAGTATGAAACAAAGAGTTTAGGACGAGAGTGAAGGAATCCAAAGACATGTCCCTCCACTGCCAATCACACGCGCGCTTTTTGCACAACTGACTGAACACGGTGGAGGATCAATGTTGACAAGTATTCAGCCTTTCCCTCAATCTGCTCTTTTTGTCAGGGTGGAAAACCTGTGGGACAACATTTAGAATAATTACCAAATCCTGAATTGAAAAAAACTTTGACGAATGCATAAAAAAGGAACAATTTAAACTCTGAAGAACGGTAATACGGTTTTAAAATAAACTACGAATGAACTAATAACTGATAATCTAAAGTATGTGTTCAAAGATATCTCCCACTATTGGTAAAATAATGGTTTTTTGCCATTTCTCTTAAGAAGTTGCACTAGTACTTTAGCGTTGAGTTACATTGTTATCTAATAAAACACATACAAAATGACTTCTTCAATGGTTTCTTAAGGAATACTCAGAAATCCTGTTTGATCGACAATGTTTGAGGGATGGACAAACATTGTTGTTTTTTCATATTTTTTAATAAGATTTGTTGAGTATAGCAACAATGTTTTTGTGAACTAAACCAACATTAAACAACAGCTTATTGTGATTAAAAATAAAACCTGAAGAAATGTTTGGGTCAAAGACTAAGCAGTGTCCGATGTTACTCATGCTTTCAAGACTACATAATCATAAACCACTAATAAATACTATTTATGCAAACATGTGTATGCATTTTACATTACTAAATAAACGGGGCCAAGCATATGAATGCATTGTGATGTTCAGGGATGGATTTGTTAGTGTGACTATTAGGGCATGTGTTACAGATTTGTCTGACTATTGACAATTGTCTGGGATCCTGCTCAGGTTAGCTCAAGCTTTGTTGAACCCCAGCTACTCAAGGGGGAATGTTGCATATAGGTTTAGGATTTATCCTGTTATTGGAGTTCTAAAACAAGTAGGTTGTGGCCACCAACTCACTGCTGCATTGGAGAGGCACAATATTTATGATAAGTTTCAGTCGGGGTTTCGGGAAAAGCACTCCACTGAAATGGCTCTCCTGAGGGTTTCTAACGACATCCTGATGGCTTCTGATGTGGGTGATTACTCTGTGTTAGTAATTCTTACAATACAATACACAACTTTATTTATAAAGCACTTTAAACCTCCAGACCAAAGTGCTGTACAGGCAAATAGATAAAACAAAGCATACAAAAAAGTAACACAGCTCAGCTCACACACCATAAAGTCCCGTCACACCGTCCCGAAATTGACACCCGATGGACACACGAATATGGAATTGTGAATTTCGCACGAAGATGGCCCCGAACCACACACAAAGGCAACATTTACATTACGACATACAACTGCAACGAAAGTAACAAACAATGATGTTAATTACTATGATACTGTACTGATATTTTCAGACTTTGTTCTTTACTTTATCCGTCTTTATATGTAGAAGATAAGTTTTCTCCGTAATGTTGTTTCCAAAAACTTCCTGTCAACTCGCCTTCAAAATAATATATTATATCCTTTTCAGTTTCACAGAACACAAATTGGGTTATTTACATAATATGTTTACATGATTTTGTTGTGCAATAAAACAACCCGATGGACACACGATAAAGGAAATGTTCAAATTCGGCTCTGATCGTCGTAGCAACATCGGGCCATTCGTGAGGGCATCTTAAGCCATCGTATGACCGCCGGTGGAGTTTCTCAGGCTCCGGCAGCAACTTCGTGAGCGGTGGCAAAATCTTTGGCATGCCAAAAAATTGCAGAAGGACCTTGCGAAGGTTCATTTTTGTGTTGAATTCGTGTGTCAATTTTGCACCTTCGGGCCATCGTGAGGGCATCTTGTTATCATCTGTGCCATCGGGCATTCGCCCCGATCAGAGTGAGGGCGAATGCCCGATGGCACCGATGATAACAAGAAGGTGACACGATTTGACAAGATGCCCTCACGAGTGCCTTACGAAGTTGCCGCTCACAAAGTTGCTGCCGGAGCCTGAGAAACTCCACCGGCGGTCATATGATTAGATGCCCTCACGAATGGCCCGATGTTGTTACGATCAGAGCCGAATTTGAACATTTCCTTTATCGTGTGTCCATCGGGTGTCAATTTCGGGACAGTGTGACGCGGGCTTAAAACAGTTTAAATGCAAAAAAGCAACAGTCTGAAAGATGTTGAAACGCCAAATGTTAAAACGCTAAGGAGAAGAGGTGGGTTTTAAGAAGCGATTTAAAAGCAGGCAGTGTGGAGGCCTGTCTGATCTCCAGGGGCAGAGCGTTCCACAGTTTGGGAGCCGCTACAGAGAAGCAACGGTCCCCTCTGAGCTTTGACCTGGTTTTAGGCACATTCAGGAGCAGTTGGTCCGCTGACCTGAGAGGGCGGTTCGGCGTGTAATGCTGTTGCAGCTCAGCAAGGTATGGTGGGGTCATGCCATTTAGGGATTTAAAAGTAAATACAATAATTTTAAAATGGATCCTAAAATAAATTGGCAGCCAGTGGAGAGAAGCTAAAACAGGGGAAATGTGGTCATACTTCCGTGTGCCAGTTAAGAGCCCTGCGGCATTTTGCACCCGCTGCAGTCGTGTGATGGAGGACCCACTGACCCCCATGTAGAGAGATTTACAGTAGTCCAGCCGGGGTGACAAAGGCATGGATTACTGTCTCAAACTGCTGTCTGGAGAGAAAAGGTTTTACTTTGGCTAGCTGCCTCAGGTGATAAAGCTCGTTTTTACCACCGACTTAATCTGACTCTCAAGTTTGGGTTCACGGTCCATTTTAATACCAAGGTGTCAGTGGTGCTACCAAAAACCATTACTTCTGTTTTTCCTTCATTGAGTTTAAGGAAATTGCACGCCATCCAGGCCTTTATGTCATCTAGGCACTTTAGCAGTGGGCTAATTAAGTAACCCTCCTTCTTTGTTAGAGGGACATAAATCTGGCTATCGTCAGCATAGCAGTGGAATGCGATGCCGTGCTTTCTAAAAATAGACCCAAGAGGGAGCAAATAGAGGGAGAATAGCAGGGGGCCTAATACTGAGCCCTGTGGGACCCCATACAGGAGTGGAGCAGAGGATGACTCAGTCACCAAGGCTGACAGAGAAAGTTCTGTCCTTCAAATATGACATGAACCATTCCAGGGCTTTTCCCTCAATGCCCACCCACTTCTCCAAGCGGGAGATCAGGATGTCATGGTCGACTGTATCGAAAGCAGCAGTTAAGTCAATAAGTAGGAGCACAACGCAGTCCCCAGAGTCAGTAGATAAAAGGATGTCATTAAATACTCTTAAAAGCGCTGTTTCAGTGCTGTGCATAGTTTTAAAACCGGATTGGAAAACCTCCAGTATGTTGTTCTCTTCCAGAAAAAACATAATTTGACTGTAGACAATCTTCTCCAGGATCTTTGACATAAAAGGCATTTTGGAAATGGGCCTAAAATTAGCCAGAACTGTGGGATCCAGGCTGGGTTTTTTTAATACGAGGTTGCACTACTGCATGCTTCAGGTTTTTGGGGACCTTCCCTGAGAGCAGGCTGCTGTTTAAAACTGCCATCACAGATGGTCCAACAGTGGATTTAAATGCAATTTAAAAGATTTGCAAACTCACAAATAAATGTGCAAGTGTAAAACGGATCTGCAAATACGCTAAATATTTTCAAAAATAAAGAAAAGATCTGTGATTATCTCTTTAACATTGACAACTTTCGATCAGGCATTTGTGAATCCATTTTGTATTTGCCGACCAAAAATGTGGATCGTCTTTTTACACACACACGGAATTTTGAGACATATTTTCCGCCGGTCTCGGCTAAAATCTACTCGTTTCACTCTGTGATTTTCGGAAACCACGTGATGGCCCGCTGATGACGACATTTCCGCATGATTTCAAAGTAAGAGCATGATGGTTTGTTTAATGCTGTTTTTTTTTAATAATGAACAGCGGAACGTTAGATGCATTCTTTGCATTCTGGCGTACCGGTTAGCAGACTGAAGCAGAGTTGTTCGAACCTGCCTCCAAGTCCTCCGACAACGTCTGATGAAAGCCTGGACAGACGGACAGGTAACCTCCTTCTCCAATGCAGAGAACAATGGGGGTTGAAAACCGTATGCACACTGAAAAGGGGAAAGACCATAGCGGAACTGATGAGGGTGTTGTGGGCATACTCCACCCACAGGATTGTTTTGACCAGGTCGTTGGATGATCGGAAGCCATGCAGCGGAGAGTGGTCTCCATCTCCTGATTCTTCCGTTCGGTCGGGCCATTGGCCTGTGGGTGGAAACCGAGAGAGACTGACCGTCGCCCCAATCAGTTCACAAAACTCCCTCCAAACACAGAGATGAACTGGGGCCCCCGGTCGGAAACCACATCAGTCGCCAGTCCGTGAATGCGAAAAACGTGGAGAAGAATAAGTTCTGCCGTCTCCTTAGCTGACGGGATCTTAGGCAGGGGTACGAAATGAGCCATCTTACTAACAGATCTACCACCGTCAAGATGGCAGTATGTCCGTGGGACGGTGGTAGACCAGTCACAAAGTCCAAAGAGATATGTGACCAAGGGCAACGTGGACCGGTAATGGATGAAGGAGGCCAGCTGGCGCTTGGTGAGATGGTTTGTGCCGATTGCACACAGGACAGGCGTTCACAAACTCCCGGGTGTCAGCCTCCATCCCTCTGGTACGTTGAATCCCAGGGTGGCAGGAAAGTCTGGAGCTGTGAACCTCAGCCCTCAAAACCTGAGGCACAAACGGTTGAGAGGACAAGAACTAGGACCGGGTTGGTCCAACAAAGCGGTCTTAACCCTCTCCTCAATCTCCCAAGCGAGGACGCCGATCACTCGAGGAGCAGGAAGAATAGTGTCCGGAATACCGCAGGTGTCTCCCTCCCGAACTGCCGGGACAGAGCGTTGGCCTTCACGTTGCGGGAGCCCGGGCGGTAGGAGAGGAAAAAATTAAACCGGGTGAAAAATAACGACCACCTGGCTTGCCGGGAATTCAGTCTTTGTGCCGACCTGATGTATTCCAGGTTCTTATGGTCGGTCCAAACCTGAAATGGTTGTTCTGTCCCCTCAAGCCAGTGTCGCCACTCCTCCAACGCCAACTTGACTGCTAGAAGCTCCCGATTCCCCACGTCATAGTTTCTCTCCGCCGGATTCAATCTCCTCGAAAAGAAAGCACAGGGGTGGAGCTTCTGGTTCTCACCAGAACGTTGCGACAGGATGGCCCCCACCCCTACGTCAGAAGCATCCACTTCCTCCACCACCAACTGACCAGCGGGGTCTGGTACTTGCAGGATAGGAGCCGACGTAAACCGGCCCTTGAGGTCCTGAAAAGCCTCCTCGGCTGCAGGGGACCATCGGAACGTCACCTTGGACGAGGTCAGGGCGTAGAGCGGGGCGGCCACGGTGATGTAGCCACGGATGAACCGTCTGTAAAAATTGGCGAATCCCAGGAAACGCTGCAGCTCCTTCCGGGAATCAGGGACCCGCCACGAGGTAACTGCTTAGAGGGATCCATCTCCACACTTCCTTGACCCACGATGTAGCCAAGAAAGGCGACCAAAGAAGTGTGAAACTCGCACTTCTCCGTCTTGACGAACAGCGAGTTCTCCAGAAGTCTCTGGAGGACTGTCTGGACGTGATGGACGTGTTCTTGAGGTTCTTTGAAAAAATCTAAATGTCGTCCAGATAAACAAAAACATAACGATCCAACATGTCCCGGAGTACGTCGTTCAACCAACGCTTGGAAAACTGCAGGGGCGTTGGTAAGTCCAAATGGCATCACCAGGTACTCGTAATGTCCCGAAGAGGTGTTGAAGGCGGTCTTCCATTCGTCCCCCTCACGGATTCGTACCAGGTGATAAGCGTTTCGTACATCCAGCTTAGTGAAGATTGTAGCCCCCTGTAGTAACTCGAATGCTGACGAGATGAGTGGCAGGGGATATCGATTCTTCACCGTGACGTCGTTCAGACCCCGATAGTCAATGCAGGGTCTCAGGGTCTTGTCCTTCTTCACCACAAAAAAACCCCCTGCTCCTGCGGGTGATGTGGAAGGACGAATAATTCCCGCAGCCAGAGTCATTGACGTAAGTCTCCATGGACTTCCTCTCCGGTGCCGAAAGCGAGTACAACCGGGCCTTGGGTGGGACTGCGCCTGGATGTAGCTCAATGGCGCAGTCATAGGGCCGATGAGGTGGGAGAGATGTCGCCTTAGCCTTGCTAAAAACCTCCTTAAAGTCCCAATATTCTGCCGGAACCCCTGTGACATCCGAAACCAGGTTCATATCCACAGATAGTTGAGGTGCGGTGGCCTGCTTGAGGCAAACCTGATGACAGGAGGAACTCCAACCTAGGATGGACCCAGTTGCCCAGTCAATGTTGGGGTTGTGGCGGCGGAGCCATGGATAACCCAAAATCATCAACTGCATCGTCCAATCAGTGAGCGATACACAGTAAGGGGGCGGGGCGAGTGTCTGAGGATTTCATCGAAGGATGGTCTGGTGGTTCCTCGATTATAGCTCCTCCATTATCGCTCCTCGCTCCTCGGTCCTCCGGCAAAAATAAATAAAATAATCAAATCAACTTCCAGTGAGACCGAGACCGAGGAGCGAGGAAATTAAAAATAAGATAAGTGACCAAAGCAGAGGGCCCACCTGGCTTGCCTGGAGTTTAGCTGACTGGATGTACTCCAGGTTTTTGTGGTCAGTCCAAACAAGGACTGGCTCACTGCCCTCGAGCCAGTGTCGCCACTCCTCCAACGCCATCTTCACACCGCCAGCAGCTCTCTGTTGCCCCCACATCATAATTTCTCTCAGCTGGGGAAAGAAGGCGAGAGAAAACACATGGGTGAAGCTTATTATTTGGTCCAGCAGTCTGAGAAAGAACAGTGCCAACCCCGATGTCTGATGCATCTACTTCAACCACAAACTGCTTGCTTGAGTCCGGCTGGATGAGAATGGGGGCAGAAGTGAACAGGGACTTGAGTCTAAGAAAAGCATTGTTAGCATCCTATGTTGTAAATGTATTATCTTTTCGATTTACATACGGCATCTATTGCACGTCTGTCCATCCTGGGAGAGGGATCCCTCCTCTGTTGCTCTCCCTGAGGTTTCTCCCATTTTTCCCTTTAAACTGTGGGTTTTCTCCGGAAGTTTTTCCTTGTACGATGTGAGGGTCTAAGGACAGAGGGTGTCGTATTGTCATACTGATATTCTATACAAACTGTGAAGACCACTGAAACAAATGTAACATGTGTGATATTGGGCTATATAAATAAACATTGATTGATCTTTGTTGAAGGCCCCACTCAGGTTGTGGTAAACCTCAGGAATGCCGGATAAGTACTTCAGCTGAGACACATGTAGCAGAGGCACAGCAGACTGTAAACAGTTAAGGTGGCATAACTGATTCCATTCTATGATTCTTCCTCCAGCCCAATCAATCAATCAATCAATCAATCAATCAATCAATGTTTATTTATATAGCCCAATATCACAAATGTTACATTTGTCTCAGTGGTCTTCACAGTTGGTACAGAATATCAGTATGACAATACGACACCCTCTGTCCTTAGACCCTCACATCGTACAAGGAAAAACTTCCAGAGAAAACCCACAGTTTAAAGGGGAACATGGGAGAAACCTCAGGGAGAGCAACAGAGGAGAGATCCCTCTCCCAGGACGGACAATCAATATGCCGATTGTGAGTGCGAAGCCAAGGGTAACCAAGAACCAAAGGGGTAGCAGGGGCGGAAATAACCTTGAGTTGGATTACTTCTCTGTGATTTCCTGAAATAAACAGGGTTACGGGTTGTGTCTGCTGTGTAACCCTCGAAATGCTTTGACCATTTAGGGCATAAGCAGTCATAGGTTCTTGTAATGTTTCCAAGTTGAGACCCAGCTGCTTGGCAAGTTCAAGGTCCACAAAACTGTCCTCTGCTCCAGAGTCTATGAGGGCAGAGAGGGGCAAGGTCTGAGTGTTAGCACAAAGTCTGGCAGGAATGTGAAAACGGCGCAAGGTTGGGGCTACAATTGGGGGTTTGTGGACTCGTCAGGACCCACAAATTCACTGATGAGACCCTGCGTTTGGGCGGACAGAACAGCCAGCAAGGATATGCCCCAATTTGCCACAGTACAGGCACTCTCCAGACCTCAAAGGCGTTCCTCAGGGGATAGTCCAGCTCGTCCCAACTGCATTGCTTCCTCCTTAGCAAAAGTGGGCACGCGAGGTGGCAAGGTGAAGCCAGACGGTCTGGAAACAGAGGGAGCATACAGGGATGAGAAGTTTGGTTTACTTGGCAAAGCAAAAGGTGAACGCTGCGTTCCCGCAGCCGGCTGTCGAGACGAGACACCAAGGAGATTAAGGATTGGAGGTTGGCAGGCTCATCTCTTGCAGCCAGCTCATCCTTCAGTTGATTCTTCAACCCCCTAACAAACACTGCCCTTAAAGCCGCCTCGTCCCATCGGGCTTCTGCCGCCAGTGTGCGAAACTCGAGTAATCTGCCACGATTCGAGTCCCCTGTTGCAAATTTAGCAGATGATTTGCAGCTGAGCCAGAGTAGTCGGGGTGATCAAAAACAGTGGACAAATGTTCAGAAAAAACTCCAAAGGAAAGAGTGTCGTAATCCACAGAATAACTCAATGCTTCGGCCCAGGTTAATGCTTTGTCACGAAGCAAACTCAACACATAGTTAATTTTAGTCACATCAGAAGAAAATGACAAGGGGCGCTGTCGAGATACCTTGTTGCATTGAAAAATAAATCCTCTGCATTTCTCCACCTCTCCGTGGAAAGGCTCTGGGTCGGAGATGGGGAAATCCCGGCATGGAGTGGAATCCTGAAGGAGATTGGAGGGTGCAGGAATTGCAGAAGAATACGTCAGGGTTGAAATCTGGGCTGCAAGATTTGTGATGTGATGTGCCATGGACTGATTGCTGTCAACTAAAACTCGGATTAGCTGCTCATGTTGAACCAGAAGGTTTCCCTGATGAGACAGGGCGTGCTGAACAGCGGAGGGATCCGATCCAGTGTCAGAGGGTTCGTACTGTTCGTACTGTTACGCTCTCCGAGCGTTTACAGGAGTGAACCCACAATACTGAACACCGACGAGATGAGAAAGAAGTTATGAAGCCAAAAGGGTTTAATATCCAAAAACAGGCTTGAGACTGAACTGAAGAGGGGATTTATAATCCAGCTAGTCCAGGTCCGGGGTTTGTCTTCAGAGCTGGAGCGGAGGTCTGAAGCCAGGGATCTTGGTTTCACGAGAGTGAGCAGACTGGAACTGGAGAGCGGGGAAGCACGGAGGAACACAGCTGGAGGGATGGTGGCTGCAAGCGGCAGGTAGAGGAGCAGGTTGATGGATACTGGACAGAGAGAGCACAAGGTAAGAAAAACAAGAACATTGGAGATTAAGGTTTTGCTAAACTAAGGGACCAAGACGTTTTACCAATGTGATTAGACGACGCACTGGTGAATACTGGATGAAGAAACCGGGTATATATGCAGGTGTAGGTGAGTAGTTGTAATCAGAGAGATGAGCAGCAGCTGAGGAGGTGAGTTGGCGGGAATCGGAATTTGGTCAGCCACGCCCAGCCAGGAAGACAGACAGACAAAACAAACACAGAAGGAGAACAGAAGGAGGCAGACTGTAGATCCTTACAGGTACTTTAAGTATATTTTGATGCTAATACTTTTGTACTTTTACTTGTAACATTTTGAATGCAGGACTTTTTATTGTAACCGAGTATTCCTACCTCTGACAATACATCCTGAGTGGTTACCAAAAAAAAACCCTGCTCTGAAGGTTATTTTCATTTTACAAATCCTGCACTCAGCTTTGCTTTCTCCAATATCATTGAAATGCAGCCAGATGCTGCTTCTTTTTTCGGTTTTCGCAAATGTCTTGACTTTTTCCGACGCGCTTGCATTTAAATCCGTCTCCTCGTCGCTCTGTGTAGCTGGCCTTTACACTACACCTGCTGTCTTTGGAGCGTCTGCCCCCCACCCTTCTTTCACATAATGGTATGATCCTAGTGCAGGGGTGCCCAACCTTTTTTGAACCGAGAGCTACTTTAAAGTTGCCAGTCTGCCGAGATCTACCAGTCCAAATAGAGAGGCGTAGTTACTGACAGCCTACTACCAGGTAAATACACACTTCTACTCAGGGACGTGCACAGGTAACGGCCCTTTTGAACTTTTTGGCTGACCTGCCCCTCTGGAGAGCGAAAGTCTTTTCTTTCTGTTGTGGCCGAATAAACATGATAAGCCCTCTGTCACGATCTGTCTGTGTTGTTGTTTTGTCTTGTCTTTTTCTCTTTGGGTTTCCTGTTTTATTTTGTAAATTGTTCACCCCCGTTTCCTGCCTGTTGCTTTCTGTCTGTTTTCCCTCCCTGATTACCCGATTGTGTTCACCTGGTGCCTCTGTGTTTTCTCCTCCCTCCTCACCTGTCTTGTTTGTGTGATTAGTCTTGTGTGTATTTAAGTTCTGGTTTTTCTGTGTCTTGTCGTTCGTTTGTATGTGACTGTGTTCACCGGTGAGTGTTCTGTCTGTCCAAGTTCTATTAAAAGTATTCAGTTTAATCTGCATTTGGGTCCTGCTTCCTTCGCTCTACGCTCGTGACAGAACGAACCGACCATAAATGGACCCAGCAGATGATCCATTTGAGGTGGAACTACAACATTTTTCCTTTTATTTGGCTTGCTGCTATGATTGGTGGAAGGGAGCGTCCAGTGTTCGGCAGAGGGAGGCCGCTCTGGTAGAGGCGCACCGGTTGGCTATGGAGAAACCAGACTTGGTGAAATTCTTACCTGGCTGGATTTTGGACTTCCTCTGGGTGTGTGATTTCCAGCCTGCTGAATACAAACGTCTCTGTGTGTTCCGTCTGGAGTCAACCAGTGCTTCTGCCCCAGTTCCTGCTCCTGTCCAGGAGTCGTTTTCTGGAACTCGTCTGGCTTTTGGAGGTCCACGGAGCCTTCAGGCGGCTTCTAAGACAAGGAGTCGCAAGTCCAGGCTAGCAGCCCGAGCCCCAAGAGCCATGATTCCGGTCCCGTTCTGGCCCCAGCGGCCATGGTTCTGGCCCCAGCGGCCATGGTTCCAGACCCGGCTCTTGCCCCAGCTGCCATAGTCCCATCTCAAGTCCCTTCTCTAGTCCCTTCTCTGGTCCACTCTCTAGTCTCTTCTCGAGTTCCCCCTCTAGTCCCTTCCCAAGTCCCTCCTCAGTCACTCCTCTAGTCCCATCTCTAGTCCCATCTCCAGTCCCTCCTTTAGTCCCTTCCCTAGTCCCTTCTCAAATCCCAACTCTAGTCCCATCTCAAGTTCCCTCTCGAGTTCCCTCTCGAGTTCCCTCTCCAGTCCCTACTGAAGTGCCGTTGGAGGTTCCGGCTTCAGTACCGGCCCACACAGCAATGATCCAGGCTTCAGCTCCGGACTTACAGCCATGTTTCTGGCTCCAGAACCGGACCTTACAGCCATGTTTCCGGCTCCAGAACCGGACCTTACAGCCATGATTCTGGCTTCAATTCCGACCCCCGCAGCCATGGTTCCGGCCCCAGCAGCCATGGTTCCGGCTTCAGTACCGTCCCCGGAAGCCATGGGCTGACTCCAGTTTCGGCTACAGGGCTGGCTCCTCAGCCGACGCCAGCTCCCCGAGTCTTGTCGGCGTACCGGCCGACTCCAGCATCTCGTCTTCTGCTGGCTCCCCAGCCGACGCCAGCTCCCCGAGTCTTGTCGGTACCGGCCGACTCCAGCACCTCGTCTTCTGCTGGCTCCCCAGCCGACGCCAGCTCCCCGAGTCTTGTCGGTGTACCGGCCGACTCCAGCACCTCGTCTCCTGCTGGCTCCCCAGACGACGCTAGCTCCTTGTCCTGTCCCGTTGGAGGGCCCGCCGACTACTCTCCTGCCGGGGGTCCTGCCAACCCTTTGTCCTGTACTGTTGGAGGCCCCCGACTACTCTCCTGCCGGGGGTCCTGCCAACCCTTTGTCCTGTCTCGTTGGAGGTCCCGCCGACTACTCTCCTGCCGGGGGTCCTGCCAATCCTATGTCCTGTGCCGTTGGAGCCCCCCGACTACTCTCCTGCCGGGGGTCCTGCCAACCCTTTGTCCTGTGCTGTTGGAGGCCGCCGACTACTCTCCTGCCGGGGGTCCTGCCAACCCTTTGTCCTGTCTCGTTGGAGGTCCCGCCGTCTATCTCCTGCCGGGGGTCCTGCCAATCCTATGTCCTGTGCCGTTGGAGGCCCCGCCGACTACTCTCCTGCCGGGGGTCCTGCCAACCCTTTGTCCTGTGCTGTTGGAGGTCCCGCCGACTACTCTCCTGCCGGGGGTCCTGCCAATCCTTTGTCCTGTGCCGTTGGAGGCCCGCCGACTACTCTCCTGCCGGGGTCCTGCCAACCCTTTGTCCTGTCCCGTTGGAGGGCCCGCCGACTACTCTCTGCCGGGGTCCTGCCAACCCTTTGTCCTGTGCTGTTGGAGGCCCGCCGACTACTCTCCTGCCGGGGGTCCTGCCAACCCTTTGTCCTGTGCTGTTGGAGATCCCGCCGACTACTCTCCTGCTGGGGGTCCTGCCAACCCTTTGTCCTGTCTCGTTGGAGGTCCCGCCGTCTACTCTCCTGCCGGGGGTCCTGCCAATCCTATGTACTGTGCCGTTGGAGGCCCCGCCGACTGCTCTCCTGCTGGGGATCCTGCAAATCCCGTGTCCTGGTCCTCTTCCGTGGGGGATCCTGCCGAGGCCTGTCCCACCAGCTCCGACACCGGGTCCTGCCCGGTCTCTGGCACTGTCCCGTCAGCGCCTTCCTGCCCGGCCTCCGGAGCTCTCTGGTCTCGCCCTCGAGCCCGGGCCCCTGAGAGCCGCGGTCTTCGCCCTCGATCCCGGCCCTCTGTGAGCCGCAGTCTTCACCCTCGAGCCCGGCCCCCTGAGAGCCGCGGTCTTCGCCCTCGAGCCCGGCCCCTGACTCTTCCTGCTGCGGTCCTCGCCCTCGGGCCCGGCCCCCTGACTCTTCCGGCCGCGGTCCTCGCCCTCATGCTCGGCCCCCGACTTTTCCGGCCGCAGTCCTCGCCCTCATGCTCGGCCCCCTGAGTTCGCCCCCCCTTCGCCCCTCCATAACCCCCATTTTGGACTCTGCCTTGCCCCCCGTCCGCCCGAGACCCCTTCCTGGTCCTCTGCCTTGCCCCCGGGCCGTCCCCCGAGACCCCTTCCTGGTCCTCTGCCGTGCCCCTGGCTGTCAGCCCAAGCCCGTCCTCCAGACCCCCTCCACCCACCCTGGTGGCTTAGTGATGCGCACCCCCGTTTCCTGCCTGTTGCTTTCTGTCTGTTTTCCCTCCCTGATTACCCGATTGTGTTCACCTGGTGCCTCTGTGTTTTATCCTCCTCCTCACCTGTGTCTTGTTTGTGTGATTAGTCTTGTGTGTATTTAAGTTCTGGTTTTTCTGTCTGTCTTTGTCGGTTCGTCGTTTGTATGTGACTGTGTTCACCGGTGAGTGTTCTGTCTGTCCAAGTTCTATTAAAAGTATATCAGTTTAATCTGCATTTGGGTCCTGCTTCCTTCGCTCTACCGTGACACCCTCAATTAGTATTGTAGAGTCTCGCTGCGATAAAACACACCTTGTCAGCGCTGTCATCTGCCCCCAGTCACGTGACTTTGTTTACAATCTTACAGCTGAAAAGCAAAGGAAAGCCCTCCGAGTCCGACCTCATATGGCTATGGTGATCATGTGCCTGCTGGCTTTGGTGGCCAATCCTTGGGTCAATCTGTCCCCGGAAATGTCCCCGTTTTTAAATATGCTTTTATTGATTTGGAGTTTTCTCATGGCAGTTATAGTATAGGGGACAACCCAGGGGACTTTACTTCCTCTTGACACCGTCGGTTATTTACAAAAAAAACACCTCAATATACTTGTTATTGTGTTTCTGTGTCTTGTCAATATGCTCCGTAAACTCCCTCACCGCTCTCTCTATTTTCTTGATCGCCCTCTCTCACATACGGGAGAACACTTCACTGTCCCGCTTCATTATATGATTTCTGCCATGTCTCAACTTAAGTTTGACCATCTCTGTTATTAAGTTATGGAATACTAAATAAATAAGTAATTAGATACCTTACCGGCATGTGCTCATAAAGAATGATAAGAATAATGGGTATTGAACTGGTTTAATCAATTAGTGAGTTTATTTAAGGCACAGCAGTTACAATGGTCAAACTACATTAAAACAGAATTGTCCGCATTTTGTCTTTAACATTCGATATGTTAATGAGATATGGACCGCAAAACAAAAAAGGTCCCTGGTTTTCATTTTTCTTTTTTATAAAAAAAGTTCTTACGTTTTCGGGGTGGGAGGCCCTTTTTCTAGTTTAGAACAATAGCCCCTCCAAATGTCTGTGCACGTCCCTGCTTCTACTTGTATAAAACTGACCTTTGTACGATTAATACTTCATAAAATACTGCAGATCCTTTATCGTACCTCTTTCTAATCTACACACATACAAGTATTTAACTGAAGTTACACAACAGTGTTGTTGATACGGAGTTGGAGTTTATTCACACGTCACTACAGTGGGTAATGTCTTCAAGAAACATTGAACAGTGCTGCCACATATGACACAGGGAAAAAATAAAAGACTCTGAACCCTTTCTTTGCCATTATTTAAAAACAGTGTTGCTACAAAAGTATAAATTAGGCTTACTAATAGACAACTCCGATCTGAAGCTACACAGGAATCTGCTGCCAAAGTGCAATAAAAAAGACAACATTAATAGAATCAAACCCTTTTTTTGTTGCATTTTAGTAGAGTATAAAATAAATGCCTTTAAAATAGGATGCAAGCAACACTAGTTTCTTAACCTGAATTGATAATAGACTATAATCAATTTAAGTTTGCATTCTTATACCATTTTGTACAATTATAATGAATAAGTTCAAACAAACTAAAACTTACAGCTGATTAATAACGGTATCTAACTTGAGTTTTTATTATATCAAAAACCTGTTGAAATGCTAGTGTTATTTTTACTGTCCCCAAAAAGCGCGTCGGCAGCCTCCAGGAAAGCTTCTTTCACAACTTCGCCGTCTTTGAAAGACTTCATGACACGATAAGATGCTATGGTAGCAGCCTTGCTCTTGTTGTTGGGCCTGGTGAAAATGGACTGCTGTGCATTTAGCTGTCCTTTCAGTTCCCTCCCCTTTTGGAGCGTAGGGCAGAATTAGGAGGGAATTCCGTCTCGTAGCGTTTGTGCACTGTTTTGAAATGCCGCTCCTAAATTACCATTCTTCGATAAAGCCACGCTCGCATTGAAGATGAGACAGATGGACTTTGAATTGGAATAGATACAGAAATAATCATCCTCCCACTCGGAGTGAAAATTATATATTTTGGGCTTTTTTGCTTCTGCCATAATTGCGGTCTTGTGTGTGCGGACTGTCACTCCTGTTGTTGAGTGTTGACACCATGGTTGACACGGACAATGTCAGTGAAATAGTGCCCACTGCCCTGCCCACCAGCCACGCCCCGACACATGGGGTCACGCCGGCCAATCACAAAGCTTTGATGCGTTCAAGTGCATTATTCTGGCACAGGAAAATTATGTTATAGGACATTAACGATAAAACAGAATATTGTTGTTCTATTTTTAGACACATCTCGCGATCGACTGGGAATCTCCCCGATCGACCGGTCGATCGCGATCGACTGGTTGGGCACCCCTGTCCTAGTGTGTCCTCGCATATGATTGGCCGCATGGTGGCCCAGCTAAATAAAGACCCGCCCCTGCCTGCAAGGATTCTCAGCAAGATTAGAAGCGGCTGAAGATTCTGCTCTCCCCGACGGGAGTCTGCTCTTCTAGCGGCGATCGGCGTGTTGGAGACCTCTGAATTAAAGTCAGAAGGCTCAAGTCCAAGTCAAGTCCCGAGTCATTGGTGTTCAAGTTCAAGTCGAGTCGCAAGTGTTTTGTGATTTTGTCAAGTCGAGTCCAAAGTTATCAAATTGGTGACTCGAGTCTGACACGAGTCCAAGTCATGTGACTCGAGTCCACACCTCTGGAGAGTGGCACAATTGTTGTTGCCGGACTGCAGTTAAGCTCAGTTTCTTTAATAAACTGGCAACAGAGTGTTTGGCCTGGTATTCATTAATTACACACATTGCTCAAGGGATTAAGGAACAGACGGAGGCATTTATACGCCTCCGTGTTGAGCACGGGCACCTGTTCACGGGTGGTCGGGACACGGCCGCCAATGGTTATCGGTGAGAAGCAAGTGAGATTGTTTAGGTAGTAAATATTGTTCAAGATGTAATTTATTCACTGCTTTCTCCTTCTGATTGTAGCAGGATGAGTAGTAAATGCTGTTGTAAGGCATATTCTTCTAAGCCTATCACCGCCAGGGGGCACCCTATAAAGGGGCAGAGGCTTCTAGCTGGCGGCCTCTGTTTCGTTGGTGCCCAGACCTACCCACTTCCATTCTTGCTGTGTTTTGCTTCCACCACCGGCGTAGCGGAGGGTCTTCCTGGCGATGCCTGTCAAGTAGTCGTAACGTAGAGAGCATGAAACTCTCTCCTCTCAGCCTGATCGGGCCAAGCTAAGGCTTTAAAGAACCGCTGCTGTTTTGCTGCACCGAAAAAAGACGGGTTTCTGACGGCAGGGTCATCACCTGTACTGCTGATCATGTGCTGCTAAACACTACCTCAATTGTTCGCTTTTGGCTACTGTGGTTGGGCCGGTTTAGCGTTGCCTACTCTGTAGGTCCGCTCCCCTAGTGGGATTTTAGTGATTGGACTGCTGGGCGAACTCCCTCTGTTTAGTTATTCTTTCCTTCACCAATTTAAACTATTTTGTTAACTTTGTTCTTTTTCATTAACCTGTTAAGCCCTGAGCCTGTTTTTCAGGTCTCAGACAAAAAATAAATAAAAATAATTCCCAGAACAAATGACCATATCTTCCCTTCTAAAAGGGTTAAATTAACAATCTTTTTCCTCAAAGTATGATAAACCTGTGGGTTGGATGTAGAAAAGTCAGAATCAATATAGATGTTTTTTATTTTAAAGAAATTCAGATTGAACTTAGTAAAAAACTGTAAATGTTAGTGTCCGTCCAACAATTATTTTTTACTTATAGTGAAAACTACCCTTGGATGATGGTAAGGTAGACTAAAAGCTTTAGGAATCCAAAGTACAACATATAATAAGTACCCTGTATCAAGATTGATGCAAAACAAGTGACATTTGACCTTTTTAGAGAGGTTTAGCAAAGAAAACTTCACCTCTGAGGTGATTTGGGTGGAAATGGCCGTTTTTTACCGTTTCTCTGGAACCCATTGGTCGATTTTGGTGATTGACATCTCTATTTGACCGTTAGAGCCAATAGAACAACACGTTCTCACTCCCAACCCGTCACATGTTGACGGTTGGTCAGGGCCCCTCCCCGTCACCCTATTACGGACAGGGTACTACCCCTTGCGCGTCAGTTTTCAACGGGCAGGGCGTCCCATTGATTTGCATAGAGCTCCCTGAACGTTGGTAATAGGCGAGTTGGGATCGCGGAGAAATGCTCTCCGCAGATCCATTCTCACAGCGTTTATCAACCTTTTTCTTACTCAATATCAAGCCACACTTATTGTTTTTACTTCTTTATTTTAATTGAATAATGTAGGACTTTTGTTGCCGTCAGTTATGGGGAGAGTAGGGGCTCAGCATACTGAAATCTGTATGGTTTCATCGTTTTTTTCCTTCTAATTTTGTATTATTTTCTAAACCACACACTGTTATTTACTCAACAATAACACATAATTATCGTTGTGTCTATTTATTTTAGTTAATAAACACAAGTTGGAGTCCGTCAGGACCGAGGGTCGGAGCGGCTCATTTGCTTTAGAGAATTTTACACCCGGAAGTAAGTATTCTCTCCGCTTCGCTTGACAAACCCCGTGATAGTCCTCAAGCTCTGTGATTGGATGTTTGAGTGTGCGCCGAGGGTTACGTCGAGCATCGAACAGCACTTGAAATGGGATGGAACCACGGCAGACTGTCCAAAACTGGATTTGAACGGGTCCACCGCGTCCCCCCCTCCCCCAACCCGTTCCCAGAACTACACATGCTGGCTATTGTGTGTTTCGCAACATGTTCTCTATCTATGGCACGTCTCTACTGGGAGTTGTAGTTTTCATATTTCCCATAATAAGAAGTTGCCAATATTAAACTGTTTACATCCCTGGAGGTTTAGGGGATAGGAAACCTAATGGGCAGCATTCATTTATACCCACATGCCAGCTAAGGTCCGAAGAGCTTTATTTAACAGCTGGTCTTATGTCTGTGACCCCTCCTGTTGTTAATTGATAAGCCTGAAACATACACTTGTCAAGGTTCAGAGGCACATTTTGCAAATATGGCAGTAGCCATCGATCATCTTAAGATAAGATATACTTTATTGATCCCAAGTTGGAAACATTTGCGTTACATCAGCATGTGTAACAGTTGTAAATATGCAGTGGTGTTTATTTGTAAATCATTTAGTATAATCACACAAATTCTGTGTTTTATATTTAATAATTCTGTGTTCTTTATTTATTGATTGTTCAATACCTGACAAGGCCGGAGATGAAAAACTTGGGCCGCAGGTTCCTCAACAGTGCATTACAAGACATCTATCACTATGTGTGTATACCTCCACCATTAAACTGTCGTATTCTGCACATTTTGTATACTATTTACATACATATTATAAGAGTATAATACATATGTATAATATCAGTTAAAATAAGTGCTTAAACATACAGTAGTTAGCATTGCAGGAAAGCAATATATTAGTACTTTGTCAGGCTTAATATTTATACCCCCAAAGCTTTTTTCTTATTCAAAATAAGACCTTAGCCTAAAGTATTCTTTAATGTTTAAATAAAGCCTTATTAGTTTGTCTGTCTGTGTCTCCTATTAATATCTAATAATAAAAATAATACATTTCAATAACGTGCTTTAACCACCAGGTGTCCCTTTCTATCAGCTGAGCGCCGTTATGGTGTAAATATACCAATATACCGATTGGATCAAATACAAAAGTCAGCCGAATTAGTATTGATACTGCAAGGAGACTTATATTGTGAAGAGAAATTGAAGATTTTGTTTAATTGTTGATATATTTATGATCCACGTCACATATTCAGTTTCGGCGGCAGTTCTTCCTGTTTGTCTAGAAGTCTTCTCATCAGGGCTCTATAGATGAGAGTAACAAATGCGTCACTTCTGGGCAAAAATAACGGCTCCGCCCACTTTTGGGGGAAAACAACGCTGTCAGTTGAACGGCGGTCAATACAAATTCTGAAGTTTTTGCCAATCCGATCAGAAATTCAAGAAAACCGGAGATTTTTGGATATTCAAAGAGCCCGATTACAATGGCCAGACAGGCAAACTATTACATTAAATAATTGGAAAACGACGATCGGGCAGTTAAATTAAAAGCTGGTTAAATTAAAAGCAGCAGGCGGGGCTGTCATTTCGCCAGCTGTTGTGCGAGGCGGAAAATAATTGTTTTATGATGCCAAAAAGCTGCTGTGTCGTGTATTGCACCTCAAACAAAAAAAAAAACCCGGAGTTACGTTTTTCTGTACTTCCTCTAAGAAAAAGGGACAGTAAAAGAAGAGCTCTGTGGCTTCAGGCTATTCACAGAGAGGACGAAAATCACAATCAATGGGACCCGGCCAGTCAATACGTGCACGTCTGTGGTAAACACTTCATCACAGGTAAATGATGATGCTAACTAGGCTAATATCAATCGTTGAAGTAAATAGATGTAATGTTAAAAGTTTAAGAAGTGGAAGTAGATGCTGTATTGAAATATAAAAAACGGACAAACCAAGGAAATTAGCCTGCTGCCTGTACACACAGGGTGACATTAGAGAACAGCTCATTTGGCTCAGACTGAAGCAAATTATCAATTCATTTAAAAGTTCAAATTGGTGAATATTGAGCGAAATGGGGGGGGGGGGGGGGGTTTATTATCAAAACAGTCATTATGGTAATTATTTTATGATCTACATATTTTATAGGCGCAGTGAACTTAACCAAAAAACTGTCAAGTTTGTCTCTGTATTTGGCTAACACCTACCTTCATGGTTTAAGGATACCATGTGAATGACGGCGAGCATCCAGATTATGTCCCATCCATATTCCCACAACGACCATCGTCAGAAGGCTCAAAGAGGCTAAAGCGATACCAAAGAGATGCTGTTTCTCAGCATGAGGTCCTGCCAGCAAAAGGCAGCGAATAAAGCCACCTACAGAGGCTTCTCCTACTGAAACCCTGAAGATTTTGATACAGCTTATCCTGAAGCCCCTTTCACTGAGGATTCACTTCCTCAGCCCTCTGATGATTATGAACTGAGTGACATGCCAGTATTACATAGGCAGCAGGTTTCCATTGCCATAGAGGTTGCCAATCTCAGGAGAGAAAGAGATGAGGCAAGAAGAGAACTCCAGAACTGGTCTAAGGAGCGTCTGTTCATGCTATTAAAGGAAACGACAGTGCATGCAGGGCCATGATTGGGCTCAGCTGGTCAGTTTTTGACTGTCTTCACCGATATTTAGTTCAGTTCATCAAATCATCACCAAAAGGTTTTAGATTGTCTACCCAGGACCAGCTCTTCCTTTGCTTGCTCAAGCTACGCCAAAATCCATCGATTGCTTTGCTGAGCCAAATACTACACAAGCCAGAACCCACCGTCCGCCACATATTCCAACGTTGGCTGAATCTTTTGTATGCGAAAATCACTTTCCTCATTCACTGGCCTGACAGGGAGTGCATCACCCAAACCATACCACCAGTGATGAAGGCCAACTTTCCGCGCCTCACATCAATTATAGATTGCTTCGAGATCAGAATTGAACATCCAAAAGCCCTTAAAGCCAGGTAAAGGTTGCCAATATTTATGGGTTAGCCAGGTAGCCTTGACAGTGTTCGTACACAGGTCTGAATAAGTAATACGAATGAGTTTGATAATTTACTGGTCTTGTTTTTTAAATGTATGCTCAGCTAGAGGGATGCTCATTGTACCCAGCCGCTGTATGCATCATATCAATATTAAATGTATTATTGAAAACAAATAAAGGTCCATTAAAGGTTTATTTGAAATCTTAAACTTGAAAATTAGTCCTGTTCATCTAACCGTGTTTTTGTTTCTTCTTTTCAACAGGGCAAAATCATACTCTAATTATAAGAAGTGGACTACAGTCAAATATTTCATAGTGTGTAGTCCTGCAAGGAAACATCCACCTTCTTGTCCAAAGGTTGCGGGAGGAAGAGCATCAAATGTCAAGATAGTTAGGGAATCTGGCTTTATTTCACCCCTCTACCACCATCCTGGGGACCAGGTAATGTTTCATCTTACATAAAGTGCACATACTCTACACTAACAGTTCATCACATGCATTTTCTTGGTAATCATTATGGACAAGTGTTGTTATATACTGTTTGACTGCAAACATTAAAAGCAAAAGGCCTACATCTTATGCATTACTTGTTTTAGATATTGGCTGATCAGGGTTTTACTCTGAAAGATGAGTTGCCTTACTTGGTTGCCAGTCTCGAAACCTCAGCCTTCACTCTCGGCAGGAAACAACTCCCAGGCAAAGACGTTGAAGAGTCAAGAATGAAATCAACATTCGGATTAATATTGGTAAGTATACATTCATATCCACAGACTGGTAAACTATTGTACATATCGATATGATGGAAAATAACTTAACTCTTTTACTAAATTAAGTTACATAAAAACAGCACTAACGGACTGTTAGCCAAATTGTTATAACAGTGCAAACAAAAGTACTTAACAAACAATTACTCAGAACAATGGTTAAAATGTGAAGTTTTATACTTGAAAATATTTTAAAACAACTGATGGTGTGAACAGAACGGGGTGACGGTGTGCTGAAGCGAGAAGATCCACATCCTGGATGGGCCGCTCCCTGTTTGCTTCGTAAAGACCCTGCGGGACGAGATGGAGAACAGGGATGTAGCCACCATTGACAAGATAGTACATACCTGTCATACTTGGTCAACATGTCAGGTAGCATTGTGTTCAATAAAAACAGACAGGGGGATGTATAGGTCAAATCAGTCCTGCTGTCTTTTCTCTTTGAGTCACTTAGTTTGGGCCATGGCAGCAAAAGAACAACTCTTCAATGACTATCCTTCAGCTTTTTAAATCTACCTTACTGCTCTGCTCTCCTTCCAGGAATGACAGTTGACACCACGTAATTATTCTGTAAATGTAAATAAACTATGTATTAGGAATTGTCTTAGCTAGTATTAACCTAACAGCCACCTAACAACAAATACTCGCAAATGTTAATGAACTCTAATTATAAATAATTGTTTAGGTTTTGTGTTTTACCTGAAGCTCTGTTCTGTGTCTGACACAGCACTGTCTGTTGACTCCTGAAATTGTTATACATTAATTTGTGATTATTTGTATTGTTTCATAATATTGTGTGCCATGTATTTACATAGTATAAAGATATAACAGACAGTGTATTTGCAGTCTCTAAGGAAAATGTTTTATACCTCGAAGCTCCAGCTCTGTATCTGGGATTGTGGTTCCCGCCAGCTGTGGGTAGATTTTGCCTGGCCCAAAAACGGCTTAATGGTTGTCCACTGCCTGACACTGAAAATCTTCATCTTGTTGGACACGGAAGATAACGGTTTTGCTTTGGCGTCCAGGTGATGATGAAGTCTGCATAGGTTGTTTTGCACACAACCATCTGCATCTGCACCTGTAAAAAAAGAGGAAGAAAAAAGTACAGAATTAGACTCCAACTACTTACCTGCAATTAACAAAACACAGATAATACAATTCCTTATGAGTTGTTATTTATTGTATTACCTGGGTGTAGTTGTAGTAGCTGTGGTTGGTCCTCAGCGGACAACAAAGTGTCCAGATGTCCTCTCTTGTCTGCTGGCCAGTGATCAGCTGACAAATCACTATTCCACTTCAAGGGGCACTTTACCTCAACCACCCCCTTTCCACAGCAAACGCAGTGTACATAAGCATCACAGCTTACACCAATGTAAGGCTTCTCTCTGCACACTCGGAAGCCTGCCCGTTGAATACTGATGCTTGTGTGGGGTTTATATATGTCACTGGAGATGTTAATTGGACAGCCTTCTGGGGAAAACCTGGTCTGATTAAGAGAGACGGCATTCATCCTACTTTGGAAGGTGCAAATCTCATTTCGGCAAACATTTCAGGGCTTTGTGGACTTAATCCATGACAAACTGGAGTTGAGACCAGGAGGCGGAGTCACAGTCTTACACGCTTCTCTGCGCTCTCTCCTAGGCAGTCATCCATAGGAATCCTGAACCCAATAAAATACCCAATATTAGCGGTGTGTGTGTCTGCCCAAAGACAATTTAAGGTAAAACCTAATAGAGGTGTCATACATAATAACCTAATAAAAGTTAATGTAACAACTACTACAGTGCAACAAAACAGGAATATTAAATGTGGTCTCTTAAACATAAGATCTCTAGCATCTAAAGCAATATTGGTAAATGATTTAATATCAGATTATAATATTGATATATGCTGTCTCACTGAAACTTGGTTGAGACATGAAGAATATGTCAGCATAAATGAGGCCAATCCACCCAGCCATATCAATACTCATATTGCCCGAGGCACGGGCCGAGGAGGTGGAGTTGCAGCAATCTTTGACTCAAGTTTACTTATCAATACTAAACCAAAATTAAATTATACCTCCTTTGAAAGTCTCGTTTTTAGTCTTACGCATCCGACCTGGAAAACTTTGCAGCCAATCTTATTTGTTACAGTGTACCGTGCACCAGGTCCTTATTCAGAATTGTTATCAGAATTCTCTGAGTTTTTATCAACTTTGGTACTTAAAACAGATAAAGTAATTATCGTAGGTGACTTTAATATTCATGTTGACGATGATAAAAATAGCCTTACTGTTGCATTTAACTCTATATTAGATTCTGTTGGTTTTTGTCAGAGTGTAAATAAACCAACCCACTGCTATAATCACACTCTCGACCTTGTTCTGACTTATGGTATTGAAATTGAGCAAACTATTAGTCGAACCGCATAATCCTGCTTTATCCGACCATTTCTTAGTAACTTTTGAAGTACTGTTACTAGACTACCAAAGCATTAGTCAAAAGCTCCTGCAGCAGAAACCTATCTGTTAGTGCTATAGCCAAATTGAAGGAAGAGATTCCACCAATACTTAACTCGATAGCATGTCTGCATGTAAGGGAGGAAACTTATACAAAATGTACACCACCCCAAATTGATCATGTTGTTGATAGTGCTACAGATGCGCTGCGAATAAAATTAGACTCTGTTGCTCCTTTGAAAAAGAAGAAAATAAAACAACATAGATTAGCTCCATGGCATAAATGCCGAAACCCGCAAAATAAAGCAAAAGTCGAGACAACTTGAAAGGATATGGCGTTCCACTAAACTTGAAGAATCTCGTTTAATTTGGCATATTACTCTCAATGAATATAAGAAAGCACTGCGTAAAGCGAGAGCAGCCTACTACTCTTCATTAATAGATGAGAATAAGAATAATGCAAGATTTCTTTTCAGCACTGTAGCCAGGCTGACAGAGAGCCACAGCTCGATTGAGCCTTATATTCCCATAGCACTCAGTAGTAATGATTTTATGTGCTTTTTTAACGATAAAATTGTTACTCTTAGAAACAAAATTAATGACCTCTTGCCTTTGACCAGTTATAGTGTTATCAACAGCTCCCGGAAACGTAAGTTCTAATATTACACTAGATAGTAAACTAGAATGCTTTTCAGCCATAAACCTTGAACAATTCAATTCAATGATTCTCTCTTCTAAACCATCAACGTGTATGTTAGACCCAATTTCAACTAAGCTGTTGAAGGAAGTTTTTCCATTAATTAGCACTTCTTTATTCAATATTATGAATATGTCTTTATTATCAGGCTATGTTCCACAATCATTCAAAGTAGCAGTGATAAAACCGCTTCTTAAAAAGCACAACCTCGATCCAGAGGTTTTAGCCAATTATAGACCTATTTCTAATCTTCCGTTCCTCTCAAAAATTCTTGAGAAAGCAGTCGCAAAACAGTTGTGTGATTACTTAAAAAACAATGATTTATTTGAAGCTTTTCAGTCTGGCTTTAGAACACATCCTAGCACAGAGACAGCTCTGGTTAAAGTCACAAATGACCTTCTAATAGCCTCAGACAAGGGACGTGTCTCTATTCTTGTTTTGCTCGATCTCAGTGCTGCATTTGATACTATCGACCATGATATCTTATTGCAAAGACTAGAGCACTTAGTTGGCATACAGGGAACTGCTTTAGGCTGGTTTAGGTCCTATCTATCTGAAAGCTCTCAGTTTGTACGTGTTAACGATGAATCTTCCACGCAAACCAAAGTTAGCCATGGAGTGCCACAGGGCTCAGTGCTCGGACCTATTTTGTTCACATTATATATGCTTCCGTTAGGCAATATTATAAGGAATCATTCTGTAAATTTTCATTGTTATGCGGATGATACTCAACTATATTTATCAATCAAGCCTGGTGAAATTAATCATCTAAATAAAATTCAAGACTGCCTTAAGGACTTAAAAACGTGGATGACCTTAAACTTTTTGATGTTAAACACGACCAAAACGTTATTGTACTTGGCCCGAAGAATCTACGAAACAAATTATCTAAGGATATACTAACTATGGATGGCATTCATTTGGCCTCCAGTGAGACTGTAAGGAATCTTGGTGTTATATTTGATCAGGATTTATCCTTTAACGCCCACATAAAATCAATTTCAAGGACCGCCTACTTCCATCTACGTAACATTGCAAAAAATCAGGCATATCTTGCCTCAAAACGATGCAGAGAAACTAGTCCATGCATTTGTTACAACCTGATCTCACCAGAATGCGTGACTCCACCACGACTCCTTAACACCACATTGCGTGGTGGAGTCACGCATTCTGTTACATTTACGTGTCGGCACCACGCAAAAAAAAACAATGTAAAGTGAATGAGGCTCTTTTGTCGTGGTGCACACACGCATTTCTACAACGTCCCGCAGTTAGCTTTTATTCTATAAAACGTTTTTAAAATCTACTATATAGCTTGTACTCACGGGAGGCTTCTTTTATTTTATTTGTATTCATAATCATTTTTATTTTTCGTCAGAATGTAAAAATTACATTAGTTACGAATTTTTGTTCTCAAAAAACAGTGCATTGTGTGTAATACAACTGTGATTTTTATTAAATTAGTTACTTTTTTAAGGAAGGCCAGAGCTTCAGCTGTGTCAATAGATTGTTCCCTTTAGTTAACGTTATTTAAAAGATAATGATCATGTCCCCTTTATTGTATTACGAGCGTCCATTCCCATTGGATAATGGAGAATTTTACACCCGGAAGTAAGTATTCTCCTTACTGTCGATTGATTTTACAGTGATATCTGCACTACTCATCAACTCAAAAACACCAAATGATCCTTGTTAATCACACAACATTGATTGGTTTAAATTGTGTACAATGCTTTTGTATTTTTCCCCTTCGATTCGGAGAAACGAATATTTGTTCGGAGTTTTTGGATGGCAGAAGACACTACACTACCCAGAATCCTCAGCTATCGTTTGGGACTACACCATGTGCTTTGATTGATTGATTGAAACGTTTATTAACAGCTTGTATATTGGGTACAGTACAGTACAGCTCAAAACATACAATTGTTAAGGGGATGCAGACCAGAGAAAGACTTTCGTCTTGTTTACATCAGGGTCCCCCATTTCCAATTCATCATATCATTTAAGACATATAAGACATATTTGACATACAGATGGCTTATTTACAATTTACATACAGGTGGTTTTTTACATACAGATGCTTAGCTTGACAAACCCCGTGATCAGTCCTCAAGCTCTGTGATTGGATGTTGGAGTGGCAGTGCGCGAAGTTTACACGGAGCGTCAAAAAGCACCTTGAAATGGAATGAAACCCATCGACGGCACACTATTCAAAACAGGAATCGAACGTGTCCTATCCCCCCCCCCCCTTAGGTCGCAGGCTCCTCCAACAGTGCAACACAATAAAACAGATACACAGAAAAAATAGTGAAATAGTGCAATAAGAGTCTATATACAAGTGATTGGTATCTTTTTTTATTTTTATTTAACCTTTATTTAACCAGATAAAAGCATTGAGATACAATCTCATTTTCAATGCTGACCTGGCCAAGAAGGCAGCAACGTTACACATAACACATAACACACACATATAAAAGAGAACATAACTAAGAAAACAAAAGACAAAAAAGCAGTCACTACATTGTGAATATGATATATTAGATAAATAATTTCTAAGTAGCAGCCAGATGAATGTTATGGATGTTGTTTCAAAGATCAGGTGTTTAATAGTCTTCTGGCCTGTGGGATGAAGCTGTCCCTGAGTCTGGTGGTTTTAGTCCGGATGCTGCGGTACCGCCTGCCAGACGGCAGCAGACAGAACAGTTTGTGGCTGGGGTGATGGGGGTCTTTTATAATCCTGAGGGATTTCTTTAAGGTTAACGTGGTGTTTTTACTCCACTACATTTATTTTAGTTACTTTACAGATTTGGATTAATGATGTGAAATATAAACAACCCTTAAATCAGACTTTAGTTACACCTGAGTAAAATTCAGGTAAGGTGATTGTCAAGTGCCAACAATCAGGCGAGATATTTGATAGTTGGTGCTTGAGAAGACAAAACATTTATCTGCAGATCCGTATAAAGCATATTCATTACTCGTTATTCTCTAATCGTTCATTAAAGACTGTATATAATTGATATTTTGCACATCCCTTTCAAGATTTTCAAAGGTTTATTGACATATCATATACACAACTACGGTGTAGTTATGCAATGAATGCAAAACTTGGGTCACAGGTTCCTCAACAGTGCATTACAAGACATCTATCAATATGTGTATACCTCCACCATTAAACTGTCATATTCTGCACATTTATTATTCTATCTAACATCTTATAAGAGTATAATAAATATGTATAATATCGGTTTAAAATAAGTGCTTCAACATAGTTAACATTGCAGGAAAGTTGATTGTCAAGTTCCAAAACAAACCATGCAATAGACGTTAAGTACTTTGTCAGGCTTAATAAGTATCTGTAGATAGATACCCCCAAAGCTTTTTTCTTATTTAAAAGAAGACCTTAGCCTAAAGTATTCTTTAATGTTTAAATAAAGCCTTATTAGTTTGTCTGTTTTGCACATCCTCCTATCAGGCACTAAACTGTTTTTATTGTAGATATTATTTACAGTATCTTCTTGATATTTTCTATTCTATATTTATATCATTGACCTTCTACTTTCCCACTATTTTGTATGTACTCTTAATATTTAAATGTTTTCATCAAATATAACACATTCAAAAGTGCTTTACAAAAATGAAAGACATTAAGAAAAAGGCATTTTAAACAGTCATTAAAAGGCAACATAATCTACCTGCATTGCAATTACTCCAAACGTGTAATAACGTGCTTTAACCAGTAGGTGGTTTGGGTTAAAAAGCTGTCAAGTTTAAAGTGTTAACAAAATAAAATATACTGCTGTTTCTGGTTTAGTTTACGACGGATATATTTTGTTATTGTTTTGATATTTGTAACAAAAGCGATGGAAAAAACCCACAGCAACACAGAAAAGATGGTCTTAACAGTCTGACCCAGCGGTCTAGTAGTTAATACAAAATAATAATATCAAAACAGATTATTACTACTAACTTTATTGTGAAATTAAAACAGAACTTGGTGTTTTTGAGTTGATGAGTAGTGCAGATATCACTGTAAAATCACTCGACAGTAAGGAGAATACTTACTTCCGGGTGTAAAATTCTCCGTTATCCAATGGGAATGGACGCTCGTAATACAATAAAGGGGACATGATCATTATCTTTTAAATAACGTTAACTAAAGGGAACAATCTATTTGACACAGCTGAAGCTCTGGCCTTCCTTAAAAACTAACTAATTTAATAAAAATCACAGTTGTATTACACACAATGCACTGTTTTTTGAGAACAACAATTCGTAACTAATGTCATTTTTACATTCTGACGAAAAATAAAAATTATTATGAATACAAATAAAATAAAAGAAGCCTCCCGTGAGTTACTACAAGCTATAAAGTAGATTTTAAAAACGTTTTATAGAATAAAAGCTCACTGCGGGACGTTGTAGAAATGCGTGTGTGCACCACGACAAAAGAGCCTCATTCACTTTACATTGGGGTTTTTTGCGTGGTGCCGACACGTAAATGTAGCAGAATGCGTGACTCCACCACGCAATGCGGTGTTTAGGAGTCGTGGTGGAGTCACGCATTCTGGTGAGATCAGGTTGGTTTGTTACTTCAAGGTTGGATTATTGTAACTCTTTATTATCAGGGTGTACCAAGAAGTCAGTCAAGTCGCTTCAGCTGATTCAAAATGCTGCAGCTCGTGTACTAGCCAGAGTTAGGAAAAGGGACCACATTACTCCTGTTCTGGCTGCCTTACACTGGCTCCCTATAGAACACAGGATAGAATTTAAAATTCTTCTTCTCGCCTACAAAGCCCTTAATGGGCAGGCGACATCTTACCTTAAAGAACTCATTATACCCTACTGTCCTACTAGGGCATTGCGTTCCAAGAATGCAGGGTTGTTGGTTGTTCCTAGAGTCTCTAAAAGTACAATGGGAGCCAGAGCCTTTTCTTATCAAGCTCCACATTTGTGGAATCAGCTTCCAGTTTGTGTTCGGGCGGCAGACACCCTATCCGTTTTTAAGAGTGCGCTTAAGACCTTCCTTTTTGATAAAGCTTATAGTTAGGGCTGATTAGATTCAGCCCCTAGTTTTGCTGATAAAGGCTTAGTTTGTCGGGGGACATCTTACTTCTTCCTTCTCTCTGTCTATACCTGTGTACTCTCATGTTCCGATTAACCCAGCTTCCCCAAATGTCTTTCTTTTTGGTGTCTATATACGCTGGGATCCGGAGTCATGGATGATCCTGCGGTCCTGTGTCCTGCATCGCGAGCCCTGGATCTTGAGTCGTGGCTGTGGTCCTGGATCATAGGTCCTGGATGGATATCCTTGTGGATTCATCTTCCTATTATACACACATGCATTTCCAAACATTTGGACTACCTATGTTGCAAATGTATTATCTTTTCAATTTACACACGGCATCTATTGCACGTCTGTCCGTCCTGGGAGAGGGATCCCTCCTCTGTTGCTCTCCCTGAGGTTTCTCCCATTTTTCCCTTTAAAACTGTGGGTTTTCTTCGGAAGTTTTTCCTTGTACGATGTGAGGGTCTAAGGAAAGAGGGTGTCGTATTGTCATACTGATATTCTGTACAAACTGTGAAGTCCACTGAGACAAATGTAACATTTGTGATATTGGGCTATATAAATAAACATTGATTCAATCAATCAATCAATCAATGTTTATTTATATAGCCCAATATCACAAAGACAGCATTTCCAAGAACTGTTGTTTATTTTCTTCATTTGCCATTGGAATGACCATGCAGTTTGTTCCTGTGTCCCTTTTGTTGGCTTTGTCTCCATAGAAGTCTATATTGATGACCATGTCTGCCTCAACTTTTTTCGTGCAGACTTTATTCCAGGCACAGGCGATGCTGGTTGGTGCCACACTTGTATATCCAAGGCGAACTGATGCCTCCAACTTAAAAAGCAGGGCTCCGACATGGGAACAACTTTCTCCTAGTCTAGAGTAAAACATATATTTTTTAAATAAATACTTTTTCACCAAATAACAAAAGCATTTCTTCTCTTCTGAAGGATTACATAGGTGGCATTGTGACTGTACTATTAGTGTTATGCAGTCAGCTTACCCTGCCATGCAATCACAGTGAGCAGCTGTGACCTCTCCAGTCTTGTTAACAGCAACCCAGGTGTTGTGGGGTTTATCTGTAACTCTCCATGATGGCTTTACATGGGTCTTGAAGACTGTTGTGTCAGCACAGGGTTTGTGGTGAAGAACCACATCCACCCAGCCACTGGTAAAAAAGGTATGTGCTTCCAGAGACCTGAAGTTCTTCATTGAACTTGCTGTGTAAATCCCTAGAGGACAAGTTAGCAGACACAAATCACTAAACCTGCTCTGTCACATCTAAAAACATTTAAAAAAACATTAGTAGTACAACCATGGGCAATCCAGAAAGTTAATTAATAAAGACTGAATTTTTCTATTGTGATGAACTGTGTATGTTAAAATATTGTCGTAGGCTACTTTGTTGTGGTATATTTACTGAGATTATAAAGATAGGCTATAACATAAAATCGTCAATTATCAACCCTACCTATAACTAGATGCTATTATTAATTAGCTTGGTAAACCCCCTATTTAACACGTTATTGTATAACACATATTTATAGTTTAAACAGTAACGCAAATTAGACAGACTATTAAAACGGATAAATAATGTGTCTTGATGACGTCCTATACAAACTACCTGGAGATTCAATGAGGTAGTTATAGATGTCAGGATATGACACCTCAGGCCATTGAGTCGGATAATTTGTCCACTCGTCCACCGGCAGACTGAATGGACATTGATCGCCTACTGCTTTTAATTTAATCATATATCGAGCCCGATCGTAATTTTCCAATGATTTAATGTAATAGTTTGCCTGTCTGGCCATTGTAATCGGGCTCTTTGAAGATCCAAAAATCTTAATTTTCTGATCGGATTGGCAAAAACTTCAGAATTTGTATTAACCGCCGTTCAACTGACAGCTTTGTTTTCCCCCAAAAGTGGGCGGAGCCGTAATTTTCGCCCGGAAGTGACGTAGGTGTTACTCTCATCTATAAATAAAGAACTACGGCAGATATGTAATATTTAATGCAGCCAAACCGTGTATTACAATGACGTTATGTGATGACCTCCAAAGAGAAAAGCAAGCAAACTCGGAATAAAGTATTATTTTTTTTTTTTTAAATGTTTTCGGATTTCACATCAACAGGAAGTCCGGTTAACTAAAATGTCAGTGCGGAACAATACCCATTGATCTGTGGGTGAATAATGTCAATCACCACATTACACACATCCCTTCACATTTACATTTGAATTTACATTAAAGTATTTCGTGAGGCCTTCTAAAATGTTTTTAAATATAATTAGGGTTGTAGTAGTGTGTAAAGTGTGTAGTAAATTGCGTTGCCTGGCAACCACACACATGGATTAACATCGATTTAATACATTAATGTAGCCTTTGTTAATATTCAGTCTTAAAGTTATGCATATATTAGGTGGTGGTCACATTGAGTGACGGCTCTGTCAAGTGACTGCTGCTGCTAGCTTCTCGTCTCTCTGCTAGCTGCTCCGTGAAGCTACAGGGACTCTGCCTGCTCAGTTCATCCAGGGAACACAACTTGAAGCCGGCCGTGGTTGTTTGTTCTTCATGCTTATATATCGGACTATTGTGACTCGCTCTGCGGTTAAAACAGACAGTGCATGAATGCGGTTTTGCGGTAAGTGAAATTCGAGTACTTATTAATGTGGTAATGATTTTAATCAGCTACGTAATGAATGTTAAGGCTTGGGTTATCGTGTAAGCGAGTGGTAGCTACATCGGTACTAACGATGCTAATCGTAGCCTCCAAGTTAAAATCATAGACTGTATATTTAAGGTTAAAACGAAATAGACAAGTGTTAAGTGTTAATTGGGATAATACTGTAGAACAAACGGCTTCTGTTTGAGGTTGATAGAATAAGGTCATCCTTGTAACTTAGAGATATTTTATTATGTAGGTAGGAACTGTATGCATCGCTAAGGTTAATTTAAATTGGCTATGCTCAAGTATGTAGACAAGCTAATGTCGAAGTAGTGTATGTGAAATCAACCTCACAATAAGATGTGTGTATATTACAAATAATAATGTCATATTTCAAGATGATTACTTAGATATTACAATATGGTTGGTTGAGCTGGAGTTCATTATTGAGCTTACACGTTAACGTCACAGTCATCTGAAGAACGAACCCAAACCTTGTTGTTTTTATTAATTGCATTACCAAATTGGTATCAAATAAACAGTAAGCATTGGTAACACAACTTCCAAAGTCACAGTAAAATAAAAAGGACCCTGACTCGGACAATTCACAATCCAACATGTTCAACAGAAGAGAATCAGTTATATTGTTTGTACACATGGTACTTTACATATATATCTGTTTGTTTAAGGTGTCCAGGTGATGCAGACAGGCTGGACCAGAGAGTGAGAGACAGAACTCGACTCCTCACAGCAGCGAACTTCAGCACAGGTACAAAGACTCTTTTTTCATACTGTACAAAGAATCAAGAAAGATATTTGTTTAAATTAATGAAGTATTGACTTTAATACATTGATATACATTCCATTAAACAATACTAAATACTAGATCACCTACACATCAGTTAAGTTGAGGATTTTTTCCATGCAAAAGGTTACATTTAGATATTTAGCAATATGACTTTGTCAGCTTTCTAATTTAATGTATTGAAGGCAAAGCTATTTAACACATAGTGAGAACTGCTACTATTTATCTCTCAATATTGTCTGTAAAAAACGTGGTAAAAGTTATTCTTTCAGTGAGACAACAGAGCAAGCTTCTACAGTTGCACTACGTTTTGATAACAGTTACATATTATTTTGATAATAACATATATTTCAATGTTGATGAACTTCATAATCTGATTGTCTTTGTAGCTCAGTTGAAAAAAAACAAAAAACATTACAATTACAAAATAATTATATCTACAGCCCCTAAACACACAAACACACCGCTTTCATAAATAACACACTTGTTCTGCAATAATATGTTTTATGTTTCCTGTAATTTTTGTTAGGAAAGGACATGCCTGAAAGACACGACATTGTCTCCTTCTCTGAGGGTCAAGAAGAACATTAAAGAGGAACATTAAAAGCTGATGTTATGAGATTTTAAGACCAGTACAGGACATTCACTAAGAATCGACTTTTATTGTAAAAACAGTCAGCTGATCGAATGCACCTATTTCCACATCTACACTCCATCAACTGATTATTTCTATTTGCCTCGCTTTATGAGCTTCACATCACTTGTGCCTTGTACCGCAGAGTTTGCAACGTCACAAATAAATGGGGCCAATCTTCAGTCAGATGTGAATGTGTAATCTAACATTTTCAGTAAGAATAATGGACGAAAGGAGTGCAAATACAAATACAATTTATTGAAATGTGAACCAAAAGTTAATCAAATGTTTTCAATAAAAAGCACATATGGACAGGTGTAAACCTATTAAATGTATAAGTAAACACATTTAGTCAAATGAAGTGACAGAATAGGCCTGTGCAGTTGGTATCAGCTTTGCCCAGCATGGGCTCCTCCATCAGGCCTGGTCCTCCTCGCAGAGGAAAGACCCTCAGTCCTCTCCAAACCAACAGACAGGACGTCCATCACACGGAGGTTTCTCCCTGAAGTCTCTGCAGCTCTCTGGACGCCACGCTGTCTCAATCCGTCCACACTGAATATGAGAGGGGAAAATGAAAATAATAAATGCTTTAGACAATAAGAAATATAAAGTTGACTGTTGAGTTGCTCAGTTTTTTTAGATTGTCAATACTATTTGTAGAGGCTAAGCCAACGCTTTAAGCCTCTGAGGATCCGCTTGGTGGGTGTAATTGACGCACACCTGGTTTTCTGCCGAATAAAAGTTAGAAACAAAGTTTCCAGTTAGAAATAGTCCATTTATTTCACTTTTTTACTGGTTTCTCCCCATCATTCACCACACGATATTTATGGTTTACACAATACCTTTTGCTTTGTTTTTAATCCCTTGTTTGTGTGTGTGCGTGTTCTCCGTGTGTGCTCCTTGTGTGTGTGTTCCGTGTGTGCTCCTTGTGTGTGTGCTCCGTGTGTGGTCAAAAACTGTATGGGCCTTCCGGCGGAACCTCTCACCAACACACAAAGGTTCCTACCTTTATACCCACAGTTAATTGGCTCCTACACTATTACTGTATAACTAATATATCAGGTTAAGAGGCACATTCAAATAAAGATTGGTCTTTAAATACATGTTGTCTTTTGAATTGTTTGTCTAAAGTCAAGGATCTAGAACTGGTACTTAGTTTTAATGATACAGTCTGGTTATTATGCTGTTTGGAGGAGGCCTCACAGGTAAGAGCACTAACTAGCTACCATCACATGTACCTTAGCTTGACTTAAATGTATTAAACGTATAGTTCAGTGATATCAAAATACAAATAACTAATGTCATGCAAACATATTAATATTTGCTTGATTCCAGTGTTGAATTTAGCACAATTGCATACAAACGTTAAGGGGTTTTAAGATTCTGAAGTATTATGCTAAAAACTCAATAACTTAGATTATTATTTATAGTTTTGCTGAATAGTTTCATGTCCGCTTACCTTAGAAATGTAAAATGCCACGGCAGTGTGCAGATGGGGAGCATGTTAGCTTAGCTTGGTAGCTTCAGCTAGCTCTGGAACTTCCAGCTCGGTGGCAGCAGGTCCCGTCTCGGCTCCGCCTCTTTGCCCTTATTTGGAGCAGGCTGGAACAGGCGGGAGTTGAACTCTGACGTCACTGTCGAGCCGTTAGTGGTGACTCCGCCTACTAAGGGCTTCTCGGCAACTCTGCAGAATCCTATGGGTGACGTCACGGACCCTACGTCCATTTATATATACAGTCTATGGTTTTTCGCCCGGTATCGGGGGTGCAGTGTAGAAGAGGTTAATACTTCCACGCTCACCGACTGGCCATCGGGAGGACCGGGAGGGTGTGTGTATGTGTGGCGCGAGCGAGCGAGAGAGAGACCTTACGTGTACTGTTGTTGTTAGCATCTGGTGCTAGCTAGCTGCGCTAACGGAAATAAGGAGCTGTTTAAATGAAAACAGAGGAGCGACATTTCGCCGACAACTGCGCCGAGCACTTGACTTTATGCAGGAAGCCAGACAGTGGGACATTGTACGAAAAGTCAGCACACTCAGCACGGATAGTGCGCGCAACATGATTGCAGCGTCCAGGCAGCTCCCATTCGAGCATATGCCTTGAGCTGCACATAGCTCCAACGATCCATCATCACACACACACGCACGCACACACACACACACACACACACAAACACACACACACACACACACTTTGTATTGTATTATTGAATGAGAGGTTCCAGATTGAATTGAGGCGAATATTTGTAATGTTCAGATGTTGTGTTTAATATTCATGAGAATATTTGTTATTGTTCAAATGATAATAAACATTTCCATAAAGCATATTTGTCCACTCATATGTTGATAAGAGTATTAAAAACTTGAAAAATATTCCTCTAAGGTACATTTAGATCAGATCAAAAATGTGCGAATAATTTGCAATTAATCGCGATTAAATATTTTTAATCGACTGACAGCCCTAGAATATATATATTATTCAGAATCACAATCAGAATCAGAAACGGGTTTACTGCCAGGTAGGTTCACACGTACGAGGAATTTCATTTGATGTCATGGTGCATACATAACATATAAAACAAAAAAACGAAAATAAGTACACAGATAGCGAACTATATTAACAACACTGTAAACAAATATAGATAGATAGCAATACAATAAAGTGAAGCAGTAATTTACAGGGAAATAGAATGCAGTGAATTATAGAATATAACATATGAAATATGTGCAGTAACATTGTGTGCATTAATGTAATGCGTATAGAGTCTTGGTTGTGGCTGAGGTAAAGTGTCAGTGGGGGGCCCAGGCCTTGTTTAAGAGGCCGGTAGCGGAGGGGAATAAACTGTTCAGGTGGAGAGAGGTTTTGGTCCTGATGGAGCGCAGCCTCCTGCCAGAGATCTGCCACATGTAGGCAGAATTGGTGATGTTGATGATGTTGTGGCTGTTTATTCTCCAGGACTTCTTCAACGCTGCAAACAGAAGGAGAAAGTGTTATGTTAGTTTAGTGGTTCTGTCCTGGAGAGATGCTCATTTACAAAATACAGTTACTCAAGTACATAAGCAGATTGTGACATGGGATTTGAGCCATGTTCTTCACCTGTGCAAAATAGTCATGGTCCAGTGGAGCAACAGCAAGTTGACAAGGGTCGCACGCCATGCTGCTCCACTCTCACTTTCCCCACCACCTTGATGTGCAGCAGGTGGCTGGTTGTCCTCCTCCTGGGTGGCGTCTTCTGGAGGTAGGTCATCCCCAACCCCGATACAGATGTTGTATAAAATGACACATGCTGTCACAACCTGTGCACAAGGCAGAGCAAAAAAAGGACAAAACAAAGTGTGATGCATAGTATTGTAGGCCTATGTGACTATGCCATTGTTAGGCATTAAGACAGTCTTACTATAGCAGGATAAGGATATTAGGATTTTAATTAACAAATTTGCTAAAGAAACATTAGCATGATTAATTACCTTGGGGACAAACTCATGATGTACTTCAAGTGCTTCTAAAAAGATGCACCTGAAGCGGGTTTTCATCACACCAAAGGCCCGCTCAATGATTGAGCGACCCCTGGAGTGATGGTAATTAAACCGTTGTTCTGCCATGCCTCTCACTGGCCTCTTATATGGTGTGATAAGGGCAAGGGGTTCCTGCAGACATGGGTAGCCAGCATCAGCTAGGATGAAATACCCTGGTGGAGGGTAAGTCCCCCTAGCGTAGATGGGGCTGTTCTTAAGAATCCGTGTGTCATGCACGGATCCTGGGTAACCCACAAAATGTCCACAAAGCGTCCCTGATGGTCACAGACGCCCTGCAACACAACTGAATGGAATAGCTTCCTGTTGCAGTAGTCTGGACCATCAGGGCCACTTGGGCATTTGATTTGGATGTGGCAGCCGTCAATTGCCCCAGCTGCCTTGCCAAAGGCTTGGTGGTGAGCCAACCAGGCAAAACCCTCACCAACCCCCGGCAAGTCCTCCGCGCGTGGGAGACGGACAAACTGGGGCAAGACGGCCACCACCTCATCCACTATCCTGTGGACAATGCAGTGGACGGACGGCAGAGGCACATCGAACACACGGGAGACCACTCTGTAAGCGGAGCCACTGGCAATCCAAAAGAGAAACACCAGGGTCTCCAGAGTGGCCCCCCCATCTGTGTTGCCTCTCCGTCTTCAGCGCCACTAGGAGCTGCTGGATGGCCTCCCAAAAATATCGCTGGAGGACTGGCACGGTGGCATTGATAATGCAGTAATGAGCCTGCACAACATAAATAATAGAGGGCAGTTTCAGTTTACTTGACATTTGTTTATTGTTAATGGTTCTTTTTTCTAATCAGCAATTTGTTTGTGTGTGTGTGTTTACATTATTACATTATTAATTACCTGTATTGTTGCTGTTAGCATCTGGTGCTAGCTAGCTGCGCTAACGAGCTCAGGTGAGGTAAAGGACTGAGTGTTTAGATGGTTAACTTAGTCTTAGTTATCTCGGTGGGTCTCAAACGGTTTGGTCACCATTTATGTAAACACATATTTCCATTTGAGGGGGGAGTGATTAGTAAAATATGCATGAATAAAAAAATAAAATGTTTAACTAGGTGAAAAAAGGCAAGATAAACTTAAAAGACTTGTTGAGAGCTAAAACTAGTCTTTGCTGCTGCCTCAAAGAGGAGCCGGGGGAGAGGAGGGAGAGGAGGGAGACAGGAGAGGCTGATTCAGGAGCACAGACCAATCCCCCAGGAAGTGCGCCGGAGTCTGATGAGAATATTCGTAGTGGCCAAACGGCGGTACTACACTTCCTTTAGGTTGCTGGGCCCGGAAACACTTTTTCCCATTGACTTACATGGGGAAAGAGTGGTCTGTAACTCGTTGGATACTTTTTTTTAAACTAAATAAACTACCCAGTATGAACGTTTGTGTAGCCCTTATTAAAAACATTCGTTCCTCATTGAGAAACACCCCGTCTGTCTACTTCTGCTGATTTCTCGGTCCTCCAGCGCTTTTAACCTCATCTTGTACTCTTTCCTTTACTGGGGACAGTTTAGTCCATCATGTATAAAACGTTTTGTGCTCTCCAGAAATGTAGAAATTAATATTCAAAAAGTATTCCTTGGTGTTTTCTGATGGAGAAAACTAATGTTTATTGTCCACAGCTGACGGTAAATAGACCGGACTTCTTTCTGTGGATTGATATACCTGCACATTGTCCCTTAATCCTTCATTGCAACAGTCTGTTCTCCTTAGCAGCGGCCTGTTAGCGAAAATTAACAACCGTTGGAATTTCCAAATCAACCAATCAGGGTCGAGTATTCATCCAAGCCGTGTCATAAAGCTTTAACTATCAACAGCGACTGATGAACCCTAGAGATTTCTGAGCCAATCCTTAGAATCAGTATCAGGCCATCCTGGGCATATTTCCATGGATCAATCAAATAAACCTTCTGAAATGTATTTTCTTCACTGTACTCGATTGGGGTTTGCTAGTGTTGCAGTTTGTATATAGTATTTGTCACTTCATGATGTCTTTGGCAGAAACAGTCAAATGTAGCATTTGGATCAAAGATGTATTTAGTTAATCTGAGGATGCCAATGATTTTAGTATTGATTATGAAATAAATATTTCTATTTACAGAATTTTTTTTTTATTTCTATGAATTCCTAAAATAAATACATGTATGTTTAATAGTCTTGGTCACAGAAGACTCTAAAACTGGTCTTGATCTACATACATACAAGAAAATACTTTAGCACTAAATATATGTCAATGTAAAAAGGAGTGTTGAAATGTACATTCTGTATCCATAATCAGTACATTAGATTACATCAGTTGGTTATTATAATACTACGTGTGGAAGTATGGCGTCCTCCTCTGCTCCAACACTTCCTCTCCTGTCAGCAGAGAGACAATAACACCAGCAGAAGCTTTTTATCTGCACCTGGAAATCTGCTTCACGCCTACACTCTGCAGAAGCTTTTATAAATGTCTATGTGTCTGTATTTGCCATGTGTGTGTGTGTGTGTATTTTCAGAGTGACTGAACGCGTGGGAGTTTGCAGCCAAGAGGCAACATTTCCCTGCTGCATAATGAGCTTCTTCTCCGGTCTGGCAACAAGAGGGAAAATAAAAAAGGATGTCACCCACCTCTGACACATTTACCTAGATAGAGCTCTTACACAACCACTCTCATTGCCATGCATCAATATCTGTGAGACACCTCTAAAACAGTCATCAGTGGGAATGGATTAAAACACCTTCATCTCAACCGTTCTCTGAATACTCTTAGGAGCGTCCGGCAAGATAAGTCACTTTCTCTCAGTCGTCTGCTCAGTGCACTGAATCTTAATGACCACTTCTGAGGTGAGAGCTGTGAGTGGGAAGGTACAGTGCAGACTGTTGCCGTTTTTCCTCTCAGAGAAAATAATGTGTCTGTAACATTACAGTTACATGCCACAGCTCAGGAACACCTCCTCAATGAACTGGAAGGCTGGGTACACTGATCTGCTGTCATTTTAAACATTTATACTGTGGCTAAAGAAAATGCATCAGTTTATCGTAACAAATATTTTTTAATAATCAGTTATATAATCACATCAAAATGTTTTTGTTATTTTGAAAATTTTAAGCAGCAGATCTTAAAGTTATATAGCATATTGACTATAAAAACGTTTAGAGAAAGCCAACAAACAGCTTTCAAAATTGATTACAAATCGTGATGTAGTTAGGTCATAGCCTAGCGTTAGCTTTTTACTTCTGGAGGTTGCATTTAAATTGATAAAATCTTAAAGTGGTGTTAATATGCAGAGATTATCCTGTAGAACAAAACAATGTAGGTATCATGAATGTGTGTTTGCAACAAAGCTTATTTTCTGCAATATGGCTGTATTGCTCCAGGTTAGGCTCCTATCTGCCACGTTGCTCCAGACTGATATGTCTACATCCATGGGCGTTGGAAGCATCCTGAATTTGGGGGGGAACTTTTTTTACGGGGGGTGTGGGGGTCCTCCCCCACGAAAATATATTTCCTGTATTCTGGTGCATTTTAACAGGTGGTTTGATACTTTTATGTGGCTATACTAGCATGAGGGAAATGATGGGTACATTTTGTAATTTCATCCAGTCGTAAAGAAAGGAAACATATTTGATTATTAATTCAGAGCTGTCTTTGAATTAATAAAAAGCAGTTTAAATGCCCATTTTTTGTACATTTATATACAACAATAAATATTTGAGAGTGCATTGAGAGATATTGTTGTGGAGAGCCATTTATATATAAATCGCAAAATACATTTGTGAATCCTTCTGTGAGAATTTCTTAATATTGAGACTGATCTGACTCCATACCGATGTTAATTTCACCTAGAAATGGTATCATTGACTTAAATGTTCAAATAAACGTTGCTCTTCTTGGTCACATGATGCCCCTTGACTGAAATGCTTCCTGTTCAATATCCCCACTGATTTCCTTAACATTCTGGGATGAGAGTCCACATCACAATTTACTCTAAACTGTCATATCCCTTTCATCACTCACCTCAGCAATGGACCTCTCTCCACTGTCCCTGTGTTCTGCCTCTGACTCACTCTCAAGCGCCTAGATGTCGAGAGGTGGTGAAGTGATCATTATTGATTGAGCAGTATACTCTTTCACATTGAATCATAACAAGTCTACTGAATGTAAATACAACTGACTCTAAAGTAAGTCCCAGTCTGTGACATTGGACATTTTGAAGACTCCAAGTCCCAAGCAGTAGGTAGAATATTAGCTAGTCTATGTAATGTGCACAGAAAATAAATAGTTAACTGAATACTGGGATGGAAATTGCCTATAAGCACTCAGTAAAACATAAACACACACAAAGCTTCTGAATGATAAGTATAATTAAAACATAATGCACATTACCCTTTTGAGAGAGAGTACCTAAGTTAAAGAACTCAGAAAATAATCTCTTATCGAACTGAGGCTCCAGTAAAACACACCGACTGCGTCTCTACAGTACATCATGGTGTTTACATGAGCACAGAGAGATCGGGTTATTCATGTTCCCCGTTTACATGATAAATACTAGTAACCTGGCATTTCGATGCCTTTTCTCATCTAAACTATTCAGTATTTGTATCTCTCTATCATGACATAAAGACGAAACTCATCTCCAGAAGTGAGACGGCGCCGCCGCCATCACTACTAACTGATTAACTGCTACCAGCTGATGACTTACTTTCCTCTTCTTTGAAATGTTCTTATGTCCATGTTGTCTGGGGGAGAAAATATTTTAAACCAAGAGATCGTCAGCTTTGATTTTCGCTGTATTAACCATTTCCTGAACACTTGGTGTGTGTGCCTTACCTCCGCTACCGGCATCGCTTCATACAACAGATCTGAGGTGTCCAACTATGACAACACTCCTTGAACATGCGTGCGCTATGTGAGAATCTGCCTTGGTACAAGGCTTGGTAGCAGTGAAAACATGGTACAGAGTTTCATTGATTTGGGCATTCTCTCAATAAGCAAGTGGAATGGATTTGATAGTGAAGCACTGACACAGCGCTCTACAAAGTGCGGCGAGTGGATAGACCGATTCAAGGACTTTTCACATGGTAAAAGTGGGGGGGTCTAAACTAATCATTTGAAAAAGTAGGGGGGGACTTGTCCCACCCTCATATAATGGCTGTGACGCCCATGTCTACATCTATTGGATGGGTTGTGTTAGGAATTCTTAAACCCCGAGACCAGGATAAACTGAAAAGAATCCAAGGAAGCTTATAAAAGTTAACAGCATTTAATTAAACAAAATGATGCGATGATATACAAATGAGATTCTGCTTGGAGGTGCTCTCCGCATTAGCTATTGCCTGGCGCGTGGGGTAGAGTGGAAGAGAGCAAATCTTGGCCTGCTCTTCCTGTTGTCATCTATGGTCTTCTCCTATTGGCCGGCGTTGACGGGGGCGTGTCCAATGCAAATCCTGTCGTTTTTCTCTTTGATTTTATAATATTCTAATGTAATTTAAACATTCCCTAATAACAGTATTGCCACGTCAATATGTGAGAGTTAAAGACAGTGTTTTTAGTGTGCAACACTGTCATTTAACCTTGAATTCACTGTAAAACTAGGGCCACCAGGGTGGGTGGAGGGGGTCAGGAGGACGGGTTTGGGCTGACAACCCAGGAGCACCGCGGAGGATCCGGAAGGGATTTTGGGCGGACGGCCCGGGGGCAAGGCAGAAGCCAAGGTGGGGGTTATGGAGGGGTGAAGGCCACCGCGGGCGAACTCAGGGGGCCGAGCATGAGGGCGAGGACCACGGCCGGGAAAGTCAGGGGGCCGGGCTCGAGGGTGAAGGCCGTGGCTCTCAGGGGGCCGGGATCGAGGGTGAAGACTAGACAGCTCCGGAGGCCGGGCAGGAAGGCGCTGATGGGACAGCGCCGGAGGCCGGGCAGGACCCGGTGTCGGAGCTGGTGGGACAGGCCTCTGCAGGATCCCCCACGGAAGAGGACCAGGACACGGGATTGGCAGTACCCCCGGCAGGAGAGCAGTCTGCGGGACCTCCAACGGGACAGGACATAGGGTTGGCAGGACCCCCGGCAGGAGAGTAGTACAGACGGGACCTCCAAGGGGACAGGACAAAGGGTTGGCAGGACCCCCGGCAGGAGAGTAGTCGGCGGGGCCTCCAACGGCACAGGACAAGGAGTTTGACAGGACCCCCTGGCAGGAGAGTAGTCGGAACGGGACCTCCAACGAGACAAGGAGCTGGCAGTACCCCCTGGCAGGAGAGTAGATGGCGGGACCTCCAAGGGGACAGGACAAGGGTTGGCAGGAACCCCCGGCAGGAGAGTAGATCGGCGGAGCCTCCAACGGGCACAGGACAAAGGGTTGACAGGACCCCCGGCAGGAGAGTAGTCGGCGGGACCTCCAACGAGACAGGACAAGGAGTTGGCAGGACCCCCAGCGGAACCTCCAACGGACCAGGACATTGGGTAGGGACTTGAGACGTGACTCGAGAGGAGACTCGAGAGGGGAACCAAGGGGGAACTCGAGAGGGGACTCGAGAGGAGACTCGAGAGGGGAACTAGAGAGGGGACTCGAGAGAGGACTAGAGGAGAGAGGAGGGACTAGAGAAGGGGACTCGAGAGGGGAACTAAAGAGGGGACTCGAGGAGGGACTCGAGAGGGGACTAGAGGAGGGACTAGAGCAGGGACTAAAGGAGGGACTAGAGCAGGGACTAAAGGAGGGACTAGAGCACGGACTAGAGGAGGGACTAGAGGAGGGAACTCGAGAGGGGATTCGAGAGGGGACTTGAGAAGAAACTGGAGAGGGGACTCGAGAGGAAACTTGAGATGGGACTGTGGCAGCTGGGGCCAGAGCTGGGTCTGGAACCATGACTGCGGGGGCCAGAATTGAAGCCAGAATCATGGCTGTATGGTCCGGTTCTGGAGCCGGAAACATGGCTGTAAGGTCCGGTTCTGGAGCCGGAAACATGGCTGTAAGGTCCGGTTCCTGAGCCGGAAACATGGCTGTAAGGTCCGGTTCCTGAGCCGGAATTGAAGCCAGAATCATGGCTGTAAGGTCCGGTTCTGAAGCCGGAACCATGGCTGTAAGGTCCGGTTCTGGAGCCGGAAACATGGCTGTATGGGCCGGCTCTGGAGCCGAATCCATGGCTGCCGGGTCCGGTTCTGGAGCCGGAAACATGGCTGTAAGGTCTGGTTCTGGAGCCGGAAACATGGCTGAATGGGCCGGCTCTGGAGCCGGAATTGTGGCTGCTTGGGCTGCTAGCCTGGCCTTGCGACGACTCCTCTTAGCAGCCGCCTGAATACTCCGTAGACCTCCATAAGCCAGCCGAGTTCCGGAATACAACTCCTGGACAGGAGCAGGAACTGGGGCAGAAGCACGGGTTGACTGTAGGCGGAACCCACCAAGGCGTATGGTGCCAGGTTGGGAATTGGGAGACATGGAGTTAGCATGCCTGGGGCTAGCAGGCCGGGAATCACATGTTTCAAGGAAGTCCAACATCCAGTCAGGTAAGAACTCCACAAAACATCGTTTCTCTGCTGCCAACCGGTGCGCCTCTACCAGAGCGGCCCTCTTCTGCCGAACACTGGACGCTCCCTTCCACCAATCGAAGCAGCAAGCCAGATAGAAGGTAAAATGCTGTAATTCTACCTCCCATGGATCATCTGCTGGGTCCATTTGTAGGTCGGTTCGTAATATTACGGTGTGTGAAGCAGGCAGGACCCAAATGCAGATTAACGTGAAAATTCCTTTATTTCAAGGCTAGGTGATAAACAAAGACAAAACAGAACACTCACCGACGAACTAGTCATGACACAAGACGAACCGACACTGAACACAGGAAGAGACAAGACTAAATACAGGGAGGGGTAATCACAAGACGAGACACAGCCGGGCAGGGGAGGAGAAACACAAGGGCCACAGGTGAAAACAATCAGACAACTAGACACACCAGGGAAACTAACGACGGGAGGAAAAACACAGGGAAAAGGACCAGACAATATAACAAGAGGAAAACATGACAGGGAGAACAGCAAAACACCCAAACCAAGACATAGAAAACGTGACATAACACAATAATCGTAACAAAATGTTTGTCCAACGTTCACACATTTGTAGACGTCATGTTAAAAAAGATTCTCCAGGCTGCGCAGAGGTGAACATACGAAGGAAGGGCTCATTCAGAGACATCTGAGCTCTCATATATTTTCACAGATTTTGAGTGAAACATTGTTACAGTTATGCCCGAAGCAACATACTGTACGAAAAAAAAAATTGTTTATTTGTGTTTGTAACCATCATTTATTCACATTTGTTAGAACACATTTATTTCTACAAGTCATCAATGTTTTCTTATTTTTGCTCTTATCTTACATAACAGACTAAGAGTGGCCAAAAGCAATTTAACCAAGATAAGAAACACATTTAGTTTTGCAGTCCACACATTTAATTTATAAATATACTGTATATATTTACATTTGTAACATGTAATGGTGTCACTCTAGCACTGACTGTATATATACTGTACCTCTTTATAACATACCAGTACACAGTGTATAAACAGATTCACTGCATTATTAATAAAACATTTAATATGCACAACATTGCCTTCCAAGTCTTTTACAGTCTTTCACAGCAGAAGAAGACAGGAAGGAACTTATTCACAATAATGAATAAAAAGATTGAAGGTGTTTCAAAGACTCAATGGTGCCAATATAGTATCAATAACATCTGTTATGTCGTGCATATATTTCCATCTTTAGCTTCAGTATTATCACTCAGTAAATACACAGTGAGTAATAAAGTGTTTCAACGTGTTTCAAGGAGAAATAATGGTGAGAATATCAGTTATTATATTTGGTTTTGTGTGTATGTCTCCCCTCAGATACGAAGCTTGTGAAGAAAGCTCATGTTGCTGCTCTCATCTCTTATTTTATGAATGTGTGGGTAGGCCTATGTGTGAAGTCTCAAAATACATTGGGATCTATTGAATGAAGAATCCACTCAGTCCTCATCTCTGAAGAATTCAACAGGCAAATGATGTAACCTATTTGGAAAAACATTTACTTTCTATTTCTTACATCTTTTGTATGTGCCTAGCTCTTACTAGCTTATATTTATGGTTAGGAGGGTTACTTTAAAAATGTATTCCGTTACAGTTACTAGGGCTCTGCATCTTCACTGGTCTCACGATTTGATAACAGTTATCCTGTCAACGATTCGATATCCCAGGTGAATAGGGTAATTTTTTTAACTTAAAGATATCAGCTAGACATTTCTCCAGTTAATTACTTACAATAAGGCAATTGTTTTTTGTATTACTAGTTTTCTGAAACAGCATGTTTAAATATGCAAATGACCCATTATCTCATTAAATATGCGCATATTTTAACACATTTCAGGAGTCGATATCTGAACTTTGGATAAAGCCAGGTTCAACATTCTTGTTTAATTTTGTAGTCATATTAGCATCTAAAGCTTTTACAGAAGGGATTGTGTTTTTAGGTATACAATCTTATATAATTCAGGCTATGAATGATATATGAACAAACCCTTCTGTAAAAGCCTTCATAATATTGATAGGATTATAACTGGAAGGTTTGGTGTATGTACGTGCTACTGAAGTTGAAATTTAGAACTCAGAGTAGGAGAAAAAACTAATTTTGAGAAAACGACCTTTAAAGATTGCAGTGAGGCACTAGCTAAACCCTCCTCTTCTTTGGATGATAGCTTGCGCCTCGACGCACTCCGTGAAGGTATTTCATGTTCGGGGTCATTTGTTTTTTGTATAACCTTGCTTCGTGCAAGTGACAATTGTTGTCGTCTTCTCTGTGAAAGTTTTTTTTGCCGTTATTTTGCCATTTTGAGATTTAAATTTCTAGCGGAAAGCTAACCAGGAAGTGTTTTAGCACACCACGTGACACATCTGAACGAATCACGTTGTCAGAAGTTGACACCAGCCAATGAGATTTTGTTTCTTGGTTTAAGACCCCTTTGTACTTTCACGATTGGTTGCTGATACAAAGGAAATGACCATATTTGGATCCGATGAGATTGTGCAGGAGCAGTGGCGGCCGGCCCATAGGGGTGCTAGGGGCGCTGCCCCCCCTCTTCCCACATGTTTGATTGTCATTAAAAATTAAAAATAAATAAAAAAATATAATTAAAAAATATATATAAATATTATAAAAGGTAAATATTATATAGTTGGTATTATTAGCTTTGTTCGTTGTTCTCGTGTCCCAGGAGGAAGTTTAAAAAGTAAGAGACAATGGAGTCTCTGGTATAAGGTTCAAATGGGTACTTTAATGAAATGGCGCGGTAATGGTACAAGCAGAAGATGGTTAAGAGAAAACAGCTGTGTTCTCGGGTCTGCAGCGAAGGAGAAAGGACGAACCACACTCGTCCGCTCGTTATATCTCCTCCGTTGGCTCCTCCTCACGTGCCGGTTGGCGTAGCAGGGGGACCTCCCACCTCGGTCTTCAATGTCTGTTATCGCGCATAACAGAGGATTCAGACGTTGTATATACATTACGTAACTTCACACGCCTTTTCTCACTGTTGCTATCTGCAAACAATGCCGCCGAAACATAATTTCAGCCAATCAGCATCGTCAGATCTGATGATCACTGGGCGGCAATTTCAGCGCCCGATGCAGTCTGTGAGTTGTTTGGAATCCAAGCCATAGTTGATGAGGATGGCTGCGTCTGCAGGTGGAGACTCCGGTGCTAGTGGATCGCCGGTACTGTAGATTAACATTTACATGCTTGATGTAGTTGTAAGTGCAATGCCTGTAGCACCATGGAGCATATGTGTGGGCTGGACCAACCCAGTCTCACATCTAAACGTGTAATAACTACGTTGGTCCACAACTTGGGACATAGTATTTCTACAAAAACGCCTCTGAAATTGTAAGATCCCTACGATTTTTTTCACCATTCATTTCCAATGGCTGGCGTCTATGTCACGTGATCTTCAAAATTCTCCCTGCAGAAAAAAAAAACATGGCCGACCTTCGTTTTATTCTCGGTGGAAAATGCCTATTTTAAGGTTAGTGTGAGGAATTGCAGTATCTCCTTCTCCTTTTTTCTGTTTGTCTGTCTTCCTGGCTGGGCGTGGTTGACCTACTTTCCGTTTCCCGCCAACTCACCTCCGCTCCTGTTTCTCATCATCACTGATTACCACTACTCACCTGCTGCTGCTTAAAACTCCGGTTCGATCATCAGACTTCGCCAGTTCTTCGTATACTCACAGTGGTAAACTCCAGTTCTGGCTGACTAGAATTGCTAGTCTTTTTGTATACTCTTCCAGTTGTATTTTTTCATATACTAATCCTGTTCTGTTTTGTGCCTGTTCCAGAAACTCCATATTCCATTCCGTCCTGCCTGCCACGTCCAGCCCAACCTCCGTCTCAGCCCTGCTCCACGTTCTTCCCACTCTGTTGAGAGTTTACTTTGTCTCCTGCCTGTTTTTTGCGGACTTAAATCAATCCAGTCTTTTTGACACTTCACCTAAGTCTCCGTCCCAAGTGTTCTTGCATAGCGGGTTCAAGTTTTGAGTCTCTTTACGAGGAGCGTAACAGAAGAACTGGCCAAGAATGAACCCCGCAGGATCCGGAGCGGATTCTACCCCAATCCTTAAGGCCCTGTCAAGTCAGGGTTCCCTCCTGGGTGAACACGAAAAGCTCATCCGAGCGTTGGTTGATAGTAACCGGTCCATGGCTCATCATGTCTCCGAGTTGGCGTGCCAGATCTCCGCTCTCACTACCTCGACGGTAGCATTTCAGGCTACTCCCAGTCCAGTCCCTTTGCCCCCTCCTCGCCAGGATTTTCCTATCACCGATCCTGAGCCATTTCACGGAGATGTGGAGAAATACAGAGGTTTTTTGTTTCAATGTAACAAGGTTTTTCGCCAGCATCCTGTTGCATTTGCTGCTGAAGCAACAAGGATTAATTTTGTTTTGGGGTTGCTCCGCGGGAGAGCTTTAACCTGGGCAGAGGCTTTAAACTCTTCGGTGGATTTTGACACTCTACGTTTTGAGGGCTTCTCTGATCGGTTCTCAGCTGTTTTTGATCATCCCAACTCCTCTGGCTCCGCCGAGAATAAGCTGCTTAGCCTGCAACAAGGAAGCCGGACAGTGGCTGATTACTCCATCGAGTTTCACACATTTCGCTGCAGAGGCTCGTTGGGACGAGGCGGCTCTCAAGGCGGTGTTTTTAAGACGATTAAGGGACCAGCTTCGGGACGAATTGGCAGCACGAGACGTTCCAGCGGATCTCTCAGAGCTGATCTCCTTAGTGTCTCGTTTGGACGGTCGTCTGCGGGAGCGCCGAGCTGAGCGAACACGGAGGGATTCACCAGTCTCACTCAGTAAGCCCAGTTCTTCCTCCTACTCTGCTCACTCGGTGTCTAGACCTCCCTCTTTTCCCCCGTCGTCCAGCGTGCGCACCTCTTCTCAGGAGGAGCCCATGCAACTGGGTCGTGCTAGACTTTCTCTGGAGGAGCGTCAGCACCGGATAGGTGCAGGCCAATGCCTGTATTGTGGAAAGACTGGGCATAGCATTCCCAACTGCCCAGTACGTCCAAACTGGGAGGCTCGTCAGTAAGATTGGGGGTCCTGACGAGTCCACAGCAATCATCTCTAACCCCATCCTTGACTCGTTTTCTTATTCCCGCCAAGCTCTGTGTTAGTTCTATGACATTGCCTCTCCAGGCTCTCATTGATTCTGGTGCGGAGGATAGCTTTTTGGACCAGGAGCTAGCTGAACAGCTGGGACTCTGCTTGGAGCCGCTAGAGGAACCGTTAACTGCCTATGCTCTAAATGGACAAATCATCTCCTCAGTCACAGCACAGTCACCCCTTGTGACTTTAATCACCTCCGGAAACCACCGTGAACTTATCCAGTTTAAGGTAATATCCTCTCCTTCTACACCTCTGGTTTTGGGTTACCCGTGGCTATGTACTCACAACCCACACATTGATTGGGCTAAGGGAAGGATTATTGAATGGGATCAGCACTGTCTCGCTAACTGCCTGTGTTCTGCCATACCTTCAACTTCTGTTTCCCCAAATCCTGTTGTCTGCCCTGATGCATCTGTAGATTTGACTGGTGTTCCTACTACTTACCACGACCTGCGTTGGGTCTTCAGCAAAGAGAGGGCCCTCTCCCCACCGACCCACCGACCCACCGACTGCCCAATTGATCTGCTCTCTGGAGCTCCTCTACCCTCCAGCCGCCTCTACAATCTGTCCCGTCCTGAGAGGGAGGCTATGGAGCTTTATATCACGGACTCTGTGGCTGCTGGTATTATTCGTCCCTCCTCTTCTCCTGTGGGTGCCGGGTTCTTCTTTGTAGGCAAGAAGGATAAGTCGCTACGACCTTGCATAGACTTTCGGGGGTTAAACAATATCACGGTCAAGAACAAGTACCCATTACCCCTTCTCACCTCAGCTTTTGAACCTCTCCAAGAGGCAACCCTGTTCACCAAGCTTGACCTTCGAAACGCCTATCATCTGATCCGCATCCGCCAGGGGGATGAATGGAAGACAGCGTTTAACACTCCATTGGGCCATTTTGAATATCTGGTCATGCCTTTTGGTCTCACTAACGCCCCAGCAGTTTTCCAGGCTATGATCAATGATGTCTTGCGTGACTTCCTTAACCGCTTTGTCTTTGTCTACTTAGACGACATCCTGATTTTCTCCAGGAATCAGGAGGAACACGAGAACCATGTCCGCAGGGTCCTACAGAGACTGCTGGAGAACAAGCTCTATGTTAAGGTAGAGAAGTGCGAGTTCCACCAGAACCGGATCAGCTTCCTGGGCTACATCATCAGCCAGGGCAAGGTGGAGGCAGACCCTGGAAAGATCAAGGCAGTGGTGGAGTGGCCAGTCCCAACTACAAGGAGGGAGCTCCAGAGGTTTCTGGGATTTGCCAACTTTTACCGTCGCTTCATCCGGAACTTCAGTAAGGTAGCTGCACCTCTCTCTAGACTCCCCTCCGTCAACATCACGTTCTGTTGGACTCCAGAGGCTAACAGAGCTTTCATCAAACAAAAGTCCTTGTTCACCTCAGCTCCCATCCTTATTCAGCCAGACACAGAGAAGCAGTTTGTTGTGGAGGTGGACGCATCTGATACTGGAGTAGGAGCAGTTTTGTCTCAGACGGCTGGTCCTGATAACATCCTCCATCCCTGTGCTTTTTTTTCACGTCGCCTCTCTCCTGCGGAGCGCAATTATGATGTTGGTAACAGGGAGCTTCTGGCTGTTAAGTTGGCACTAGAGGAGTGGAGACACTGGCTCGAAGGCAGCAAGCAGTCTTTCCTGGTCTGGACGGACCACAAGAATCTCTCCTACATCCAGTCGGCGAAGCGACTGAATTCCCGACAGGCCAGATGGGCTCTGTTCTTCTGTCGCTTCGACTTTTGCCTCACCTTCCGCCCTGGCTCCAAGAATTTAAAACCTGCCGACATTGTCTCAGACCGCGGTCCTCAGTTCACCTCTCGAGTTTGGAGGGAGTTTTGTCAATCCCTAGGAGCCTCAGTCAGCCTGGATATCACCCCCAATCAAACGGTTAAACAGAACGAACTAATCAGGACCTGGAGTCAGCTCTCCGCTGCATCACCGACCCAAACCCCTCTACTTGGAGCTCTCATCTCTCCTGGGTTGAGTACTCCCACAACGCACTCACCTGCTCCGCTATTGGTCTCTCCCCCTTTGAGGCTTCATTAGGGTACCAGCTGCCCCTGTTCCCCGAAGAGGAGCGAGACTTAGCAGTTCCCTCAGTCCAGCAGCATGTGCGTCGTTGTCAGAAAATCTGGAGAGATACACGATCTGCCCTTCTCCAGACTTCGGCACGGAACCAGCGATCAGCCAACCGTCACAGAAAGGCAGCTCCTCTATACGTCCCAGGCCAGTCAGTCTGGTTGTCCTCCCGCAACATTTCTCTCATCTCTGAGTCCAAGAAGCTTTCCCCACGCTTCATTGGTCCTTTTCCCATCCTAAGGATCATTAACCCTTCCGCGGTTCGGTTAAAGCTTCCCAGAGCTCTGAGAATTCACCCCACTTTCCACGTGTCTCAGATTAAGCAGGTTCACACCAGTGAATTGAGCCCTCCGGCCTTACCCCCTCCTTCCGCCCGTATCCTCGACAATCACCCTGCTTATACGGTGCACCGTCTTTTGGACGTCAGACGTCGGGGCAGGGGTTTCCAGTATCTGGTGGACTGGGAGGGTTATGGCCTCGAGGAGCGATGCTGGGTTCCTCGTTCCCGTGTCCTGGACCCAATCATGGTGAGGGCCTTTCACAGGGCTCATCCAAACAAGCCTGGTGGTCGCCAGGTGGCTCCCATTGAGGGGGGGGGGGGTACTGTGAGGAATTGCAGTATCTCCTTCTCCTTTTTTCTGTTTGTCTGTCTTCCTGGCTGGGCGTGGTTGACCTACTTTCCGTTTCCCGCCAACTCACCTCCGCTCCTGTTTATCATCATCACTGATTACCACTACTCACCTGCTGCTGCTTAAAACTCCGGTTCGATCATCAGACTTCGCCAGTTCTTCGTATACTCACAGTGGTAAACTCCAGTTCTGGCTGACTAGAATTGCTAGTCTTTTTGTATACTCTTCCAGTTGTATGTTTTCATATACTAATCCTGTTCTGTTTTGTGCCTGTTCCAGAAACTCCATATTCCATTCCGTCCTGCCTGCCACGTCCAGCCCAACCTCCGTCTCAGCCCTGCTCCACGTTCTTCCCACTCTGTTGAGAGTTTACAATGTCTCCTGCCTGTTTTTTGAGGACTTAAATAAATCCAGTCTTTTTGACACTTCACCTAAGTCTCCGTCCCAAGTGTTCTTGCATAGCGGGTTCAAGTTTTGAGTCTCTTTACGAGGAGTGTAACAGTTAGTTTGGCTTTAAAATGTGTTTTGATGTCATTTGATGCGAGAAATATGAGTTGTTATTTCAGATTATGTGTGCAGTGGATGTACATGATCTTTAGTTTGCTAGTTATTACGAAGATTACTTCAGTAAATTGTGTCCATTCAACATTTTCATTGTTACCAAGGTGGTTGCTAGGGACGCTGCTATCGATATTATTTCTGTTATGTTGTGTAACTGTTTAATGGTGTTATCTTTATTGCTACCCCCTTCCCCGTCAATGTATAGTGTTGGTCCACAGCGCAAACATATTAGTTTAACATAATCCACATCTAAAATTCTGGCATACGTTATTTTCCCCTGTGCAATTCTCCATTTACTCAACAATAACACATAATTATCCTTGTGTTTATTTATTTGTTTGATTAATAAACACAAGTTGGAGTCCGTCAGGACCGAGGGTCGGAGCAGCTCATTTGCTTTAGAGAATTGTACACCCGGAAGTAAGAATTCTCTCCGCTTCGCTTGACAAACCCCATGATAGTCCTCAAGCTCTGTGATTGGATGTTTGCGAGAGCAATATTGAAGCCTGCAGGGGAGAAACATGCCTTGAGCATGTGCAGCATCTACATGAGCTCTCCTTGCTCTCCTGCGCTCTCGCGAGCAATTCCTGCTCTTCTGCTCATGAAACTCTGGCCTGCTCTCACTCGCGGAGAAATGTTAGGAAGTGGTCGTACCGTGTCCCAGTAACGCCAAATCTAATTGGTTACACCCTTCCTCTTTTATGATTGGCCGTTGTCTGGATTTAAACCAATAAGTACTTTTTGTCCCTCTGGTTTAGAGATTTGTGTCTGCTAACTTGTCCTCTAGGGATTTACACAGCAAGTTCAATGAAGAACTTCAGGTCTCTGGAAGCACATACCTTTTTTACCAGTGGCTGGGTGGATGTGGTTCTTCACCACAAACTCTGTGCTGACACAACAGTCTTCAAGACCCATGTAAAGCCATCATGGAGAGTTACAGATAAACCCCACAACACCTGGGTTGCTGTTAACAATACTGGAGAGGTCACAGCTGCTCACTGTGATTGCATGGCAGGGTAAGCTGACTTCATAACACTAATAGTACAGTCACAATGCCACCTATGTAATCCTTCAGAAGGGAAGATATGCTTTTGTTATTTGGCGAAAAAGTATTTATTTAAAAAATATATGTTTTACTCTAGACTAGGAGAAAATTGTTCCCATGTCGGAGCCCTGCTTTTTAAGTTGGAGGCATCAGTTCGCCTTGGATATACAAGTATACAACCAGCATCGCCTGTGCCTGGAATAAAGTCTGCACGAAAAAAGTTGAGGCAGACATGGTCATCAATATAGACTTCTATGGAGACAAAGCCAACAAAAGGGACACAGGAACAAACTGCATGGTCATTCCAATGGCGAATGAAGAAAATAAACAACAGTTCTTGGAAATGCTGTCTGCCTCTGGAGAACTGCCTGTTGGTCTGAGCACTTTCAAGGCTTTTGCAGACCCTTTCAAACCAAAGCCTTGGTACCAACATCTGTCAGAATTTTCAGATGATCAGGTACAGGCAATAGAGGAAGAGACAAAAGACCAGGCAGAATGTTCATCTTGGCACCAGCAGATGGTTGGGAAGGTGACAGGTACATCAGCACACAGAGTTATCCACACATCTCTTGAGAAACCATCAAAATCACTGCTGAGGGATATTGTGCAGAAAGAGTCACGCAAAAATCCGCTGAAAACACCAGGCATCATTTGGGGTAGGGAACATGAAGAGGATGCAATTGAGACATACAAGTATGCACTGGGCCTTACAACGGCATATACAGCACCCACTTTAATTAACATCTCCAGTGACATATATAAACCCCACACAAGCATCAGTATTCAACGGGCAGGCTTCCGAGTGTACAGAGAGAAGCCCTACATTGGTGTAAGCTGTGATGCTTATGTACACTGCGTTTGCTGTGGAAAGGGGGTGGTTGAAGTAAAGTGCCCCTTGAAGTGGAATAGTGATTTGTCAGCTGATCACTGGCCAGCAGACAAGAGAGGACATCTGGACACGTTGTTGTCGCTGAGGACCAACCACAGCTACTACATCCAGGTAATACAATAAATAACAACTCATAAGGAATTGTATTATCTGTGTTTTCTTAATTGCAGGTAAGTAGTTGGAGTCTATGCTGTACTTTTTCTTCCTCTTTTTTTTACAGGTGCAGATGCAGATGTTTGTGTGCAAAACAACCTATGCAGACTTCATCACCTGGACGCCAAAGCAAACCGTTATCTTCCGTGTCCAACAAGATGAAGATTTTCAGGGTCAGGCAGTGGACACCATTAGCCGTTTTTGGGCCAGGCACATCTACCCACAGCTGGCGGGAACCACAATCCCAGATACAGAGCTGGAGCTTCAGGTATAAAATATTTTCCTTAGAGACTGCAAATACACTGTCTGTTATATCTTTATACTATGTAATACATGGCACACAAATATTATGAAACAATACAAATAATCACAAATTATGTATAACAATTTCAGGAGTCAACAGACAGTGCTGTGTCAGACACAGAACAGGAGCTTCAGGTAAAACACAAAACCTAAACAACTATTTATAATTATAGTTCATTAACATTTGCGAGCATTTGTTGTTAGGTGGCTGTTAGGTTAATACTAGCTAAGACAATTCCTAATACATAGTTTATATTTACAGAATAATTACGTGGTGTCAACTGTCATTCCTGGAAGGAGAGCAGAGCAGTAAGGTAGATTTAAAAAGCTGAAGGATAGTCATTGAAGAGTTGTTATTTTGCTGCCATGGCCCAAACTAAGTGACTCAAAGAGAAAATACAGCAGGACTGATTTGACCTATACATCCCCCTGTCTGTTTGTATTGAACACAATGCTACCTGACATGTTGACCAAGTATGACAGGTATGTACTATCTTGTCAATGGTGGCTACATCCCTGTTCTCCATCTCGTCCCGCAGGGTCTTTACGAAGCAAACAGGGAGCGGCCCATCCAGGATGTGGAATCTTCGCTTCAGCACACCGATGACCCGTTCTGTTCACCCATCAGTTGTTTTAAAAATATTTTCAAGTATAAAACTTCACATTTTACCATTGTTCTGAGTAATCGTTTGTTAAGTACTTTGTTTGCACTGTTATACAATTTGCTACACTCCGTTAGTGCTGTTTTTTATATAACTTAATTTAGTAAAAGAGTTAATTTATTTTCCATCATATCGATATGTGCAATAGTTTACCAGTCTGTGGATAATGAATATATACTTACCAATATGAATCCGAAATGTTGATTTCATTCTTGACTCTTGGGGCTGGGGTTTCGAGACTGGCACCAAGTAAGGCAAACTCATCTTTCAGAGTAAAACCCTGATCAGCCAAGATCTAAAACAAGTAATGCATAAGATATGTAGGCCTTTTGCTTTTAATGTTTGCAGTCAAACAGTATATAACAACACTTGTCCATAATGATTACCAAAAAAATGCATGTGATTAACTGTTACTGTAGAGTATGTGCACTTTATGTAAGATGAAACATTACCTGGTCACCAGGATGGTGGTAGAGGGGTGAAGAGGGGACTCATTTTCAAGTTTAAGATTTCAAACCTTTAATGGACCTTTATTTGTTTTCAATAATACATTTAATATTTGATATGATGCATGCAGCGGCTGGGTACAATGAGCATCCCTCTATCTGAGCATACATTTAAAAAACAAGACCTGTAAATTATCAAACTCATTCGTATTACTTATTCAGACCTGTGTACAAACACTGTCAAAGCTACCTGGCTAAATCATAAATATTGGCACCTTTACCTGCACTGTAAAATATTACCATGATTCCACAATATTTAGCTGTAATATTTTACAATAAATTACTGTTTTACCACTTTACAGTCTTTACCTGTAATGTTCACGATATAATACTGTCATTTTGAATTTCACAGTGAAATCAATGCAGGCACAGTTAATTACTGTGAATGTACAGGATACATGATTACCAGGATTGCACAACATGTTACTGTATTATTTCACAGTAAAATACTGTATTCAGACCATCCTCTGTGATAACACAACAAATTAAGTGATTTTCTTGCTTGGCTTTAAACACTAATTTCTTTCTTTGGTGCAGGTTTGACTTAAATTGAAAGGGGCACCGCTGCATGTGCCTTAAAAAAAACTATGCAACATATACATCTATGTAACATTGAAATTGTTGTCTTGGCTTATTGTTTTCAGGTGCTTCCTGGGCATTAACCTGAGACGGGCTCGAAAGCCAAAAAGAGGCACGGCAATTTAAACCCCCATGTCAGCACATTCTTCAGAAAATTGTTGACTTCGAGTGGATGTCTGTGTAGACATGTGCTCCCCTCCTTGTTTTCTTTTCTGTCTGCCTGCTGCGCAGGTGCACCTGGTCTGCCCCTGGCTCCGCCTCTGCCCAGGTGCACCTGGTCTGCCCCTGGCTCGGCCTCTGCCCAGGTGCACCTGGTCTGCCCCTGGCTCCGCCTCTGCCCAGGTGCACCTGATCTGTCCCTGGCTCTGCCTCTGCCCAGGTGTTCCAAATTCCACTCAGCCGTGTATATAAAGAGAAGCTGGAGGAGAAGGATGTCTCGCCTACCCTAACGCCGGGAGACACTCTCCTTAGAATACCTCTTTGCCATTTTGAGCTGTAGGCCATATTTTTACAGATGTGTTTATGTTTAGCCTGGAGGACCTGGTAGTCCAGTTTTCGCGGCTTTATTTTGTTTCCCATAGGGTTTATAATTGATTTCTGGTTAGGGGGGGGAAGCTCTTGGTCCTACGGCCCGTGGTGTGGCTGGCTCGGGTTCCCTCCTTCTGTTTGTTCCTTTTGGCCAGTCCTCCAGACCTCTTTTTGTTTCCCGTTTCGCTTGTGTGAGCAAATGGCTGATTATCAATAAATGGTCGTTACCAAGTACCGGTTATTGCGTGTATTCTTTCATGTTGCGGGTCTCAGCACGAGCCACTACCGCGGCGTATAGGTTGGGACTGTAACAACTAGTCCAAGACACTGTGAAATGTACTTTGCACTTCAATAGAGTAATACAAAGTTAAAATGGGCATTTTCTTTGTTTTTCTTTGTTGATTGAATTGTGGTAAAATCCCAGTTAACTAGTCAGATTTACAATATAATATCGTATTATATACATTTTTATATTTACAGTAAATTACTGGCTAATGTATTGCATTACTTCTACAGTAAAAGTGTCAAAATACAAGTAATTACTGTAATTTATGTACAGCAAGGTACCATAATACCACAGCTCTGTACTGCTATATCACAGTAATTCCATGGGCATGGCAACTGTAAAGTCACAGTATTTAGTTGTACTTTTATTCTAATTTACTGTAAAATATCTACAGTCAATTACTGTGAAATATTTACAGGCAATTACTGTGAAATATTTACAGTCAATTACTGTGAAATCCATGCAACTAGTAGCCAGTAATTTACTGTAATTTTACAGCCAAACATTTTACAGTGTGGCTTTAAAGAGCCTGTGACAACATCCCAACAACTGTTGTGCAATGAAATATTGGGCTACTAGTAATCTCGAACCGTCAGTTTAAAAAAGAAAAAGCGATACCGTTCCGTTAAATATCAATAATTTCGAACATCGCGGGGAAATTCCTTCGACTCATTTTTAAGTTTTGGGGGAAGCCGGAAGTGACGTCAATGCGGGAACGCTTCACTGTGCGGCGAGAGAGCCAAACACGGACAAAGTGTGTTGTCATGCGTAGAAATGGTGAATTACTGAGTTTAGGCACGTTAATAACGTTTTAACGAAGTTGACTACAGTATATTCATATTTGTCAGTGCTTTCATGTCAATTCGGCGAACATAAACATAAATGATCGTGGTGAAGATGATGATTACATTAGGATTAAAAATCGGTAGTGAGAGCTACTGAATTTCCTCCCGTAGGATGTGATATAAAAACAAATCGATTATTTTTGTAGTTGTAAACTCAAGTGGATGAAACTACATTTATTAGTGCTTTCATGTCAATTCGGCGAACATATGATAGATTAAATGATCGTGAGAATGATGATTAAAAATCGTTTGTTTGTGCCGGTCTGCATTTCCTGATGAGAAAACAAACCGATGCTTTTTGTAGTTGTAGTACACCAACATGGATTAAAGTGTGGTTTTTTCACCACAATGTTGGGGAAATTAATGGATAAAATGCACGGATTATTATTATTATTATTCCCACTCCGATCGGGACACTAGGTCCACCGTTTCCCCGCAGCGAGGCTCCCCCCGTTGACAGTTTACGTGGGCTGGGTGCAGTGGCGGACTGGCCATTGGGACGAATCCCGATGGGCCGGTACCGAAGTGGGCCGGTCGGATAAATCACTAGCACATCCCCCATAGGCGGCGCGTGAGGCTCAGGTTTGGGAAGGCTAAATAACTTTTTTTACGCCTCCGGCGTCTATAGAAAAGAGATCAACTTAGTGTGCGGAGTTTAAATCTCTCAAGTCATATTACAGGATAAAGGAAATACAGTTTAAACTGCCGTATGTAGAGAAGACGCCGACGTGTCGCACTTATCATTCATATTACATCATCAATCAGAACATCGATCATATAATATCATAATATATCATATATTTCCTTATCTGAGTCAGCTTCTCCAGCCGTATCTGGCCGTGCAACACTTATAGTGTCACATACTGTATGCAGAAGTATTATTTTAAGCAACACATTATGTTGACGAAACACTCGAGTCAAATGTAATTAAAGTCAGATCCACTCGTGTCTTAGACGTGAACGCGCTCTCAGCTGGTGAGAGAAACCCTGGCTTGATTTACCGAGTTGATAACCAGCGTCGTAGGACCGCTTAGCGAGATCTCGTTTGTTAGTTTGTTGTTGTTAGTTAGTTTGTTACTCAAACATATCCAGGGTATGTTGAACTGGCTTCGTAGTACAGGGCACAGGTGGCTAGCAGCGCTAATGTCAAAGACACAGACATTGCATTATATTTGTATTTTACCAGGATGCAGTGACACAAATATTTACATATTTAACATTTACTATCTACAGCACCCGCCGCCCCTGACATCCCCCACTCCCCCCGTTGACAATTTACTAGCGGTACCGAAGTGGGCCGGTCGAGAGTCCCGGGATGATTTTTAGTCCCAGTCCACCACTGGCTACATGACCGTATTATCGCCCATATTGACGCACCTAATTCCTAAACTTCTAACAGATACAACATAAAGCGATCCTTCAGCCTCATATGAGCTCTCAGACACGTTCAAAATTAAACTGTCTGAGCTTGCTGCTGTGTGCGCCATAGTGCGTTTACATGCAGATGCTTGGATCCTGAACGGTGTAGCTGGAGCGCTGTGCCCGCAATGACGTCACACATCATTTGGCGGGACTTGAAGAATCCCCGAGAAGATCCAGAAAATGGTCAACATTGAAGGGCAGATTAATGGTTATCAAAGTACAAATATCCAAAATCAGTTCAGTAACGGTTTTCAAGGGGACAATATTTACTCAAATTGATGGGTTTGGATGATGGGGGAAACTCGTGTCACAGGCTCTTTAAGGGCTTTTGGATTTTCAATTCTGATCTCGAAGCAATCTATAATTGATGTGAGGCGCGGAAAGTTGGCCTTCATCACTGGTGGTATGGTTTGGGTGATGCACTCCCTGTCAGGCCAGTGAATGAGGAAAGTGATTTTCGATTACAAAAGATTCAGCCAACGTTGGAATATGTGGCGGACGGTGGGTTCTGGCTTGTGTAGTATTTGGCTCAGCAAAGCAATCGATGGATTTTGGCGTAGCTTGAGCAAGCAAAGGAAGAGCTGGTCCTGGGTAGACAATCTAAAACCTTTTGGTGATGATTTGATGAACTGAACTAAATATCGGCGAAGACAGTCAAAAACTGACCAGCTGAGCCAGTCATGGCCCTGCATGCACTGTCGTTTCCTTTAATAGCATGAACAGACAAACGCTCCTTAGACCAGTTCTGGAGTTCTCTTCTTGCCTCATCTCTTTCTCTTCTTGCCTCATCTCTTTCTCTCCTGAGATTGGCAACCTCCATGGCAATGGAAACCTGCTGCCTATGTAATACTGGCGTGTCACTCAGTTCATAATCATCAGAGGGCTGAGGAAGTGAATCCTCAGTGAAAGGTTCTTCAGGATAAGCTGTATCAAAATCTTCAGGGGTTTCAGTAGGAGAAGCCTCTGTAGGTGGCTTTATTCACTGCCTATTTGCTGGCAGGACCTCATGCTGAGAAACAGCATCTCTCCTTTGGTATCGCTTTAGCCTCTTTGAGCCTTCTGACGATGGTCGTTGTGGGAATATGGATGGGACATAATCTGGATGCTCACCATCATTCACATGGTATCCTTAAACCATGAAGGTAGGTGTTAGCCAAATACAGAGACAAACTTGACAGTTTTTTGGTTAAGTTCACTGCGCCTATAAAATATGTAGATCATAAAATAATTACCATAATGACTGTTTTGATAATAACCCGCCCCCCCCCCATTTCGCTCAATATTCACCAATTTTTACTTTTAAATGAATTGATAAGTTTGCTTCAGTCTGAGTCAAATGAGCTGTTCTCTAATGTCACCCTGTGTGTACAGGCAGCAGGCTAATTTTCTTGGTTTGTCCGTTTTTTATATTTCAATGCAGCATCTACTTCCACTTCTTAAACTTTTAACATTACATCTATTTACTTCAATGATTGATATTAGCCTCACCTGTGATGAAGTGTTTACCACAGACGTACACGTATTGACTGGCCGGGTCCCATTGATTGTGATTTTCGTCCTCTCTGTGAATAGCCTGAAGCCACAGAGCTCTTCTTTTACTGTCCCTTTTTCTTAGAGGAAGTACAGAAAAACGTAACTCCGGTTTTTTTTTTATGTTTGAGGTGCAATACACGACACAGCAGCTTTTTGGCATCATAAAACAATTATTTTCCGCCTTGCTCGTGAGAGTAACAGCTGGCAAAATGACAGCCCTGCCTGCTGCTTTTAATTTAACAAGCTTTTAATTTAACCAGCCCGATTGTCGTTTTCCAATGATTTAATGTAATAGTTTGCCTGTCTGGCCATTGTAATCGGGCTCTTTGAAGATCCAAAAATCTCCGGTTTTCTTAAATTTCTGATCGAATTGGCAAAAAACGTCAGAATTTGTATTAGCCGCCGTTCAACTGACATCGTTGTTTACCTCCAAAAGTGGGCAGAGCCGTTATTTTTGCCCGGAAGTGACGCATTTGTTACTCTCATCTATAGTATTCAGTCTCCTGATTTTAAATGGGAATTCAATCATTTGAGTGTTCCCAAAGCCCCGGTGTTCTGCAGTTTGTGTGGGCCTACTGTACTGTTGCACAGTTTATGCTGTAGAAACTATGTCCAGGACAAGGTATTTGGAAGTTTTGGAAGATTCATAGCTAACCACACTGAAGATTATGGATTATCTCATATTTTTAAGCCTCGATTTGTCCTTCCCCCCCTCTAACATCACCAGAAGTCATAATTTAAGAGGTCATTTCTCAAAATGTTCTTCCGGGGGAGCATCTTCCCGGACCCCCCTAGTATAATTTGGTCACCATTTCCATAGCCCCACCAAAAATATGTTCCACCAGCCGCCACTGTGCAGGAGAGACACAGCTTTCCAATGATATCTCTGATGACATGGTACAAAACAGCGGTCGCGGTAATTTATGTTACGTTAGAATGCTAACTTTTGGTGAATTTAGGAGAAATCTACAGACGGAAATAGACAAACTATAGTAAAATAAACACTTAAATGTGTATTTTGTACGTTTTCCTTCCAAAAGCCTGAAAGAAAACATGTTACGGAATCAAAATAGCTTGAAAAACGATGTTTTTGCCTGCCGTGTCTCGCCTTTATGTTCTATATTACTGCACATGGCTACTTTTTCATCAATGACATAAATGTCCTGACATTAAATTGTAAACCAAAATAAATAAATTGTATAGGTCTAAACACAAAACGGGGGTTACGTATTGTAACCCTAGTTCTATAAGCACAGACGAATAAACGCCCTGTCGTCCTAAAACATCGATCCGCCACACTGCCCACCCACAGGCAAGCGGGGAGCGCCCCTCCAGCCCTGTATGCTTACTGCGCACCATGTTTCCCGGGTCCCTAAGGAGCATGGGAAAACATAAGAGCATTATGTCTAGGGGGGGGTCAGATACCTACTGACCCACAGCCCCCCCTCACCAGTCCTGTGTTGGCCCAGCAAGCACAGACGATGAAAAGGAGCCAGACATGTCCAAGAGATAAAACCATAGATTGTATATATAAATGGACGTAGGGTCCGTGACGTCACCCATAGGATTCTGCAGACTTGCCGAGAAGCCGTTAGTAGGCGGAGTCGGCCACTAACGGCTCGACAGTGACGTCAGAGTTCAACTCCCGCCTGCTCCAAATAAGGGCAAAGAGGCGGAGCCGAGGCGGGACCTCCTGCCACCGCTGGAAGTTCCAGAGCTAGCTGAAGCTACCAAGCTAAGCTAACATGCTCCCCATCTGCACACTGCCGTGGCATTTTACGTTTCTAAGGTAAGCGGACATGAAACTATTCAGCAAAACTATAAATAATAATCTAAGTTATTAAGTTTTTAGCATAATACTTCAGAATCTTAAAATCCCTTAACGTTTGTATGCAATTGTGCTAAATTCAACACTGGAATCAAGTAAATATTAATATGTTTGCATGACATTAGTTATTTGTATTTTGATATCACTTAACTATACGTTTAATACATTTAAGTCAAGCTAAGGTAAATGTGATGGTAGCTAGTTAGTGCTCTTACCTGTGAGGCCTCCTCCAAACAGCATAATAACCAGACTGTATAATTAAAACTAAGTACCAGTTCTAGATCATTGACTTTAGACAAACAATTCAAAAGACAACATGTATTTAAAGACCAATCTTTATTTGAATGTGCCTCTTAACCTGAGATATTAGTTATACAGTAATAGTATTGACAATCTAAAAAAACTGAGCCAACTTTATATTTCTTATTGTCTAAAGCAGTGGTTCCCAAACTTTTTGTGCCCAAGGCACACCAAAGGACAAGTAAAAATCTCAAGGCACACCTATTGTGCAAAATAGCCCTTATAACACGTGTTATCACTCATATCATGTAAAATATCTGTAAATGTGCATAATTATTTGCTAATGCCAAATTAAATGTGACAAAGACAACTATATTACTCATGAAATATTTATTAACGAAATATTTCAGAAATTAATTTGAAACTTTATCAAATTAGGCTTCATCAAAGCAGCAACACACTCATTTAAACCAGACAGGTCACAAAATTAACATTTCAGCAATCAGCATTGAAACATGTGCTATTGTAAATATTTTTGCCGACTTACAAATTAGTGAGATACATGTGCCTGTCGGGGTGCACAGATTTTTTGTATCCTTGGTGGCACTGAGGAGAGGGCCACTCGCAAGTCCTGTTCAACAAAGAGCCGTGAGTCCCGTGACCTCCTGTTGTTCTTCATGTAAATCAGAGTAGAGAACGCCAACTCCAGAGATGGGGTCGTTACTATTTTTAAAAAATATATTACATATTACTTTAAAAAAAAGTAATATATTACACTTCTTCGTTACTATCTACATAAAGTAACTCGTTACTTTACTCGCCGAGCACGTACGAACTTGCGCATGCCTGAGTGGCAATAACTTTCCTTACCAGCAGTAGTGTGTATTTGTCATTCAAAACAGGCAACAACCGGAAAACAGAGAAGAAGAACAGACGACGTGATATATAAACAAACAACAAATAACTGTGCGGTAGCTTCACCTTAGCATGTGTTCTTTGCAGGTGCTTGTTGAGGTTTGACCACGTGGTGTTTAAAGCAGTGGATAACAGCTTCTGGCCTGGACACAGTTTGCACCTCACCGTCACATTCCTGTATATTCTTCGGACGAACTCAAAATAATGGGCATACCTCCACCCCTCGAAAGTTATCGCTGACTCAGCCATGTTTATGCAGCACTGCACGTGGAGATGTGGACGCACAAGTCGCGCAGATTACGTACATATAAACCTACAAAGTACTGATATTATAGTAAATAAAAAAATTATTATTTTTGTGTAGTTGTATATTGCAATAATAACGTATGGTTGTCACAAAATCCCACGGCACACCCGGACTTGCCTCACGGCACACCGTTTGGGAACCACTGGTCTAAAGCATTTATTATTTTCATTTTTCCCCTCTCATATTCAGTGTGGACGGATTGAGACAGCGTGGCGTCCAGAGAGCTGCAGAGACTTCAGGGAGAAACCTCCGTGTGATGGACGTCCTGTCTGTTGGTTTGGAGAGGACTGAGGGTCTTTCCTCAGCGAGGAGGACCAGGCCTGATGGAGGAGCCCATGCTGGGCAAAGCTGATACCAACTGCACAGGCCTAGTCTGTCACTTTATTTGACTAAATGTGTTCACTTATACATTTACTAGGTTTACACATTCTGTCCATATGTGCTTTTTATTTAAAACATGTTTGATTAACTTTTGGTTCACATTTCAATAAATTGTATTTGCACTCCTTTTGTCCATTATTCTTACTGAAAATGTTAGATTACACATTCACATCTGACTGAAGATTGGCCCCATTTATTTGTGACGTTGCAAACTCTGCGGTACAAGGCACAAGTGATGTGAAGCTCATAAAGTGAGGCAAATATAAATAATCAGTAATAATAATATGTAACTGTTATCAAAACGTAGTGCAACTGTAGAAGCTTGCTCTGTTGTCTCACTGAAATAATAACTTTTACCACGTTTTTTACAGACAATATTGAGAGATAAATAGTAGCAGTTCTCACTATGTGATAAATATCTTTGCCTTCAATACATTAAATTAGAAAGCTGACAAAGTCATATTGCTAAATATCTAAATGTAACTTTTTGCATGGAAAAACCCTCAACTTAACTGATGTGTAGGTGATCTAGTATTTAGTATTGTTTAATGGAATGTATATCAGTGTATTAAAGTCAATACTTCATTTATTTAAACCAATATATTTCTTGATTCTTTGTACAGTATGAAAAAAAGAGTCTTTGCACCTGTGCTGAAGTTCACTGCTGTGAGGAATCCAGTTCTGTCTCTCACTCTCTGGTCCAGCCTGTCTGCATCACCTGGACACCTTAAACAAACAGATATATGTGTAAAGTACCACGTGTACAAACAATATAACTTATTGGATTGTGTATTGTCCAAGTCAGGGTCCTTTTTATTTTACTGTAACTTTGGAAGTTGTGTTAGCAATGCTTACTGTTTATTTGATACCCATTTGGTAATGCAATTAATAAAAACAACAAGGTTTGGGTTCGTTCTCCAGATGACTGTGACGTTAACGTGTAAGCTCAATAATGAACTCCAGCTCAACCAACCATATTGTAATATCTAAGTAATCATCTTGAAATATGACATTAATAATTGTAATATACAAATATACACACATCTTATTGTGAGGTTGATTTCACATACACTACTTCGACATTAGCTTGTCTACATACTTGAGCGTAGCCCATTTAAATTAACCTTAGCGATACATACAGTTCCTACCTACATAATAAAATATCTCTCTAAGTTACAAGGATGACCTTATTTTATCAACCTCAAACAGAAGCCGTTTGTTCTACAGTATTATCCCACTTAACGCTTAACACTTGTCTATTTCGTTTTAACCTTTATATATACAGTCTATGATTTTAACTTGGAGGCTACAATTAGCATCGTTAGCATCGGTGTAGCTACCACTCGCTTACACGTTAACCCAAGCGTTAACATTAATTACGTAGCTGATTAAAATCATTAACACATAAATAAAGTAATCGAATTTCACTTACCGCAGAACCGCATTCATGCACCCTCTGTTTCAACCGCAGAGCGAGTCACAATAGTCCGATATATAAGCATGAAGAACAAACAAACACGGCCGGCTTCAAGTTGTGTTTCCTGGATGAACTGAGCAGGCAGAGTCCCTGTAGCTAGCTTCACGGAGCAGCTAGCAGAGAGACAAGAAGCTAGCAGCAGCAGTCACTTGAAAGAGCTGTCACTCAATGTGACCACGCCCTAATTTCAGGGGCGGCGGGTACTGTAGGCTAGAGAAGGCTAAGCCTTCCCAAATATTTTTGTCACTGCATGGAAAAAGAAAAATATAATGTATAATGTCATTGACATTAGCGCTGCTATGCAGCCACCTGTGCCCTGTACTACGAAGCCAGTTCAACAGACCCTGGATACGTGAGTTATGATATCTTAACTAACTAACAAACGCGCTCTCGCTAAGCGGTCCTAAGACGCTGGTTATCAACTCGGTAAATCAAGCCAGGGTTTTTCTCTCCAGCTGAGAGCGTGTTCACGTGAAAGGGGCGGGGTTAGCAACATTTGACCAATCACAAACAGGGATAAGTGTAGCCTAGCGCAGCGTCATACTTCATTAATGAAAAGTAAACTAATATTAGACAAATATTAACTTTAAACATCCATGACTTAAACATATAATCTAGGATACAAGCCACATAGTTGCACCTGCAAGGTGAATACAGCTGGTGGAAGAAAAAGTGTCTGAATGCGTACATTAACAATTATGATATCACTGCCCCGTCAAAAACACGAGTGGATCTGACTTTAATTACATTTGACTTAAGTATTTCGTCAAACTTAATGTGTTGCTTAAAATAATGCTTCTGCATACAGTATGTGACAATGTAAGTGTTGCACGGCCAGATACGGCTCAGCTGACTCAGGTAAGGAAATATATGATATATTATGATATTATATGATCGATGATCTGATTGATAATGTGATATGAATGATAAGTGTGACACGTCGGCGTCTTCTCTTCATACGGCAGTTTAAACTGTATTTCCTTTATACTTAATAGATTTAAACTCCGCACACTGAGCTCTGATCAGGCGGTGCCCGTGCTTTCACTGAGTTGATCTCTTTTCTATAGACGCCGGAGGCAGGCAGCGTCAGGTAAAACAAGTTATTTAGCCTTCCCAAACCTGAGCCTCACGCGCCGCCTATGCCTAATTTATGCAAACACTTTAAGACCTAATATAAATAAAAGGGTTGTGTTAGAAAACAATTCACTCACAGATCCATAATAATGAAGGTGGAATCTAACTATATTCATAATAATATGTATTGCAGCCAGGGGTAGAAACATGTTTTTTTCTGCTGTAAAGTTGGGCATTTTAACATGGGGGTCTATGGAAATTGTTCCTTTCTGCAGTCATCGCCTATCAGCCAATATATGAACTGCAGGGTGTGGCAATTCCGTATTGGCGTCCCGGCTCTTCCCCAGAGTTTGCCGCTTGGATAAAACCTTATGAAGGGTCCTGGCGTAGACCAAGACGCCGCCGTGCATATGTCCTCCAAACTCACGCCGTTGAACAAGGTTGTTGATACAGCCATACCACGTGTAGAGTGTGCACGGACCCCCGTGGGGAAGGCTCTCCCCGCCTGTCCATAGGCATGTGAAATGCACTCGCAGAGCCATCCTGTCAGGCGTTTCTTGGACAGAGCTTTACCGGCAACACCATCCCCAAAGCACACTAACAGCTGTTCAGTGCGCCCAATGGAAGGCGTGCGTGCGCCCTACATAACATGCCAGCGCACGCATATTAGCCTCCCTGTCCCCAATATGGGGTGGAAGACTAAAGCCGTCTAACTGTATAGCCCTCGACTTGAACGAACTCCTTAGGTTCTTGGGAACAAAGGAGGAGTTCGGTCTGAGTGTTGCCCTGCTACGGTCACCCCGAATCAAAAGGCAACTCGGGTGCCCGACAGAGCGGTCAGCTCGCACACTCTCTTAGCCAAAGTCAAGGCAAGCAGCAAAGCTGTTTTCAATGACAGAGCCTTCAGGGAGGAGAGCTCAAGAGGCTCAAATGGTTATGTGACCAGAGCCTTGAGCACCAATGGCAGATCCCAATGCAGGGTGGAGACATAGACCACTGGGCGCTGTCTCCTGACCCCCTGCAAAAACCGCGCCATAAGCAGTTGACTAAAGGCTGACCTGCTGCCAAATCCCTCATGGCAGGACGAGATGGCTGCTGCATACACCTTAATTGTGGAATGAGCAAGCCCCCTGTCCACCAGTATCTGTAAATAGGACAGAATAGAGCCCAACTTACATGATAGAGGCTCTAGACTCCTTTCTTCACACCACCGCTGGAATCCCAAACACTTCGTCCTGTAACAGGTTGTGGTGGATCCTGCTCTTGCTGCCTGGATAGTCTGAATAACTTTGTCAGACAGTCCCTCCCGTCTCAACCTGTCCCTCTCAGGAGCCAAGCCTGGAGAGGTTGGCCCAGAGTGGGTAACACCCCTACTGCACCTGCTTCCTGAGACAACGCCCCCCAGACCTGAGGAACCGTCCAAGGCTGTCCCACCATCATCTGTGTCACCTCTGCGTACCACGGCGCCGAACGGCGACCTGGGGCTACCAGGAAGACTGACAATCGTTCTCGTCTCACCCTCTCCAGGAGGGGCAGAATGAGACGCAGCAGTGGAAAGGCGTCGAGCATGTAAATAGGACAGAATAGAGCCCAATTTACTGGACAGAGGCTCTAGACCAGGAGTTGGCAACAGGCGGACCGCGGTCCGGATCCGAACGTCGACCTATATGGACCCGGACCTATAATCAATACATTAATAGGGGAATTCAATTTTGACGGGGCGATTCTATTTTAACCGCTGCCGACAGGGGGCGAAAGAGACGAGTGAGCGATACAGGGAGAGAAACACAGAAGAAGAGATGAGAGAGCGATACAGGAAGAGAAACACAGAAGAAGAGACGAGTGAGCGATACAGGGAGAGAAACACAGAATAAGAGACGAGTGAGCGATACAGGGAGAGAAACACAGAAGAAGAGATGAGAGAGCGATACAGGGAGAGAAACACAGAAGATGAGACGAGTGAGCGATACAGGGAGAGAAACACAGAAGAAGAGATGAGAGAGCGATACAGGCAGAGAAACACAGAAGAAGAGACGAGAGAGCGATACAGGGAGAGAAACACAGAAGAAGAGACGAGTGAGCGATACAGGGAGAGAAACACAGAAGAAGAGATGAGAGAGCGATACAGGGAGAGAAACACAGAAGAAGAGACGAGTGAGCAATAAAGGGAGAGAAACACAGAATAAGAGATGAGAGAGCGATATAGGCAGAGAAACACAGAAGAAGAGACGAGAGAGCGATACAGGGAGAGAAACACAGAAGAAGAGAGGTGTGAGCGATAAAGGGAGAGAAACACAGAAGAAGAGAGGAGAGCGCGGCAGAGAGAAGCAGAGAGGAACGTGAGTGAAGAGAATAATTAGCGATAGAGGGAGAGAAGCGGAGAGGAGAGTGAACAGGCGAGTTAGAGGCAGACAGGGAGAGACAAATAATTACACATGGCGCTCTCCAAGAAGAGGAAAGTGGACAGTGAGAACAGAGCTTTTAACCCTGAGTGGAATCATTCATGTTCCTCCTGCCCACTGGGAGCACAGAACCAGTGTGTCTAATTTGTTCAGAGACCGTGGCGCTCATTAAAAGTGCCAAAATGCCACTATGACGGAGCGTCCAGACAGCAGCGTGCGTTGACGCTTGGAGGTGGGCGTATCTGAAGCTTGGGGATTTTTTGCGAGCAACGCAACCAACAACCAATCACATGAATCTCCCGCCCCTGACATACAAAGCAATAGCAATGTTAAAACGAAGTAAACTGGATATAAAATCCCCAAACAGGCGAAAACCTACCAGTTTCATCCACTGTCTCTGCCTCCTCTCTCCATGCCTCGCTCCTCCGGTTTGTATCCCGGTAGATGAACAGAGACTGATCATACAGCACCGGGTGATTCACTACCGCTATAATGAATTTTCCCTCCATTTTTTGGAATATGAGGAAATGACCTGCGTAGTCTCTCCCAGCATACACGCGGTTTGATTGGCTAGCGCTTGTACTGGCAGATTTGCATAAACGGGATTTCATTGGCTGACGCCTCCATTGAGGCGTCAAAAGTTGAACATTGCTCAACTTTTGAAGCCAGCAACGCTCCACGTCGCTTCCCAAAATGCAGTTCGGCTAAAAGTGACGTCACCCCATTCAAAGTGAATGGGCAGAAGCGTTGGAAGCTTCAACGCACGCCGCTGTGTGGACGGGCCGTGAGGCAAAACACAAAGTGTTTGACCAAACATTCCCTCTCAAGTCAGAACTGAGGTCACAACAAATAAGCAGTCTCAGAGCCCAATATGATCAGTCCACCAGGATAAAAATGAAAACTAAATATGGTTCCAGGGCACCATATTCCAGGGCACCATATGGTTCCAAGGCTAACCAATGAGCACCTGCATGTGTGTATGAGAATGGCCCTGACACCATTTCAGCCCAGATTCAAACTCCTGGCAGGACAAGCTCAAGCTCAATTCTCGCACTGAATAAAACAAAGTGAGTGAGGGACTGCAATATAAGAGGGAAAGAAAGAGAAACTTTAAAACTGTTCAATTGTTATGATGTGTAAAGACCAGTGTTGGGACTAACGCGTTACAAGTAACGCGTTACTGTAACGCCGTTATTTTTGGCAGTAACTAGTACTCTAACGCATTACTTTTTAAATTCAGTAACTCAGTTACCGTTACTACATGGTGCGTTACTCCGTTACTGCGTTAGTTTTTTATATAGTCAACAGCCAGGCGAACAGAGATGAGAACTGTACTTAAGTACAGTACTTGAGTAAATGTACTTAGATACTTCCTGTGTCACATGCGGAGAGTCGGCTGTGGGCGTGTTTGTGTTGTTTACTAACAAGACTATCATGGCGGCGGCGGAGCTCAAGTCTAGTTTCTCCACCTGGAGATATTCTCACTATTTCACTTTTGTCGAGCACAAAGAAAATAGTTTTAGTTAAATGTAAGTTGTGTCTTGGCGGGTCAAAGATCCTATCTACTGCCCAAACCAGTAATTCAAATCTCTTAAAACATCTGCAAAAACAACATGCTGGGACGAAGCTAGTAGCTAAGACCACAGAGACTCAGCCGACGCCACTCCACCTCCACCTAAGCAACAGCGGCTGGATTTTAACCAAGGGACTGCTAGCCAGGGAAAAGTCGATAAAGCCATTGCACGGTATGTTGTAGAACACATGCAGGCTATTGCTACAGTGGAGTCACCCGCTTTCAGAGAGCTAGTTAGCATGATAGCATGTCTGGGCGGCACACGGCATATGGAACGGAAAACTTTTTCCAACTACCTGGAGAAAGAATATACAAAAATGGAAAGCCAGCTAATATCGATGCAATCCAGATTGCATATAATGCATGTCAAGTTGATCAACAGATTGTATTATTCTCCAATGCAATAACAGTACTGAAATGAAGGCTATAAGGGCATTAATGGGAGCCCTTTTTTCAAGTAACGAAAACGTTACTTTTCACAGTAACGCATTACTTTTGGGTGTAAGTAACTAGTAAAGTAACTGAGTTACTTTTGACATGAAGTAACTAGTAATGGTAACTAGTTACTGGTTTTCAGTAACTAGCACAACACTGGTAAAGACTGATATTGTTCTATAATCGTCTGAAACTGTTAAGTCATGATGTGAAACGGTTAACAAAGAAAAAGGGAAACTCAAGCTGCTGCTACACTTTATTTTATTTATCTAAAATTAAGCACTTTTAAGATGCACATATTTTCAAAAGCTGTTTTATTTATTTCCTCTATTTTATTTTTAAATGCAGCCCGAGAGGAACATTACACATATCCACAGTATTTACTGTATCTGTATAGTTCAATGTTAATAGACAATAAATATTGTTGTTTTTGAATTGTACTTTCTTTATTTGATTGGCAGTCAGTTGTTGATTACATGCAGACGTTGATAAAGCTACAGCTACTTCAATATCACACTAATTCATAAAGCAACTTAGACATTTTGAAATTCCGGACCTTTGCATGGGGACATTTTCTCTAACTGGACCTCGTTGAAATTTAGTTGAATACCCCTGATCTAGACTCTCCTCCTCGCACCAACGCTGGAATTCCAACCACTTCGTCCTGTAACAGGCTGTGGTGGATCCCACTCCTGCTGCCTGGATAGTCTGTATAACATTGTCAGACAGTCCACCCCTTCTCGGCCTGTCCCTCTCAGGAGCCAAGCCTGGAGAGGTTGGCCCAGAGTGGGTAACGCCCCTATTGCACCTGCGGTGGAAAGGCGTAGAGCAGCTATCTTGGCCATGGCTCGTGTGCAAAGGTGTCAAGGGTGGATTTTCCTGCCGAGTGAGGGAGAACCACCATTCGTCTGGCAGGGGCCCGCCTCTTGACATGAGGCCGGCCCCCGTGTTCTCCAGTCCCGGAATGTGGGGGGCTTTTGGAGATAAAAACATTCTCTGAGGCCCACAACCACAGGTTCTCCGCTGCACTAAACAAGGCGGCGGAGCTGACTCCGTCCTGCCTGTTGATGTAAGCCTCTGTGGTGCGGTTGTTGCTCTTCACCAGCACATGTTTGCCCTGTAGTAAGGGTTTGCAGTGCTGTAGGAGCAGTACTACTGCCCGTAGCTCTAGAAGGTTGATGTGCAGAGTTTCTGTCAGAGGTCACCCACCACCTATAGCTCTCTCTAGGCAGGTCCCCCCCATCCTGTCACGGATGCATCTGTGAACACCGTGATTAGGAGGTCACCCGCCCCAGTGGAGTTCCCCTCCGCAGATGCTTTGGGGACCCCCAGTATCGGAGGTTTCCCTCCACTGAGGTGGGGATGGTCACCAGACGTCGTTTGTGCCTCTTGGGATCTAAACGAAGGCCGGCAAACCACCTTTGCATGCGACGCATACAGTAAGCAGTAACTCCAGCGGTACCACGAGGTGAGCAGCCGCCATGAGACCCAGAGTCTGCATGATGGTCAAAGCCGTCACCGTTGTCCCCTGTCGCAGTCTGCAAACTGCCTGAAGCAGTGATGCCTGTCTGCTCTCTGACAGGGTGGCACGTAGTCTGCCTGCATCGAGCAAAATCCCCAGATACTCCACCTGCTGGTGAGGTATGGGACTGCTCTTCTTCCAATTGACCGCAATCCCCACTTGGATCAATTGGGCTGTGTTTGCTCCTTCCCTGGACCTGACCATGACTATGAGGTCGTAAAAGAAAACCCTCATGCCATGGTCACGAAGCGGCTGAAGCGCTTTGGCCACACATTTGCTGAACGTGCGTGGGGATAGGGAGTAGCCAAACGGTAGTCTGTTGTACTCGTAGGCTATACCCTGGAAGGCAAAACGCAAATACTTTCTTTGCTTTGGAGACATTTCGACATGAAAGTAACTTTACTGGAGTTACAGCTGGGTGGCAAGTGTGGGACAGTGTTCTCTCCTCTGAGGATGAGCAAAAAGCAGCATACGGCTAAGCTGCGACTTCTCCTCATCCACGTGATCGAGGAAATCGATCCAAAGAGTCCTTCCGTAGACACGGGGGCTCCCAGGAGATCATCACGTTCTTTTTGGAAAGTGCCACGCGGGGTGATCCCACTATGGCCAGGGACATCACACGGCAAGCAGCGGCGCCCACACCGTGGACCAGGATATTCATTTGGCCGATGCTGCGGCCAAATAATCACTCTGAACCGGTGAGGTGGGGGCATCTTGCGGAAGAGTAATCACCGAGACGCCCAACACACCCGTGTTATTTGCAGCCGCCCTGTCACGCGGCAGCGGGGCAGAGGTTCTCCGCCCAGCCTGCTGCCTGTGGGAGCAGATGGGCTGCCAGGCTCTCATCAAGAAGGGGGCTGCCACGCTCTCATCAAGGGGGGGGCACGCTGGGACACGCTGTGTCCATGTGGCCCTGCACCCTGAGCGGTGGACTTCCATGGACACCGGACCCGGAAGTGCCCGACATTGAGAAGTCCTCGTCATCCTCCTCCCCGGCAAACGGAGCCATACGCCCCGCTGGAATGGCGAACGTGAATGGCACCGCCTCGGCCATAGCCTGGTCCCCCAAACACTCGAAGCAGAGGTGGTGGGGATCAGCGCCCGCTATTAAGCCAAGGCACGAAGGACAGGCCCGGGTCTCTAGAAATGGCGACTCCATAAAGGTATTCTACTTTCAAACGTTTTACTTTTCTCTGTCAGGTGTTGTCCTGCTTGCTGAAGAGAAAAGGATGACAGTCAGGAGGCGTAGCCGCCTTATATACTGTGTGCGCATTCAGGTAGGCTCGTAGTCTTCTGCTTAAAAGAAGGACACTGAATGTCCTGACATGGTAAACATGACTTAAGTCGGAACATAGCAGACCATATGTGCCCAGATATCCGCTTTCAAAATACTACGTGTGTTTTTAATTACTTGCTCTTGATTTTCGCCTCCCTCCGCCATTTTTGCACAATCCCCGGTCTCCCACTATCCAATGCGACGCTGCTACAAGGAAGTTATCTGGAACAATATAACTTTATTGTCCAGCTTCGGCCGTAAAATCAAGAAGCAACATTACTACGTTATAATCCTATATGTTTTGTCAATGCATCGATGCAGAATCGTCCACGTCTGCATCGCGATGCATTTTAGAAACGATCACTTTAATCACCGTTACAGTTACCTGTAAAAAAATTTAATCTGTAACCTTATCTGAGTATCTGTTGTAGTCAAGATCACCTTAACCGTGACCAAGACAAGACCAAGACCGGAGTGCACCAAGACCAAGACAAGACCAAGTTAAGACTGGAACCAGACTAGTGTGAATCCAACACTAGATACCATAGTCAGTTAGATCGGAACGACCCACATACAAACAGTAAGATATCAATTCAACTTCATCATATTTATTCAAAAAGTCATTATTTTCATTTAAAAACTGTAAATTAGTAAATTAAAATGTTAGAATCTACAACTGCCCCTGTCTCCTCTGATGTTACACTGCAACCTGCCTGTGTGACAGAGTCCAACCACACAGTCTGTCCAACACATGTCCTGCAATACATATGCTGCAGCTGCCCAGCTGCTCACTGTTTGTAAAAGTAAATAAATAGTATTTGAATTAAAAAAATGTACTTTCTATACCCTGCTTCATAAACAATACTGACATCCCTGTGCTCCTCAGAGTCTGTCTCACAGTCCGGGGATGTGAGGACAGTGAGGACACAGACAGGGAGGCTGCTTTACTTCATAGAGGAAATGGCGGTCAGTATTAACAGCATAGGAGCTAAAACGCTTAATAACCTTCATTACGTGTTAGAGAAAGAACACAAGAAAGGTTGACAAAGATGAGGCTGTTAAACAGGCGGTGGAGCACTGTGTGTAGAAAGAGAGAGAGGGAGAAACCTGCGGTCCACGGGGTTGGCCTCCTGATCTCACAACTCTTAGAAATAGCGGACAATTGTTATTTGTTCCGAATCGGAACTGGATTTCGGTACCCTAATGCAGTGGTTCTCAAATGGGGGTACGCGGACCCCTAGGGGTACGTTGGAGTACTGCAGGGGGTACGTGAGATTTATTTTTATGTTAATTGAACAAAATATATATATATATTTCAAAACGCGAAGTGTAATAACTGCAGAGGCCTTCCTGTCACTGAGAATAACAAATATCCTCAGTGAAGCACAAGCCCATGTTTCTCACTAAATTGTAAATACAACTTATTAAAAAGATCAGTTCAATGCAACTAATGTCGTCTTAGTGTTATTGCATGATGTTAAAATTGGTTTGCCATGAATTTAGTGATGGATTGTAAACATTTGAAATGTAGCATTTAAGTGTTTCTCAGCTACAATGTTGTTGTTTTAATAAATCAGACACTGATGGTGCAGCGCTGTACTGTACCTCTTTATATAGGCATTTCTTCCCTAACAAATAGTTTTTGCGCTGATCAGGGGGTACGTGGCTGAATTTTTTTTTTCAAAGGGGGTACATTATTGAAAAAGGTTTGAGAATCCCTGCCCTAATGCACATCCCTTGACCGGTCTTGACATAAGATCTCGAGACCAAGACAAGTCAGAGACCAAATGCAGTCGATTCCCAGACAAGACTAAGACCTTTAAAAAGTATAATAAATAAATAAATATCAATAAGATGTTTCATAGTGAAGTGTATTATGTAAGACACTACAACAATCTGACCCTAGAAAATAAGAAACCAAGATATTTAGAATACAAAAATATTGTATTTATAGGAAGACCTGCCTTTCATGAAGCACATGAGTACATACTGCAGTTTAAAAAAGCAGGAATAAAATCTGAGCCGACATAAAATGCTCCGTTTTAGTTTACTACATACTGAAGAATATTTAGCCTGGTAAGGATAATTGGTTCAGGGATAAAAATCCAACGCAATGGATTTACAGATGAGCACAGGAGGCAGGATTTTCAGATCTAGTTTTTTATTGGGTATTGTGGATAGTTGTTTGATGTAATAGTTTGCTGATTGTTTGCTGGTTGATAGATCATATATGCAGTCAACCAATTTGAGATCAGGAGTCTACATGAGGCAAGCCAGCTTTGTTCAGGGAAAGGATTTGTCACAGGTGAGCTGGCTGCCTTTATTGATTGCTTAGCTCCGCCCCTCCAGGGTGGCAGGAGGAGGGAGCAGGCAGAGGAAGATTGGAGTGGGAGAGGGATATTCTACACAGTTAAAATCACAAGCACTATTTTATGAACATATACTGTATAAAATAAAAAATACTACTGAATAAAAAATCAATTTAAAAAATGAACCAAAGAAAGTGTAAACAGATTCAACAAACACAATATGCTCTTTTTAGGTATTGTAATCCTGCTAGTTATCCCCAATCTTTAGAAATGTAACAGATATCCGATTGCCCCCTTAAACGTTGCTGTATAACATGGTTTAGGACACCACTGAATGTGACATGAGTTCATAATTTGAAGCCTTTTAGTGGATGATGGTTTTTGGACTAATATAAAATAAGAACACTTTTGCTAGAAAGACATCAGTTGTTTGTTTTTTACGTCGGATGCATACCTTATTCGAATTCACACTTGAAGAACATCTACTGTATAGTTTAAGAATAGGAAATACACTATGGCTAATGTATGGTTATGGTTGAAGGAGGTTGGGGACATACCCTTGGAATTGTTTTGAAGAAAATATGAAAAGAAGAGTGTTTGGTCAGGTGAATAAAGGGACTCCTGTTTCAGGGGGGGATTTCACCTGAACCAATCCAAATCTGTTAAACCACCCAACACTTGCTGTCATAGAGACATCCCTGCAGCAGGGCAGCTATCTCTGTAAAAAGACAGTGCACTGCCCTACTTCCGCCAAAATAGGTCAGATCAAATCACCATAGGCCATAATCTGCATCTCAAAGTGCTAATTATAAAACCCCTCCTCTCATTTTAAGCTATTTCAGTACAATACAGAGACGCTGTGCTGCAACATGTTCACACTGTGAAGACTAAATGCTTTATATATATATACCAATTAAAGTGTACCTCTGTGTCCAATTTAGGGGAAACTGGTGGAGCTGGTGGGTGGTGCTGAACAACATGAGTAAGTCTTTGTTATCTCTGGGAGAAGGCTGAAGAACGCTGTGAAGAAGAATGAGACTGTAGAAAGTGGTTGTTAGTTGGTTGGACACAGAGGAAAAAAACAGTCGCACATCCGCTTTGTCAAAGTTGAACTCATGGCTTGTGAGAGCCCTACAGCAATTTAGAAATGTCTCTTAACTAGAAACACATCCTCAAATCTTCAATTGTGTTGCCTTTAACAGACTTGAATGGGAGGCAGAGATAAGAGCCGTCTGTGAGCAAAGGTAAGAATTGTAGAATGCTAAGGCTCGTTTCTTTGCCATGTGATATGTGATCTCTGTTCTGTATCTATGACTGATTGACCTGAATGTTTTTATTATCTCGATGCCCAAGACAAATTTCTCCTAAGGGAGACAATAAAGCTTTATCTTATCTTATTTCTGTTTTTAAATTGTTTTAAAACTTTTATTTTGTATGTTTTTTTTGTTTTAAAACTCAAAACAATCTCAGAGTCAGAACGCTATATAGTTTCTGTGTAAGTGTACTGTATGATCATAATGATTGGTGCTGGGGAAATTAAATAAATAATTGTTGCCAATGTTGAACAGCTGACTAGTGTTTGAGTTTAGCTGCTGGATGAAAATGATTTTCATTTTTCTTAATAGCTTAAAAAAGCTACATTTAAGTCCACCCCCAGGGCCACACCGTCCACTAAGGCTAAGCTGTAGGAAGGACACATTGCATGAGACATAACCCCGTGCAGAATCCTCCAATATGGACGCAATTCTTAGGGGTACTGGACTGTCCTTACCATATCATATGTGATACATGTAAACCCTAAAACGTCACTAAAAGTAATCTGAGGTTTTGCACAATTATCCATGTTAATGTTCGTTTCATAATATAATATAACACGAGGAAAATTGTTTAACATGATAAAATACAAACCCAAAAGCGACAATGTGTTAATATCAATTTGGAACTGATATTACTAGCCTCTTTCAGTGTTGATATCTATCTTGTTTGGATATTTTTGTCAAGGAAAAAAAACATCTAAAAAGAGGCCTGGACTGTTTTAAAAGAAACATACATTGAACACACTAGCATTGCATGAAAGGCAAAATGCCGCATTCCTAATCTGTTTTAGATTATTTTCTGTATTTTAAACGTGGGAATTCTGGCTAAATAAACCAAACAAACCTCATTCCTTTAGATTTTTTTTAATGTTTTTGGGCAGATTTATCTTCTGTGATGGATTTCAAAAGGTAAAGATAAAGTGTTGATCACACAAAACCAAAATTCCATGAAGGGGGGGGGTGAAGATTACGGTGGATGAGACAAAACGAGGGGTTACGTATGGTAACCCTTGTTATACAGTGGGGCAAAAAAGTATTTAGTCAGCCACCAATTGCGCAAGTTCTCCCACTTAAAAAGATGAGAGAGAACTGTAATTTTCATCCTAACAACAATTGAACAATTAAATTCAATGATTCTCTCTTCTAAACCATCAACGTGCATGTTAGACCCAATTCCAACTAAGCTGTTGAAGGAAGTTTTTCCATTAATTAGCACTTATTTATTAAATATTATGAATATGTCTTTATTATCAGGCTATGTTCCACAATCATTCAAAGTAGCAGTGATAAAACCGCTTCTTAAAAAGCACAACCTCGATCCAGAGGTTTTAGCCAACTATAGACCTATTTCTAATCTTCCGTTCCTCTCAAAAATTCTTGAGAAAGCGGTCGTGTTACGTGCCAGGCAGGCTGTACTGGTGTGGTTTTCCTTCCCTCCTGTGTTTCTCTCTTCTCCCTGTCTTCTGCACAGCTAATCAGCAGCTGATCGGTATCTGCCTGTGCACCTGAGTCTGATGGCTGATTGGATCCTCTCACCCTCAGCTGGCCTATCAGCAGCCAGGGCCGACCATAAAGGAGGCACCCAGGAAGTCTTCTCGCTCTCTCACTCTGGGCCTGTTGCTGATGAAGGAGCCTGCAGTATTTAGCCACTAAATTTCTTTGTATTGTCAGACCTTATTGAAAGTGTGTTGAGAGGTGGAGGAGTTAGGTAAGTCTGGGGTACCCTGTACATTTCTCACCACGTAGCTAACTAATGTTTAGACACACTAGGTTAGCGGATTGTTGCCACCCCTGTATATTGTTTTGTCAAAGTCTTTGTAGTTTAGTTAGTGAGGGTTTTTGTTTGAGTTTTGGTTTCAAAGGATAGATGTAGAGATAGGCCTGGTTTTGTTATGCTTGTTTCTTTTGTTTGGCGCAATCCTTTGACTCCTCCTCCTCCTCACCAACTAAGGTTTCAGTTACATGTCTGTTCGGTTCTGGGTTAAGAAAATAAACCTTTTGTAAACTGTTACGCTGACTCCCTCATTAATTATTGGTTGTATGTTATTGTCTCCAGGTCCCCTAGACCTATATTAGTGGGGACGTAACAAGTGGGGGCTCGACCGGGAAATCTATTTTCCTGAGCTAAAAACAACCAATAATTGAGAAGTCATTGTAGGTGTTGTGCATAGGCTGAAAAATGGGGTTTGACTTACAGGACTTTATTGAAAGTCCAAGTGTTGATACGTTGTATTCCTGTCGCAAAGATGACATGTTATGTATTGCAGCTCACTTTAACATTTCAGTAGACAAGTATAAAGTAAAAAAAGAGATAAGAGAGAAAATCCTGCAAAAACTAGAGGAGTTAAAGATTCTTGAAATCCCAAGCATGTCAACTCAGCCTAGGGCTAAAGAGTCTATTGAAGATGATAGGGAAGGTGTATTAGCTACACCTAGAGTTGACAAGTTTAGTCCTGAAGCTCCTCCTGCAACGCTTCCTAGGTTAGAGGCTTTCTCTCCGGGTAGTTTAGGTGCAAGTAGTAATGCCAAACTAAAAGTTCGTCTTGCCCGTCTTCAGCTGGAGGTCCAGGAGAAGGAAATGGTGCGTAGAGCAGACTATGATTACAAACTGCAGATTCGCAAGTTAGAGATAGAAGCTGAGAAAGAAATCACGTTAAAGCGGCTTGAAGTTGATGCCCTGAGAATCTCTTCAGAGCAGACATTTGAGAGGTCAATACCTTCGCATACAAAAAGTTTTGATGTTAGTAAAAATATTGCTTTAGTGCCAACTTTTAGAGAGTCAGAGGTTGACTCATAAAAACAGTTGTGTGATTACTTAAAAAACAATGATTTATTTGAAGCTTTTCAGTCTGGCTTTAGAACACATCATAGCACAGAGACAGCTCTGGTTAAAGTCACAAATGACATTCTAATAGCCTCTGACAAGGGACGTGTCTCTATTCTTGTTTTGCTCGATCTCAGTGCTGCATTTGATACTATCGACCATGATATCTTATTGCAAAGACTAGAGCACTTAGTTGGCATACAGGGAACTGCTTTAGACTGGTTTAGGTCCTATCTATCTGAACGCTCTCAGTTTGTACGTGTCAATGATGAATCTTCCACGCAAACCAAAGTTAGCCATGGAGTGCCACAGGGCTCAGTGCTCGGACCTATTTTGTTCACATTATATATGCTTCCGTTAGGCAATATTATAAGGAATCATTCTGTAAACTTTCATTGTTATGCGGATGATACTCAACTATATTTATCAATCAAGCCTGATGAAATTAATCATCTAAATAAAATTCAAGACTGCCTTAAGGACTTAAAAACGTGGATGACCTTAAACTTTTTGATGTTAAACACGACCAAAACTGAAGTTATTGTACTTGGCCCGAAGAATCTACGAAACAAATTATCTAAGGATATACTAACTATGGATGGCATTAATTTGGCCTCCAGTGAGACTGTAAGGAATCTTGGTGTTATATTTGATCAGGATTTATCCTTTAACGCCCACATAAAATCAATTTCAAGGACCGCCTACTTCCATCTACGTAACATTGCAAAAATCAGGCATATCTTGCCTCAAAACGATGCAGAGAAACTAGTCCATGCATTTGTTACTTCAAGGCTGGATTATTGTAACTCTTTATTATCAGGGTGTACCAAGAAGTCAGTCAAGTCGCTTCAGCTGATTCAAAATGCTGCGGCTCGTGTACTAACCAGAGTTAGGAAAAGGGACCACATTACTCCTGTTCTGGCTGCCTTACACTGGCTCCCTATAGAACACAGGATAGAATTTAAAATTCTTCTTCTCGCCTACAAAGCCCTTAATGGGCAGGTGCCATCTTACCTTAAAGAACTCATTATACCCTACTGTCCTACTAGGGCATTGCGTTCCAAGAATGCAGGGTTGTTGGTTGTTCCTAGAGTCTCTAAAAGTACAATGGGAGCCAGAGCCTTTTCTTATCAAGCTCCACATTTGTGGAATCAGCTTCCAGTTTGTGTTCGGGCGGCAGACACCCTATCCGTTTTTAAGAGTGCGCTTAAGACCTTCCTTTTTGATAAAGCTTATAGTTAGGGCTGATTAGATCCAGCCCCTAGTTTTGCTGATATAGGCTTAGTTTGTCGGGGGACATCTTACTTCTTCCTTCTCTCTGTCTATACCTGTGTACTCTCATGTTCCGATTAACCCAGCTTCCCCAAATGTCTTTCTTTTTGGTGTCTATATACGCCGGGATCCGGAGTCATGGATGATCCTGCGCTCCTCTGTCCTGGATCGCGAGCCCTGGATCTTGAGTCGTGGCTGTAGTCCTGGATCATAGGCCCTGGATGGATATCCTCGTGGATTCATCTTCCTATTATACACACATGCATTTCCAAACATTTGGACTACCTATGTTGCAAATGTATTATCTTTTCAATTTACACACGGCATATATTGCACGTCTGTCCGTCCTGGGAGAGGGATCCCTCCTCTGTTGCTCTCCCTGAGGTTTCTCCCATTTTTCCCTTTAAACTGTGGGTTTTCTCCGGAAGTTTTTCCTTGTACGATGTGAGGGTCTAAGGACAGAGGGTGTCGTATTGTCATACTGATATTTTGTACAAACTGTAAAGTCCACTGAGACAAATGTAACATTTGTGATATTGGGCTATATAAATAAACATTGATTGATTGATCCTAGGTATACCTCAACTATGAGAGACAAAATGAGGAAAAAAAAAAAATCCAGAAAATCACATTGTCTGATTTTTAAAGAATTTATTTGCAAACTATGGTGGAAAATAAGTATTTGGTCAATAACAAAAGTTCATCTCAATACTTTGTTATATACCCTTTGTTGGCAATGACAGAGGTCAAACGTTTTCTGTAAGTCTTCACAAGGTTTTCACAAACTGTTGCTGGTATTTTGGCCCATTCCTCCATGCAGATCTCCTCTAGAGCAGTGATGTTTTGGGGCTGTCGCTGGGCAACACGGACTTTCAACTCCCTCCAAAGATTTAATATGGGGTTGAGATCTGGAGACTGGCTACGCCACTCCAGGACCTTGAAATGTTTCTTACGAAGCCACTCCTTTGTTGCCCGGGTGGTGTGTTTGGGATCATTGTCATGCTGAAAGACCCAGCCACATTTCATCTTCAATGCCCTTGCTGATGGAAGGAGGTTGTCACTCAAAATATCACGATACATGGCCCCATTCATTCTTTCCTTTACACGGATCAGTCGTCCTGGTCCCTTTGCAGAAAAACAGTCCCAAAGCATGATGTTTCTGTAACAGCCTAGTGAGGCCTGTTAACATCAAATTTATACTAAAAGATTCGGATTCCCGGCCACACCAATACAGCGAGAAGGACAGCACAATAGGTGTAAAATGGTTTATTTGTACAAAGTTACCTTAAAAACACTCCTTTGATAAATACTTAAAATAACGTAAGGTTAAAATAATGTTCAATAAATATAAACCAGTTACTTAAGAATTACAGTTCTAGCAGGGGTTGATAAAGTCCTGTCCGCTTGGAAGCGAACTCAACTCCGGGGTTTTGCCAGGCAGAAGTGCAAGGTTCAAGTCCCTTCCAGGAAATCCAGTGCCAGGATTTCCACGTTGCCGGCCCGTCAGCCTCTGGTCCGCGACCAGAGGCTGACGGGCCGGCAACGTGGAAATCCTGGCCCTCGGTAAACAACAAACGGAGACTCAGGGGAGGAGACAACAATGTAACTTTCGTGACGTAAAACTAGACGCCCAAAAGCAGGAGAAATAGCCACTTCCCTTTATCTGGAGTTTGTTTCAGCGTTGAATCCGATGGTTAGAGGAGGGATCCGATCCGATTTGCTGCGAGGTGAGGAGGAGCAGGAGGGATCCGATCCGGTCCGATTTGCTGCGAGGTGAGGAGGAGCAGGAGGGATCCGATCCGGTCCGATTTGCTGCGAGGTGAGGAGGAGCAAGAGGGTTCCGATCCGGTCCGATCTGCGGCGAGGTGAGGCAGCAACTGTCAAGAGAAGAATAGCTGCCGTCTAGCAGGTAGTCGGCGTATTTATGGGGGAGTGAATTTGGCAACTGGCGAATGGGATCGCTGATTTTCACTGGGTGCCGGTGTGTCAATCAGCAGTGTCTGTGTCTTTGTTGTGACAGTTCGTTGAGGAGGTTAAACAAGCATGTAAATAAAAAGAGTTCATCGCTAAATAGCACACAACATTAAAATCACAACACTATATGTAACATGCAACAATTTATAAAAGGTTTAACCATCCGTCCCACTGTCTAACATACTGACTTTATTCACTTTGTGACATTTCCACCCCCATGTTTCACAGTAGGTATGGTGTTCTTTGGATGCAACTCAGCATTCTTTCTCCTCCAAACACGTCTAGTTGAGTTTTTACCAAAAAGTTCTATTTTGGTTTCATCTGACCATATGACATTCTCCCAATCCTCTTCTGGATCATCTTAATGCTCTCTAGCAAACTTCAGACGGGCCTTGACATGTACTGGCTTAAGCAGGGGGACACGTCTGGCACTGCAGGATTTGAGTCCCTGGCGGCGTAGTGTGTTACTGATGGTAGCCTTTGTTACTTTGGTCCCAGCTCTCTGCAGGTCATTGACTAGGTCCCCCCGTGTGGTTCTGGGATTTTTGCTAACCGTCTCTTCTTGTGATCATTTTGACCCCACAGGGTGAGATCTTGCGTGGAGCCCCAGATCGAGGGAGATTATCAGTGGTCTTGTATGTCTTCCATTTTCTAATAATTGCTCCCACAGTTGATTTCTTCACACCAAGCTGCTTACCTATTGCAGATTCAGTCTTCCCAGCCTGGTGCAGGTCTACAATTTTGTTTCTGGTGTCCTTTGACAGCTCTTTGGTCTTGGCCATAGTGGAGTTTGGAGTGTGACTGTTTGAGGTTGTGGACAGGTGTCTTTTATACTGATAACGAGTTCAAACAGGTGCCATTAATACAGTTAACAAGTGGAGGACAGAGGAGGCTCTTAAAGAAGAAGTTACAGGTATATGAGAGCCAGAAATCTTGTTTGTTTGTAGGTGACAAAATACTTATTTTACCGAGGAATTTACCAATTCATTCATTAAAAATCCTACAATGTGATTTCCTGGATTATTTCCCCCCATTCTGTCTCTCCTAGTTGAAGTGTACCTAGGATGAAAATGATTATATCTCTCACAGCCCCGATGTATACACGCGCTGTCGTCCAACAACAACACTGCGCCATCTCACTGTCTCTGACCGGCTTTCTGGTTAGCAGCCGCTGTGCCTCACTCACCTTTCCCCCGGTCGTAACCGTGGAGAAGTGGGGGCTGCGGCTGACAGAGCACACTCTGACGCTCTGGAGGAGCAGGGGGAGAGCGCAAGTGCCCCATGTCCCACACTCAGACACGCTTACCTCGTGAAGAGCGTGTATGGACTATGACATGGAGGGCTCCCCCCCCTGCCCTAAAGCAGGGGAAAAGAGTCCTCCAAACCCTTATGGGCCCAGTGCGCGCCACGTCTGGGGGGGTGGGGTCAGATGCCCATTGACCCACAGCCCCCATCCCTCCTCACCAGTCCTGTGTTGCCCCAGCAAGCACAGACAATGAAAAGGAGCCAGACATGTCCAAGAGGTAAAACTTTATGAAGGGGCCTGGCGTTGACCAAGACGCCGCAATGCATATGTTCTCCACACTCACGCCGTTAAACAAGGCTGTTGACACAGTGTAGAGTGTGCAGAGTGTGCAGAGTGTGCAGAGTGTGCAGAGTGTGTAGAGTGTGCACGGACCCCCGTGGGGAAGGCTCTCCCCGCCTGTCCGTAGGCATGGGCAATGCACTCGCAGAGCCAGCCTCCCCAACACAGTCTCACTCCCTGATAGTCCAATAGCGACGTTTGGTCAGGGTCCCGTGGCGTGCAGTTGTGACGCGCCGAGTCTCCTTCAGCTTCATAAACGGACGCAAAGAGCTTTCAACTGATTGCAATGTATTCCCATCGGCGGCGGTATTTGACACTCAGGGAAGCACCGCATCGGTCCATGTCGGCGGCAGTTAAAGGCAATGTGAGCGTCCATTCCCATTGGATAACGGAGGATTTTACACCCGGAAGTAAGTATTCTCCTTACTGTCGATTGATTTTACAGTGATATCTGCACTACTCATCGACTAAAAAACACCAGATTATCCTTGTTAATTAAACGACATTGATTGGTTTAAATTGTGTACAATGCTTTTGTATTTTTCCCCTTCGATTCGGAGAAACAAATATTTTTTCGGAGTTGAGGATGGCAGAAGACACTACACTACCCAGAATCCTCAGCTATCGTTTGGGACGACACCATGTGCTTTGCTTCACAAACCCCGTGATTAGTCTTCAAGCTCTGTGATTGGATGTTGGAGTGGCAGTGCACGAAGTTTACACCGAGCGTCAAACAGCACTTTGAAATGGAATGAAACCCATCGACGGCACACTATCCAAAACAGGACTCGAACGTGTCCTACCCCTGTGAGATATTTGATAGTTGGTGCTTGAGAAGACAACAAATGTATCTGCAGATCCCTATAAAGCATATTCATAACTCGTTATTCTCTAATCGTTCATCAAAAAACGTGTGGTTAGGACTCACTGCCCTATCCAAAAAGGACCGAGAAGATATCCTCGGAGCCCCCGTGTCCACGGAGGAGCTGTCTGGGTCTATCTCCTCGGTCACCCAGCGCTTCAGCCGCCTGGAGGAGGAGAGAATCCAGCTTAGCCGCATGCTACCGCTGGCCCCTCCTCAGGCCCGGCAGCGCGCTCCTCCACAGGTTTCCCTACAGGCGCGACAGCGAAACGGAGGGAGAGGCGCCGGCACGGGGCTTCCGTGGCCGTGGCACCCTCCACCTCTACGGCCCATCCCGTGGAACTGGCGTTCCGGCATTCACGCGGACGGGCTGCCCAACCTCGGCAGGCTCCTTAGCAGCAGAGAGCGGCCGGGTGAGGTGCTCCGTCTTCCCGGAGCTGACTGGCGGAGGGAGGAAGCGTCTCGGCGGAGGGAGATAATCTCTCCGCCCGGGACGCGAGGGCAAATCCCGCCTCCTCCCCATTCAATGCACAGATCCAAACAAAGTATTTTTCAAATAAAAAGAAAGTTGATTTGTATCCAAGTTTAGTTGTCCTTTGTTTCCACAATGCTACACATAATGATAACTGTACAAATTCCCAACTCGCCGCCCCAGCCGTAGCTCCTGTAAGGGAGGTGGCTAATGGGAGTGCGCAGATGAGAGTGATAAACCGCAGGCAGTGCTATCATAGTGCTATGCGGATACAGGGACATTATGGCCGGCGTATTACTGTCAGAGAACACATTACGCCTAGAGCAAAGACTCCAATTAATGCAGTTTACCGTAGTGGTAAGGGCTGCATTATGGCGGAGCCCGCACTCACACAAGAGTGCGTGGCGGTGCGTTCAGGGACCTCAGTAGAACACACTATGCCTATAAAGACTCTGATTAATGCTGTTTACCGTAGTGGTGAAAACAGCATTATGGTGGAGCTCGCGCTCACATAACGGTGCGTTCAGGGACCTCAGTAAATAATCGGCCCTTTCTGTGTCGACCCTCCATGGGCAAATCTTCCCTTCACGGGGAGTTTTGCGGCGGAACAGGTCACCAGAGAGTATCACAGCTTCATAGCTGCGGCCCCACAGCTGAGCGATTGTCCATTAACACAATGTTATGGGGAATGGAAACTCCGCTGGGAACTAACAAAGTGGATGGACAGGACGCTGAAACGGGGCTATTCACTCCAGTTTTACAGCATCCCACCTCCTTTTATGGGCATGCGAGAGGTAAATCTGTGGGTTTCCTCTCAGCAGAGATTCAGACTCTGGTGCAGAAACAGGCAGTATCTGTTGTACAGAGAAAAGTGCCTTTATTCCATGTACTTCCTGGTTCTCAAGAAGACAGGGGAATTCAGACCTATTCTAGATCTCTCTTTCCTACAGGAAATTCTGCATATTAACTATGAAACAGTTGCTGGGGCTTGTGCAGCCAGGCGATTGGTTCACCACCATCGACCTGAAATACGCGTACTTTCATGTAGAAATTGCTCCAGAGCACAGAAAGTATCTGCGTTTTGCCTTCCAGGGGATAGCCTACGAGTACAACAGGCTGCCGTTCGGCTATTCCCTATCCCCACGCACATTCAGCAAATGTGTGGCCACAGCGCTTCAACCGCTGCGCGCCCACGGCATGAGAGTTTTATTTTACTTAGACAACCTCATAGTCATTTTCACCTCCGGAGGGGGTCTCCACTGGGACGGGTTACCTCCTACATCACAGTGTTCACGGACGCATCCAGAACAGGATGGGGAGGGACCTGCCTGAAGAGGGCTATAGGTGGGCCCTGGTCTCTAACAGAGTCTCGACACAGCAAACTCCTAGAGCTACGGGCGGTAGTGTTAGTCCTCCAGCATTTCATGCCCCTAATTCAGGGGAGACATGTAATGGTCAGGAGCAACAACAGCACCACAGTGGCTTATATCAACAGGCAGGGCGGAGTCCGCTCCGCCGCCTTGTTGACCACAACGGAGAAACTGTGGTTATGGGCTTCAGAGATGGTGTTATCTCTGAGAGCCCTCCACATCCCGGGACTGGAGAACAGGGGGGCCGCCCCTCGACATGAGGTCGGCCCCCCTGTTCTGCCAGGCGAATGGACGCTTCACCAAGAGGTGGTGAAGCAGATCTGGGCCCAGTTCGGGAGAGCTGAAGTGGACCTGTTCGCCAGCTGGCGCAACAACCACTGTGCCCTGTGGTTCTCCATGGCCCTGGGCGACGACCCGCCCTTGGGGGTGGACGCGTTTGCACACAAGCCATGGCCAAGGAAGCTGCTATACGCCTTTGCACCGCTGCGTCTCATTCTCCCTCTCCTGGGTAGAGTGAGGCGAGAACGTCTGTCAGTCATCCTAGTCGCTCCGGACCGCGTGGTACTCAGAGATGACACAGATGAAGGTGGGCCAGCCCTGGGCGGTGCCCCAGTTCTGGGGGGTGATGTCTCAAGAGGCAGGTGCAATCGGAGAGTTACCCACTGTCGGCCAGCCTCTCCAGGCTTGGCTTCTGAGAGAGACAGGCTGAGACAGGATGGATTGTCTGACAGTGTTATTCAGTCTATCCAGGCAGCTAGAGCTGGATCCACCACAGCCTGTTACAGGCCAAAGTGGGGGGGGGGGGGGCACACTTTCTGCGAGGTAAGCGCAGCAGAGTGTGCTCTGTCAGCCCAGACTTCTCCACGGTCAAAACCGGGTTAAGGGAGAATGTGGGGCAGCAGCTGCTGACCAGAAAAGCCGGTCAGGGGCAGTAGGGTGGAATGCAATTGTTGGACGACAGTGTGCGTATACATCAGGGCTCCACCGACTGTACCCATAGAGTCCAATAGAGGGCACTGAAAGTTCAAATTATTTCAACTTTGACCTTGTTTACTGCTGACCTGTATGTCAGCTGAATGTAACTGGAGGTAACCATAGACACACAACTCGCTGTTTTCACTTCAAGGCCAACAAAGAGGGCAAAGGTGAGCAGAGAGCCAATCGTGTATCATGTGCAGGCAGCTTAACTGGTAAGATCCATTTAAAAATAAGATGTAGAAAGTCTAAAATGATTGAGGCCTCAACACAGAGAGTAACAGAGGAGATATGAGAAACAACTGAAAAAATTATACTGGTATATTGTTGTGTTTACTTTTCTCTTTACTTCAGTGAAGACACTTTGATTGGCATCTACGAAGCAATGTACACATTTGTACACACACACGTGTTTACACACTGCTTGACAGAGATCAAATCCTGAATGAGCAAAAATGTCCTTAACCTCAACGAGAGCAAGACAGATGTAATCTTTCTTGGACCCCAGCCTCCAGCTTCTCCGGTTGATATTCTGGGCTCCCTCAATGAAAACATCCTCCCCCCCTGTCATGAACCTTGGAATGACTTTCAATAGCGCTTTTAAATTCGACAAGCAGGTTAGCTCCGTAGTCAAAACCTGCTTTTTTAAAATAAGACTATTGGCCAAGACCAAGTCGTTTTGATCTTTTAACGACCTAGAAAGGGTTATTAATGCCTTTGTCACCTCGAGAGTGGACTATTGCAATGCTCTGTATGTGGGTATGGACCAGGCCTCAATTAGACGCCTGCAGCTCGTCCAGAACGCAGCTGCGCGTCTTCTGACTGACCACAAAGCGTGACAACATCACCCCAATACTGGCCTCACTACACTGGCCTCCAATTCGGTTCCAAATTGATTATAAAATCCTTTTATTTGTTTTTAAAGCCCTAAATGGGCTGGCTCCGGTTTATATAGCCGAACTCCTCCATCGCCATACCCCAGCCAGAGCCTTAAGGTCGGCTGACCAGCTGTTGCTGATAGTGCCCAAGACCAGGCTCAAAACCCGAGGGGACCGAGCCTTCGCAGCAGCTGGCCCTAGGCTCTGGAACAGTCTGCCCCTCCATGTGAGGTCGGTCCAGACCCTAGGGGTTTTTAAATCTTCACTGAAGTCACACTTCTTCTCTCTGGCCTTTTAGTCAGAGCGGAGTATGACACCTGACATTTCCCTGTGTTTTGTCTTTATACTTCTGTTGTAAATTCTTGTCCTTTCTATTTGTTTTTTCTTATGTTATTGTAGTGGGATTTTATTACATGTACAGCACTTTGGCTCGACCAAAAATCGTTTTTAAATGTGCTTTATAAATCAAACTTTATTTAATTTTTTAATGGACTTCTTTAGCTGAATCTGATAGATAGGTATTATGTTGCACCCACCTCTCTCAAGAAGACAATAATTGCAGATCAGCTAAACTTATAGTTATATTACCGTAACCTATATAGTTTATATGTTATACTGTGTGTATGTTGTATACATCTGCTCTAGCTTATACTGTACTTGTGTTTGTGTGTGTTTGTGTACTTGCGTACCATGCTGCGAATGGATCTGGCCCTTCATACATCCAGGACATGGTTAAACCCTACACCCCAGCGCGTGCACTACGCTCTGCATCAGCCAAACGACTCGCTGCGCCCTCGCTGCGAGGGGGACCCAAGTTCCCATCAGCAAAAACACGTGGGTTTGCTATCCTGGCTCCAATATGGTGGAATGAGCTCCCCATTGACATCAGGACAGCAGATAGCTTGCACATCTTCCGGCGCAGACTGAAAACTCATCTCTTTCGACTCCACTTCGAGCGATAGAACTATTAACAAAGCACTTATATACTAATAAAGGACTGGCTTATCTAAAGCCAGTTGAGTAGCACCTGAAATGTTTGGCTCTATGAAACCTGATGTACTTATATGATTCTGTTTTCTTCAAGGTTGTGTCTTCCTGGTCGAATGTACTTATTGTAAGTCGCTTTGGATAAAAGCATCAGCTAAATGCAATGTAATGTAATGTGTTTGTTTGTTTAACATTTAAGGGCTGCCAGGCTGTACAGACAGGAGGTCTGAACCTATTGATGTGAAAGGTTAACAGTTTAATGTTAAAGCCTCTCAAATGTATAGGCATTTGGTGATGTTCTGGTCCTACAGAAGTGTGGAGGCTGGTTTCAGCTGTGGTCTGGACAGCTCTGGTGGGTTGGGGCAGGGAGATTGGTATCTGGCTCTGGGAATGAGATCAGGTCACGTCTGATGTGGGGTTTCATGGTCTGCAGACTGAGCTGTAACAGGATCGCACGGCTGCCCATCACACACAGCAGCAGGTAACTGTCCTCACACACACTCATACACCAACTAGTTCTCACTCCCAACTCGTCACATATTGACGGACGGTCAGGGCCCCTCCCCGTCACACCATTACGCACAGAGTACCCCTTTAGCGTCAGTTTTCAACGGGCAGGGCGTCCCATATACCTTCATAGACCTCCCATAACATTGATAATAGACGCCATGAGAACGCTCCCCGCTGTATCGAAATTCAACGAGCGCATTCCATTCTCAGCTGAAGCATACAGTATGGTGCGAGACGTCATTGCAACACATTATGCTCTTTATATATAGTTTATAAAAAAATGACAACATTGTAATTTTCATACTCTGTGATGGGCCTCGGTGACAGTTTGTTGTTGTCACCATGAGTGATTCAGAGCACCAAGATCCATTTAAGAGCCTTGATGTTTTTCTCAAGAACTCAAAAATGAGATGGAAAGTCTTGATGACTTGATTGGTGAGCTTCAGGATGAGGAAGTAGCAGCACCAGTCCAGACACGTGAACATAAGGTGGACAAAGAGAGACATCGATGGAAACATAATATATTCGGGCCCAAGATCAAGCAGGAACCAGTCAAATGAGGGTCAGTATTGTTTATTATTGAAGATATTTAGGACATCTAGATTATTTAGTCACCGGTGAGTTTATCAGATAAAGGAATATATGTATACCTTGATGTTTAGGTATCAACATCATGCTCGGCCCCCTGACTTTTCCGGCCGCGGTCCTCGCCCTCATGCTCGGCCCCCTGAGTTCGCCCGCGGTGGCCTTCGCCCCTCCATAACCCCCACCTTGGACTCTGCCCCCAGGCCGTCCGCCCGAGTCCCCCTTCTCGGCTTCTGCCTTGCCCCCGGGCCGTCCGCCCGAGATCCCTTCCTGGTCCTCTGCTGTGCCCCTGGGTGGTCAGCTCAGTACCGTCCTCCTGACCCCCTCCACCCACCCTGGTGGCCCTAGTTTTGTGTAAGTTGTACTTGTTGTGGTTGACAGTGACGGTACAGGACTATGAGTTGATGAACAGATCATTAAGTTACCACACGGTCCAGGTATTAAACTGTCAACATCAGACAAAGCATCAAGAAAGGTGGAGAAGATGGACTCCAGCTACAATCCTGAACACACGGAGCAATGTTGGATTATGGGTCAAATCTGTAGTGTCCAGGAAAATTGCAATTGGTGCGTTTATTACAATAATAACATTGAGATTTCGTTCCTCTAACAGCCCTGTCCACGTCTATCAGTTTGATGGAATGACCATTGATGTGTAACAGAGTTTTCCTACTCTGCAATTCTCTCTTCTCTCAAAGCTGTAATTCAGGTCAGTTTCCTGACTGAGTCTGGCAGTGGGTTGGCTGAGTCACCGTTGAACCTGACGGTTCATTCAGCATTTATGAATGTTTATTGACTTGCATATATATAAAGGGAATCATGTTTGAAAAAGCCAGGATGCAGGATCTGTGTTTAAAGCTGAAGGAAAAAAAAAAAATCACCTGGGGCCTCATTTATAAAGCCTTGCGTAGGATTGGCGTGGGAAGGTTGCTTACGTAGGACAAAGCAAATAAATAGGCACCAACACTTTCCAATTCATAAAAGACTGCGTACCGGCACAGGACTTGCGTACGGCACATCCTACGCCGGTTTCCCTTTATAAATCACAATCAACTCGAAATGAAGCGCAGCTTTTGCGGGCTTCACGTAACGCCCATATTTGCCTATAAATAGTCAAAGAAACGCCCATTCATTCATTAATTCTGACTGACTGCATGAAGAAGATCACAGGAAATGACGACAGAACAGCTAAAAAAGACATCTCCCACTGTGTCAGATTTTGGTTATTTTGGGGAGGTGGAGATAAATCATATTGTTTGGTGGATGCAGTTTGAACCAGAGTTGCAGCATGGAGGTCGGATCGTCACCAAAATAAATAAATAAGTGGTCCGAAAAAGGTTAATGACAAAAAGAATACACATAGCCTTCCTCAGGCAATGTGTTTGTACCGGGGACAGGAGACCCCCCCTTGATGAGAAACTGTAAGAAATGATCGGGGGATCTCTCCGGAGTGGAGTAATGACGACTGGATCTGAATTATTTGTTTGTATTTGGTGGTTTGTGTCCCATCTGTCGATCAGCAAATCTATATCCATAATCTACCAGTTAAAGGAAATACAACTAATGTGTTGTGTTATATTAGCTGTACAATTTACCACACATGGTGTTCTTAGTTTCCATACCTCCTATGTTTTACGAGTGACTTATCAAGTAGGCTATTGTATTGGCAAACGGCATAAAACATGATTAAACATGATAGTATATAAAACCATGCTCGTATCTATACAACTTATAGAAATGCAAAACGGCGTCAGTTTAAAGTAATTAGTGTGAATGCTGTGCCACAGCATTCCACTATAGTTCTTCGAATCTTTAATCCCCTTATTATTATTATTATTTCAGCCAATACTTTGGCTCTCCATAACTTCAGCTTATTTTCAGCTACAGAAACCATTCAAATATTAAACTATTCAGCCTTTTCAGGAATTGATGGGAAACCTTCAACTTTTTCAAAATATGTTGTACTTTTTGAAGTATTCAGCTTTTTAAACTCTTTTTTTAACATGGAAGTCAATGGGAGATACCTTCAAATCCTCTTTTCCTACACCTTGCGCCAAATGCTACTCCTTCCACATACTTTCAGCTAGACACTTCATTACAACTTTCAAATGACCACAAGACATTCAGCTATTCAAACTTGACTTTTCTTTTTGATATCTTTTAAACTTTTTGAGATATTGAATTTAGTTTGGAGCTTGGTAGAGAGGCCTTTTTCAGATTTTAACATTAGAGTGGATGGAGCAGCTCGTTAACTCTAGAGTGCTTTGATCTCAAAACAGAGTGCAGGAGTGCTTGAAATTCTCCCCCAAAAATGTTTTAAACCTGCCATAATTCCCAAACCCTACACTCCTCAGACATATTTTTTCATGAAAAACGTAGGAAAACCTCTCCTAGGTTGGCAAATAAAAAATTAAACAAAACGCCTCTTGAGGGCATGAAGAGACAAAAAGTCCACCTAGCTCCCAATTGATTCCCATGTTAAATTGTTCCGGATCTTTCTTCAGAGCAGAGAGAAGTACACTTTAGACAAACTGCTCCCATCTCCACATTTTACACACAAAACCAAAAAAACAAACATATTTCAGTTCATTGGGGTTCCCTGATGCTCACGGTCTGGTCATTTTTTTTTATAGGAGCCATAGTTTTTGAACAGGTGGCAAAATTGTCAGATATAATCCTCAATGCATTCTTAATGACACTCAGTGCTGCAGCTGGTAAATCGTCATAAGTCGTCACCATGGTAACCTTTGATCTCTGGGTTTACACCAAGCGGCAAACTCTGGGAAAGAGCCGGGACGCCAATACGGAAGTGCCACACACTGCAGTTCATTGGCCGATAGGCGATGACTGCAGAAAGGAGCAATTTCCATAGACCCCCATGTTAAAATGCCCAACTTTACATTAGAAAAAAACATGTTTCTACCCATGGATGCAATACATATTATTATGAATATAGTTAGATTCCACCTTCATGATTATGAATCTGTGAGTGAATTGTTTTCTAACACGACTCTTTTATTTATATTAGGTCTTAAAGTTTTTGCATAAATTAGGGCGTGGTCACATTGAGTGACGGCTCTGTCAAGTGACTGCTGCTGTTAGCTTCTTGTCTCTCTGCTAGCTGCTCCGTGAAGCTACAGGGACTCTGCCTGGTCAGTTCATCCAGGGAACACAACTTGACCCCGGCCGTGTTTGTTTGTTCTTCATGCTTATACACTGAACAAAAATATAAATGCAACACTTTTGTTTTTGCTCCCATTTTTCATGAGATGAACTCAAAGATCTAAAACATTTTCTATATACATAAAATAACCATTTCTCTCAAATATTGTTCACAAATCTGAAAACATCTGTGATAGTGAGCACTTCTCCTTTGCCGAGATAATCCATCCCACCTCACAGGTGTGGCATATCAAGATGCTGATTAGACAGCATGATTATTGCACAGGTGTGCCTTAGGCTGGCCACAATAAAAGGCCACTCTGAAACGTGCAGTTTTGCTTTATTGGGGGAGTCTGGGGGGGTCCGAAAACCAGTCAGTATCTGGTGTGACCACCATTTGCCTCACGCAGTGCAACACATCTCCTTCGCATAGAGTTGATCAGGTTGTTGATGGTGGCCTGTGGAATGTTGGTCCACTCCTCTTCAATGGCTGTGCCAAGTTGCTGGATATTGGCAGGAACTGGAACACGCTGTCGTATACGCCGATCCAGAGCATCCCAAACATGCTCAATGGGTGACATGTCCGGTGAGTATGCTGGCCATGCAAGAACTGGGATGTTTTCAGCCTCCAGGAATTGTGTACAGATCCTTGCAACATGGGGCCGTGCATTATCATGCTGCAACATGAGGTGATGGTCGTGGATGAATGGCACAACAATGGGCCTCAGGATCTCGTCACGGTATCTCTGTGCATTCACAATGCCATCAATAAAATGCACCTGTGTTCGTCGTCCATAACATACGCCTGCCCATACCATAACCCCACCACCACCATGGGCCACTCGATTCACAACATTGACATCAGAAAACCGCTCACCCACACGACGCCACACACGCTGTCTGCCATCTGCCCTGAACAGTGAAAACCGGGATTCATCCGTGAAAAGAACACCTCTCCAACGTGCCAGACGCCATCGAATGTGAGTATTTGCCCACTCAAGTCGGTTACGGCGACGAACCGGAGTCAGGTCGAGACCCCGATGAGGACGACGAGCATGCAGATGAGCTTCCCTGAGACGGTTTCTGACAGTTTGTGCAGAAATTCTTTGGTTATGCAAACCGATTGTTGCAGCAGCTGTCCGAGTGGCTGGTCTCAGACGATCTTGGAGGTGAACATGCTGGATGTGGAGGTCCTGGGCTGGTGTAGTTACACGTGGTCTGCGGTTGTGAGGCCGGTTGGATGTACTGCCAAATTCTCTGAAACGCCTTTGGAGACGGCTTATGGTAGAGAAATGAACATTCAAGTCACGGGCAACAGCTCTGGTGGACATTCCTGCTATCAGCATGCCAATTGCACGCTCCCTCAAAACTTGCGACATCTGTGGCATTGTGCTGTGTGATAAAACTGAACATTTTAGAGTGGCCTTTTATTGTGGCCAGGCTAAGGCACACCTGTGCATTAATCATGCTGTCTAATCAGCATCTTGATATGCCACACCTGTGAGGTGGGATGGATTATCTCGGCAAAGGAGAAGTGCTCACTATCACAGATTTTTTCAGATTTGTGAACAATATTTGAGAGAAATGGTTATTTTGTGTATATAGAAAATGTTTTAGATCTTTGAGTTCATCTCATGAAAAATGGGAGCAAAAACAAAAGTGTTGCATTTATATTTTTGTTCAGTGTATATCGGACTATTGTGACTCGCTCTGCGGTTGAAACAGACGGTGCATGAATGCGGTTTTGCGGTAAGTGAAATTCGAGTACTTTATTTATGTGTTAATGATTTTAATCAGCTACGTAATGAATGTTAAGGGTTAAGCGAGTGATAGCTACATCGGTGCTAACGATGCTAATCGTAGCCTCCAAGTTAAAATCATAGACTGTATATATAAAGGTTGAAACGAAATAGACAAGTGTTAAGCGTTAAGTGGGATAATACTGTAGAACAAACGGCTTCTGTTTGAGGTTGATAAAATAAGATCATCCTTGTAACTTAGAGAGATATTTTATTATGTAGGTAGGAACTGTATGTATCGCTAAGGTTAATTTAAATTGGCTATGCTCAAGTATGTAGACAAGCTAATGTCGAAGTAGTGTATGTGAAATCAACCTCACAATAAGATGTGTGTATATTACAATTATTAATGTCATATTTCAAGATGATTACTTAGATATTACAATATGGTTGGTTGAGCTGGAATTCATTATTGAGCTTACACGTTAACGTCAGTCATCTGAAGAACGAACCCAAACCTTGTTGTTTTTATTAATTGCATTACCAAATGGGTATCAAATAAACAGTAACAGTAATTGGTAACACAACTTCCAAAGTTACAGTAAAATAAAAAGGACCCTGACTCGGACAATACACAATCCAACATGTTCAACAGAAGAGAATAAGTTATATTGTTTGTACACATGGTACTTTACACATATATCTGTTTGTTTAAGGTGTCCAGGTGATGCAGACAGGCTGGACCAGAGAGTGAGAGACAGAACTGGACTCCTCACAGCAGTGAACTTCAGCACAGGTACAAAGACTATTTTCATACTGTACAAAGAATCAAGAAAGATATTGGTTTAAATAAATGAAGTATTGACTTGAATACACTGATATACATTCCATTAAACAATACTAAATACTAGATCACCTACACATCAGTTAAGTTGAGGGTTTTTTCCATGCAAAAAGTTACATTTAGATGTTAACAAGCACTATGATTTTGTCAGCTTTCTAATGTAATGTATTGAAGGCAAAGATATTTAACACATAGTGAGAACTGCTACTATTTATCTCTCAATATTGTCTGTAAAAAACGTGGTAAAAGTTATTCTTTCAGTGAGACAACAGAGCAAGCTTCTACAGTTGCACTACGTTTTGATAACAGTTAAATATTATTTTGATAATAACATATATTTCAATGTTGATGAACTTCATACTGTTCATTCATAATCTGATTGTCTTTGTAGCTCACTGTTGAAAAAAAACATTACAATTACAAAATAATTATATCTACAGCCCCTAAACACACAAACACACCGCTTTCATAAATAACACACTTGTTCTGCAATAATATTTGTTATGTTTCCTGTTTGTTAGGAAAGGACATGCCTGAAAGACACAACATTTTCTCCTTCTCTGAGGGTCAAGAAGAACATCCAAGAGGAACATTAAAAGCTGATGTTATGAGATTTTAAGACCAGTACAGGACTTTCACTAAGAAACTACTTTTATTGTGAAAACAGTCAGCTGATCGAATGCACCTATTTCCACATCTACACTCCATCAGCAGATTATTTCTATTTGCCTCACTTGATGAGCTTCACATCACCTGTGCCTTGTACCGCAGAGTTTGCAATGTCACAAATAAATGGGGCCAATCTTCAGTCAATGTGAATGTGTAATCTAACATTATCAGTAAGAATAATGGACGAAAGGAGTGCAAATACAAATACAATTTATTGAAATGTGAACCAAAAGTGAATCAAACATGTTTTAAATAAAAAGCACATATGGACAGAAGGTGTAAACCTATTAAATGTAAACACATTTAGTCAAATAAAGTGACAGACTAGGCCTGTGCAGTTGGTATCAGCTGTGCCCAGCATGGGCTCCTTCATCAGGCCTGGTCCTCCTCGCTGAGGAAAGACCCTCAGTCCTCTCCAAACCAACAGACAGGACGTCCATCACACGGAGGTTTCTCCCTGAAGTCTCTGCAGCTCTCTGGACACCACGCTGTCTCAATCTGTCCACACTGAATATGAGAGGGGGAAAATGAAAATAATAAATGCTTTAGACAATAAGAAATATAAAGTTGACTGTTGAGTTGCTCAGTTTTTTTAGATTGTCAATACTATTACTGTATAACTAATATCTCAGGTTAAGAGGCACATTCAAATAAAGAGTGGTCTTTAAATACATGTTGTCTTTTGAATTGTTTGTCTAAAGTCAAGGATCTATAACTGGTACTTAGTTTTAATGATACAGTCTGGTTATTATGCTGTTTGGAGGAGGCCTCACAGGTAAGAGCACTAACTAGCTACCATCACATGTACCTTAGCTTGACTTAAATGTATTAAACGTATAATTAAGTGATATCAAAATATAAATAACTAATGTCATGCAAACATATTAATAGTTGCTTGATTCCAGTGTTGAATTTAGCACAATTGCATACAAACGTTAAGGGATTTTAAGATTCTGAAGTATTATGCTAAAAACTCAATAACTTAGATTATTATTTATAGTTTTGCTGAATAGTTTAATGTCCGCTTACCTTGGAAACGTAAAATGCCACGGCAGTGTGCAGATGGGGAGCATGTTAGCTTAACTTGGTAGCTTCAGCAAGCTCTGGAACTTCCAGCGGTGGCAGGAGGTCCCGCCTCGGCTCCGCCTCTTTGCCCTTATTTGGAGCAGGCGGGAGTTGAACTCTGACGTCACTGTCGAGCCGTTAGTGGCCGATTCTGCCTACTAATAGTCCAGCAGCAAGTCCTCAAAAAAGGCTTTAGTTTTCGAGATACCCCTACCCGAGGTAGAACAAATGACAACAATAATTTTTCTTATCTTTAGGGTCTCCCATTAATGAAATTGATTGTTGTCAAATTTAATTTTGGGGATGTTTTTAGTTCTAAAGAACAACCCAAATCCCTGAAAAAGAGCCAAATTAGACCAGGCCGAATATGGGAAAGGTGGCCAAAAAGCCCATAACTTGAGAATGATCACTCTTTTCCTCTTCAGATTTGCTGAGGTATGAACCAGGTGGCTGTCCTACATCACCAAATAGTCAGGCAATTATTTAACTAAAAAAATACTGAATTATAGTCCTGTAAACTTAGCTTTAGTTTAGACGGAAATTGTACTTTTTGGCGATGGGAACATAGGACTCAATCACTTTTCTCTCATTTATCAGAAAAACAGTAATCCCTAAAAAATATACCATTACTGAATTGTCTAGGGTGCTATTGAACACTAACCAGTAGTTGTATGGAAATATCTGGTACAGTTCTATTGCAAATTAGATTTCTTTAGACAGGCCTACCTCTTCTCCGACACAGTCAAATTCCGAATGGGGGAGAAGTGGCATAATAGCCTATAAGTTAAGAATGCTCACTCTGATGGTCATCATATTTGGAGAGGGAAATACCAGGTGGCTGATTAGTTCTAAATTGCAAGCCTCTAAAACATAGGTGTAAATAGTACAGGTTTTATTGAAACTGGAACCTTAATTCAAAGTACAGTATACAATTCATCAAATAATTCTGTGAAAGGTGGGGAATATAGATACTAGAATATAATGTTAAACGTCAGGTTCCTCAGAAACGTTAGGGGACACATTTTGACATTGTGCACAGCAGGTGCAGAACTCCGTACAGGGAAGGCCAACAGAGAGGCACTGGCACTTTCCACTCTCTCCACACTTTGCATCTTTGCAATACAAGTGAGTAATGTCTCTCACTTCTCTAGGTGCTGGGGGTTTTGTAAATAGCACTGGTTGAATCGCCCCATCTCTGACAATCCACCCCTTGCCAATAGGACTCCATAACAAGGGTTTGGGTTCGGGCTGTGACACCATATCGCTGTCTGAAACATTGCTCTTTACATGTTGTTGAAATGCATCCTCTGTTGGCGGCAGATCTTCCGAGGCTGCATCTGTTGTTGATGCAATTATAAACCTCAGTTCTTCCAAGTTTGTGCACATCAGTACAATTTATTTTTTCCATATAGCAGAATCGCAAATTCTCTTGCGACTGGCAAAGACTATTCCAAGCTGACAGAGAGTCCAAAATGGGCCAGATCTTTGAACTCGCTGAGTGGGGTCTTGAGTTTGGTGAATGCTGTTGTCTTTCCTATTCTGTACAAACTCATTGTTGTGCCACAGCCAGTGAGTACATGACATGCTGGTAGACATCATTGTAGTTGCCGCCCAGCTTCAGGACCATCTCCAACTAAACCGCCTCTTTGAGAAATTCCAGTCTGGTTTCCGTTCAGCCCACAGCACTGAAATAGCTCTGGTCAGGGTCACAAACAACCTGCTGATGGCGGCTGACACTGGTTCCCCATCTCTCCTCATCCTCCTGGATCTGACTGCAGCATTCGACACTGTCGGCCATAACATTCTCCTTCAGCGCCTCAAATACACCATCGGACTCTCTGACTCCGCCCTGAGCTGGTTCCAGTCCTACCTGTCTGGAAGAACAGAGTAGGTCTCCTTGGGAGGTGCGAGGTCCCAGACACACCCTGTCACCTGTGGTGTCCCTCAAGGGTCGGTCCTCGGACCCACTCTGTTCACCCTGTACACTCTGCCCCTTGGCCGTGTCATCAGCCAGCATGGAATATCATTCCATTGCTACGCTGATGACACGCAGCTATATATAAAGACAGACTCTATCCCACATGCATCCTCACTGTCACCATCATCATCACCGTTCACATCAACATCCTTTAACACCTGCATTGAGGAGATAAAGGCTTGGATGCAACAAAACTTCCTGCCGCTAAATAACTCCAAAACAGAAGCTATTTTAGTTGGCACACCAAACCAGGTCCAGTTATCCCCCCCCATAACCCACATCACCTTTTCTGGCCAAAACATACCCCTCTCCACATCAGTTACCAACCTGGGTGTAAGATTTGACCGACATCTGACCTTTGACACCCACATCAAACACCTGTGCAAAACCTCCTACTACCACCTCAGGACAGAAGGAGGATGTTATGGCCGACAGTGTCGAATGCTGCAGTCAGATCCAGGAGGATGAGGAGAGATGGGGAACAAGGTTCAGCCGCCATCAGCAGGTTTGTGACCCTGACCAGAGCTGTTTCAGTACTGTGGGCAGAACGGAAACCGGACTAGAATTTCTTAAAGAGGCCGTTTAGTTGGAGATGGTCCTGAAGCTGGGCGGCAACTACAATGATGTCTACCAGCATGTCATGCACTCACTGGCTGTGGCACAACAAGTAGTTTGTACAGAATATGAAAGACAACAGCATTCACCAAACTCAAGACCCATCTCAGCGAGCTCAAAGGTCTGGCCCATTTTGGACTCTCTGCCATCTTGGAAGAGTCTTTGCCAGTCGCAAGAGAATTTGCGCTTCTGCTATATGGAAAAAAGAAAAATGGACTGATGTGCACAAACTTGGAAGAACTGAGGTTTATAATTGCATCAACAACAGATGCAGCCTCGGAAAATCTGCCGCCAACAGAGGATGCATTTCAACAACATGTAAAGAGCAATGTTTCAGACAGCGATATGGTGTCACAGCCCGAACCCAAACCCTTGTTATGGAGTCCTATTGGCAAGGGGTGGATTGTCAGAGATGGGGCCATTCAACCAGTGCTATTTACAAAACCCCCAGCACCTAGAGAAGTGAGAGACATTACTCACTTGTATTGCAAAGATGCAAAGTGTGGAGAGAGTGGAAAGTACCAGTGCCTCTCTGTTGGCCTTCCCTGTACGGAGTTCTGCACCTGCTGTGCACAATGTCAACATGTGTCCCCTGACGTTTCTGAGGAGCCTGACATTTAACATTATATTCTAGTATCTATATACTTTACCTCTCACAGAATAATTTGATGAATTGTATACTGTACTTTGAATTAAGGTTCCAGTTTCAATAAAACCTACTATTTACACCTATGTTTTAGAGCAGTGGTTCCCAACCTTTTTTCCCAAGAGCCCCCCCAAATGACTCCTGTTAGAAGTTGCGCCCCCCCCCCACACACACACACAAGGGGGGGGGGGACCGCAGCAGCGGTAATTAAAGTTTCAAAGTCTCAAAAATGCTACAACTACTGCCACAAACTGGATGAATGTGAAGTATTTTGTTAAAGGAGGATGAAAGCGTAATTAAGGAGCACTATTGGAGTGACTTTGATGGTTATTGGACTCAGGATTCATTCATTTGGATTCCTGCTGTATGAAGAAATTAAAGGACGGCGCAAGTGGAAACAATTCACATAGGGATTAAACTGTTCAACACATGCTCAAAGTAAGCCGGATTTTGCCGATGTGTTTATGTGGATTCAAAAGTCGTAAATAATCTACAAAATGGAGGAGACCGATCTGATCGGAGCAACTGTGACAAATAATCCAACTGAAAACCGGCATGGACAATGACTATGTTTTAAAAATGCGCTTATCCAGACAAGCCTGGTTTGGACACTTAACGCGCAGAAGAAACATTTATATTAAAGAAATAATTATACATTTCTGTCTTTTTATGCCTTTAATAGCTACTAACTTGAATTTGTATTCAAATTAATTAATCAACTATTTTTTATATTTTATTGTAATGTAGAGACAAGGCTTTTAGTGACAATCATGTATTGCGTTACAATTATATGTACAAAAAAATTATTATAACATTTTTTTTTTTTTATAAATATGATATTTGGCCTCAAATCATCTGAGGCCTGGTGCCCCCCCTGCGATCTTTGGCGCCCCCCAGGTTGGGAACCACTGTTTTAGAGGCTTGCAATTTAGAACTGATACACTTGATTGTATTGGGTTACTCTTATTCTGACTATTTGGTGATGTAGTTCAGCCACCTGGTATTTCCCTCTCCAAATATGATGACCATCAGAGTGAGCATTCTTAACTTATAGGCTATTATGCCACTTATCCCCCATTCGGAATTTGACTGTATCAGAGAAGAGGTAGGCCTGTCTAAAGAAATCTCATTTGCAATAGAACTGTCAAGATCTGTCTGTGTTGTATTTTGTCTTGTCTTTTTCTGTTTCATGTTTTATTTTTGAAAGGTCTTCACCTCCTGTCTTTCCTGTTTCTGTCTGTGTTGTGTTTTGTCTTGTCTAGATCTGTCTTTGGTTTTCTGTCTGCGTTGTGTTTTGTCTTTAGATCTGTCTGTGGTTCCCTGTCGTTAGTTTCCCTGGTGTGTCTTATTACCCGATTGTGTGCACCTGGTGCCCCTGTGTTTTCTCCTCCCTCCTCACCTGTGTCTTGTTTGTATAATTAGTCTTGTGTGTATTTAAGTTCTGGTTTTTCTGTCTGTCTTTGTCGGTTCGTCTTGTGTTATGACTTGGTCTTCGGTGAGTGTTCTGTTCAGTCTTTGTGATTAATTTAGCCTTGAAATAAAGGAGTCATTTTTGTCACTATAATCTGCATTTGGGTCCTGCTTCCTACACACACCGTAACAAGAACTGTACCAGATATTTCCATACAACTACTGGTTAGTGTTCAATAGCACCCTAGACAATTCAGTAAAGGTATATCTTTTAGGGATTTCTGTTTTTCTGATAAATGAGAAAAGTGATGGAGTCCTATGTTCCTATTACCAAAAGGTACAATTTCCGTCTAAACTAAAGCTAAGTTTACAGGACTATAATTCAGTATTTATTTAGTTAAATAATTGTCTGACTATTTGGTGATGTAGGACAGCCACCTGGTTCATACCTCAGCAAATCTGAAGAGGAAAAGAGTGGCCATTCTCAAGTTATGGGCTTTTTTGTCACCTTTCCCATATTCGGCCTGGTCTAATTTGGCTCTTTTTCAGGGATTGGGGTAGTTCTAAAGAACAATCCAAAACAACTTTTTTTCCCCCAAAATAACATTTGACAACAATCAATTTCATTAATGGGAGACCCTAAAGATAAGAAATATCAATGTTGTCATTTGTTCCACCTCGGGTAGGGGTATCTCAAACTATGAGGGCCCTTCCTGCTGGACTATAAGGGCTTCTCGGCAACTCTGCAGGAATCCTATGGGTGACGTCACGGACCCTACGTCCATACAGTCTATGGTTTACACACACAGGTGTTTGTAAACATTCAATCACTACTACTTACATTTCATATCTTTATTTAACTCCTTCAGCGTAATTTCAGCTGCAGGAACCATTCAAATATCAAATTATTCAGCCTTTTCAACACATGATGGGAAACTTTCAAATTTTCTAAATATGTTGTACTTTTTAAAATATTCAGCTTTTTAAAGTCTTTTTTTTAACATGGAAGTCATTGCAATGCATTTGAGCTGTAACAATTAAAACAGGCACACACACTCACTCACTCACTCACTCACTCACTCACTCACACAGACACACACTCTCTCACACACACATACACACACTCTCTCTCACACACACACACACACACACACACACTCTCTCTCTCACACAGACACTCTCTCTCTCACACTCTCTCTCACACACTCTCTCTCACACACACACACACACACACAGAACATCTCTCTATCTCTGTCACACACACACACACACACACACACAAACTGGATGTCTCTAATACATATGTAAAGACACCACACATACACCCACACACACACACACACACACACACACACACACACACACACACACACACAGGCCAAAGGCCTTTGCCCACCTAACCATTGTTTTTATGGGTGAACCTCCCATTGATTGATGCCTGACATCTCATTTAGCTTTTCTACACCTCACACTCTCCAAAGCCACACACCCCTTCAAAAGAAAAGCCCTATAGATGTAATGCTACTTGAACTTATACTACTACGTACATCTGATATGTAACTCCTTCAGTGTCATGTCTAAGAAACTTATTGTGAAAGTGTATTCTTTGTTAGTTTTGTCATGTCCCTTTGTCCTGTGCTTTATGTTTAGTTCGTTAAGTAATTCTCCCTCTCATTTCAGGCCTCCACGCTCCCCGCCCCTATCTGTCTCCTGCGTCCCTGATTGTTTTCCCCGCCCTGATTGTTTCCACCTGTTCCCCTTACCCTGTGTATATATTGTGCTAGTTCCTCCTGTCCATTGCCAGTTTGTTTCCTCATTCTGGACAAACGTACCAGCCTACTCCACGGACATCTCACGTACCTTTAAGCTCTTGATCTTAGTTCTTGTTTTTCCTCGAAAGAGTGTTATTGTTTTCCCTGTTTTGTTACTGTGTCAATTCCAGTAAAGTCTTTATTTTGAACACTATCTGAGTCTGAGTTTGAGTCGTGCATTTGAGTTCATGCCTCAGAGTTCACTCCTTGACATTCAGCCTACTTTCAGCTGCACAAACTATTCAACTATTAACTTATTCAGTTATTTCAGGACAATGACGCTATACATGTTGTTGTTTATACCTTTTTTAAACCTTTTCTTTTAAATATTAAGCTTCTTCACTATTTTTCCTCCTCTTCCAGTTTAACATTTCACTTTCAAGTGTTCAACAAAGTCATTGCAATGCATTTGAGCTGTACCAATTTGATTCAAATCATTTCACTTTTCTGCATTTCTCCGCTAAGTTCAGCAACACACTGACTTGGTCTCTGTAGCTAAAAGCAGCTTCCATTCAGCTAATAACATATTCAGCTTTTTCTGCATTTTCAGCTAAATTCAGCCACAAATGTTCACAGTTTACAGCATTCGCATGCATTTTCTAGTTCTGTCCTCCTGCTTACCGCATCATTTATGAGAATACATTTCTTAACAAGAGAACATAATCGAGGGGTGATCAATAACATTTCTGTATTTATTTATTTCTCCAAGTTATGTTTTTGTGTGCACTGAGGAGTCTCAAACAGGTGTTTGTTAAATCATTTTAAGATTGGCTTTAATCAATGTTTGAAAATGAATTCTTCATATGATAAATGAGAGGTAACATTTTATTGATGGTATTATTTCCACATATTTCTCTCCATTCTTCCTTCTGCCAACGCGGTGTCGCAGTTTCTCGTCTCTCCCGTGTTTGTGCTTAGTGCCGCTTAGGGCCGCACATTTTCCCGTCAAGTTAGTATTTTATAAATCGCAAACATTGCGTAGAAACTGGCGTACGCCCTCTTTTGAGCGTATATCCCTTTATAAATGAGGCCCCAGATCAGGACTGCAGCAGAGTACCTCCACCGGCAGAAATACTGGCAGTGTGCTCATGAGAGGTGGACAAATGGAAAACTTTTACTTCAGCTAAAGTGGCATTACAAAAAGAGGAAAATACTCAATTATAGGTAAATGTCTGGCATTTAAATATTTTTTTCAGAAGATGATTCACTGATTAAAACAAATCAGTTGATCTCAGCTGACTCCTGCATCATTGTCACTGACTGAATCAGGAGCTTTTAGCAGTGCAGCTCCCCTTGCTGGTGACTGACAGTGACACTGACAGAGCAGCTGGGATTCACGCTACTTTCTTGAAAAAAAAAGACTGCAACAGCCACAGAAGCAATCATAATCTGTTAACTAAGCCATAAATAATAGCTATAAGCTCATAAAATGACTTCTGAACTGAAGGCAGTCACAATCTACACTGTATGCAGGGCTGTATTTATTGTGGCACATGACCGTGATCCCTTCACTCGTATGTAAGGAAACATTTAAAACCGTGGTGTGACCACTCAGTATTGGAGAAATTCACAATGTGATTGTATGTTTTGCATTTCAGTAACTATTTGCATTTTAAATGAGGGAAGTTTCATATGTATTGTTTAAGGTCGCATTCACACTTCCGCTTCTTTGGTACACACCAGACACGAGTTTGTTACATTGTTTCATTTTTCAGAAGGTTCGGTTTGCACAGGCAAACCTCAAACGGACTATAAACTGTAAACAACAGTACGGAAATGCTATTCAACAATTGGTCAGACATTAAGCGGGTAAAAATGCAAATCCCGGCAATTTTTACCGTAGCCTCCACCATGGAGCATCGGCAGGTTATTTTCATGCTGCTGTTAATCTGGAGAGCATATCAACAGACTCTAGTGGACGGCGCATAGGATTATATAATCAGACATGTAAATAGTACACTTTTTTGGTAGAAACTGTGAAGGTTTTTGACCATGTTCATATTTTCCACTCTGACTCAAAGAATGCTGGGTGACTTGACATATCTGCAGAAGATTGCCGGGGATGGATGGGGCATGGTGTAAGGACGTGGATGAAAGCTTGTGACCAAATGCAGAAAACAGGGTTGACAGTGCATTGAGACAATGAATAGGACGTATAAAAACGAATTTGCATGCCAATATTCACTCACATGCACTTATAATCACACTAAGGTATGTAGGCCCACAGTATTCATAATATCATATGTGTAAAATATCAGAAAAGAATCACACTTTTTTCTGACTATAAAGGTTGTGTCTCGTATGTAGGTTCTAACTGTTAGATAAGCTATCTGGCCATGTGTGGTTTGTGAGGGCTGTGTATATAGTAAACAGTGTCCGCTGTTTATGCATATCGGTTACAAATCGTTATTGCACCCTTTAAATTTGAGACCAACAGACATATAGAAGAACGGACCGACTGTTACTACCCGTCAGTTGCGGCTCCAGAGTATTTTTGTTGGGTAATCTATGGTAGGGCTAACCCATACAGTGATGGGGCTCAAGTCAGTATATGCAATGTAATTACATACACGCTCCCCTTGACAGTGAAACGCCACGCGTGAGGTTTAGATTATTTCCCTGTCTCAACCCAAATTGAACTGTATGAAATAAAAAGGCACATTTGTCTTGTAGTAAATAAAAAGGCCGACCTGGAGTCAATCCTGTTATTTCCCCACAAGTGAAAGAGTTGACATGCTGAAAACCCAACCCCTGCAGGGGGGTCTGGGGGGATTCTTGGAATTTTTTGAAATACTGTGGTGACACATTATTGGTATATAATTCACCGTGTGATTTGTGTGTGTTGCAACCCGGACCCGTTAGTGAGGGTACCGGGATTGGACGTCATTCATGCTAGCTGGTTACACAGAGCAGCACATGTCTTCTTGATTAATGAATAATATTACATTACATTACATTACATTGCATTTAGCTGACGCTTTTATCCAAAGCGACTTACAATAAGTGCGTTCGACCAACAAAATACAAACTTGAAGAAAACAGAATTATATAAGTACATCAGGCTTCATAGAGCAAAAACTTTTCAAGTGCTACTCAACTGGCTTTAGATAAGCCAGCCCTTTATTAGTATATAAGTGCTTTGTTAATAGTTATATCGCTCGAAGTGGAGTCGAAAGAGATGAGTTTTCAGTCTGCGCCGGAAGGTGTGTAAGCTATCTGCTGTCCTGATGTCAATGGGGAGCTCATTCCACCATTTTGGAGCCAGGATAGCAAACCCACGTGTTTTTGCTGATGGGAACTTGGGTCCCCTTCGCAGCGAGGGTGCAGCGAGCCGTTTGGTTGATGCAGAGCGGAGTGCACGTGCTGGGGTGTACGGTTTAACCATGTCTTGGATGTAGGAAGGGCCAGATCCATTCGCTGCATGGTACGCAAGTACCAGTGTCTTGAAGTGGATTCTAGCAGTTATCGGAAGCCAGTGAAGGGAGCGGAGGAGCGGCGTGGTGTGGGAGAATTTAGGAAGGTTGAAGACCAGGCGAGCAGTAATAAAGTGTGGAAGTCCATTCTGAATACACCGCCTCTGACTCCCGTTCATCGGCTCTACACTGGTGACCCTGACGTTTTCGTGAAAGTTTCCGATGACTCAATGAACATTTACGATGTTTTTATAAAGCTGCCGGAGTTTTGGGAGCATGCCACTGCGGCGTGGTTCGCACACGTGGAGGCGCATTTTGCCTGCCGACAAGTCCGTGACGGGGATTTGAAATATTTCCACGTGGTAGCAGCGATGGGAAGCTCAACGTCATCCAGGTTGGTGGGATTTATCGCAGACCCCCCGCACCATGGCAAATACGAGGCGATTAAGGCCCTTCTCCTTAAGACATTTAGCTTATCTGCTAAGGAGAGGGCCCGCCAGATACTTGACATTCAAGGCCTAGGAGACAGCAAGCCATCTCAGCTAATGGAGAAAATGCTAAATCTGCTAGGAGGGGAAGATCCCTGGATTTTGTTCATGGAGACGTTCCTGCGCAACTTGCCTTCCTGGGTTCAGACGGCGCTAGCCAACACGTCCATTACAGAGCCCCATGCCTTGGCTGAAGAGGCCGACCGTTTTTTCCTGGCTACCCAGCAGTCCGGTGCAGAGGCGCTAGCTGTGACACTTGGCGCCCCCTCTACAGTTGAAAAGGCTTGGGGGAGGCTGGACGTGACGGTACCAAGCCGGCGTGGGGACACATGAGAGTGTCTTTACCACGCGTGGTTCGGGGCCGGGGCGAAGAAGTGTGTCGCTCCCTGCAGTTACAAGCCTCCGGGAAACGGAGGAGCCGGCGCTCAGTAGTGGCCCTGAGCATTAGCGGTACGAGCAGGCGACAGAATCTCAGGAAAATTGTTTCCGTGTGACACAGGAGCTCAACGGAGTGTTGTTCCTGCGTCGAGGGAAGACGTCGCTCGTGGGGGACATGGACCGCGGATGACGACGGCTAATGGCGGCCCCATTCGCACATACGGTGTGAGGCCTATATGTTTGTGTATTGGAGGACAGCGGTTCAACTGGGATTTTGTGACGGCCCTGTTGACGCACCCGTCATCCACGGCTCCCATCTCCATTACCACAGACGCATCGGACTACGCCGTTGGTGCGGTGCACGAGCAGTGGGTGGAGGGCACTTGGCAGCCACTCGCCTTTTTCAGCCGTCAACTGACGTCCAGGGAACGCAGGTACAGCGCTTTTAATCGAGAACTCCTTGGACTCTGGCTGGCCGTGCAGCACTTCCGTTTTTTGCTGGAAGGCCGTGAATTTACGGCGTTTGTCGACCACGAGCCGCTCACATTCGCACATTGATTGCCTCTCCAGGGTCGTTGTCTGGGCCGTCCAGCTGGGCTTGGACTATACCCGCATGGTGACGGACCAGGTCACGGACCCCGGCGTAGAGGCCCTGAAGGAGGATGGCTTGGGGCTGCACTTGGAAGACGTGGTTTTCGGTGACGTGGGCGTTACTCTCCTGTGTGACGTCTCCACAGGCCTCCGCGGCCAGTCGTTCCCGCCAGTTGGAGGCGCTCCGTTTTTGAGGCGGTGCACGACCTGACTCACCCCAGCGGTAAGCCCTCTGTGCGCTTGGTGCCCGCGAAGTTCATCTGGTGGGGGCTGAAGAAGGACGTGAGGACTTGTGCTGGTGAGTGCGTGGCTTGTCAGCGTGCTAAAGTGCACCGCCACACGAAAGCTCCTTTGGAGCGTTTCCTGGTGCCGGAGAGGAGGTTTGACCACGTCAACATCGACCTAGTGGGTCCATTGCCCTCCTCTCAGGGTTTTTCCTACCTCCTCACCATGGTGGACAGGACGACCCGTTGGCCGGAGGCGGTTCCTCTCGTGTCGACATCGGCGGCTGACATAGCCCGGGCTTTCATTGCGACAAGGGTGTGTCGTTTTGGCACCCCGTCAGACATTTCCTCGGACCGGGGTTCGCAGTTCACGTCCAAGCTATGGAACGCCGTGGCGAATGGTTTGGGGGTTAAGCTTCACAGGACTACCGCTTATAAGCCCGGGGTCCCCTTCTGGAGCCAGACCAGAAGGAGGACTCGTCGGCGAGCGTCTGGTGGCTGGGCTTGCCACGGAGCCCGGCCGGGCACAGCCCGAAAAGGCAACGTGGGCAACACCTCCGCTTTTCCGTCCCGCGGGCCGACCACCTACGGGAAACAGCGATGGGGTCGGGTGCGCTGCCAGAAGGGTGGCAGTGAAAGTAGAGGGTCTCGACTGACCAGATCCGAGCGACAGAAGCTGGCTTTGGGGACGTGGAACGTCACCTCTCTGGGGGGGAAGGAGCCGGAGCTTGTGCGGGAGGTGGAGCGTTACCAGTTGGATCTGGTTGGGCTCATCTCTACGCAAAGCGTCGGCTCTGGAACCTTACTTCTGGATAGGGGTTGGACTCTATTCTTCTCCGGAGTTGCTCAAGGTGTGAGGCGCCGGGCGGGTGTGGGGATACTCACAAGTCCCCGGTTGGGTGCTTCGTTGTTGGAGTTTACCCCAGTGGACGAGAGGGTCGCCTCCCTACGCCTGCGGGTTATGGGGGGGGGGGGGGGGGGGAACTCTGACTGTTGTGTGTGCTTATGCACCAAACAGCAGTTCAGAGTATACGGTCTTCTTGGAGACCCTGGAAAGAGTCCTGTAGGGGGCTCCTGAAGGGGACTCTTTAATCTTGCTGGGAGACTTCAACGCACATGTGGGCAATGATGGAGACACTTGGAGGGGCGTGATAGGGAGGAACGGCCACCCTGATCTGAACCGGAGTGGTGGTTTGTTACTGGACTTCTGTGCTAGTCATGGATTGGCCATAACAAATATGTTAATCATAAGTGTACGTGATACCAGAGCACCCTAAGCAGAAGGTCCATGATCGATTTCGTTATCGTATCATCGGACCTGAGGCCGTATGTTTTGGACACTCGGGTAAAGAGAGGGAAGGAGTTGTCAACTGATCACCATCTGGTGGTGAGTTGGGTTGAGTGGCGGGGGAAGCCTCTGGATAGACCCGGTAAGCCCAAATGTGTAGTTCGGGTGAACTGGGAACGTCTGGAGGAGGCCCAAGTTCAGGAGGCCTTCAACTCACACCTCCGGCGGAACTTTTCGGGCATTCCTGTGGAGGTTGGGGACATTGAACCAGAGTGGTCGGAGTTCAAAGCCTCTATTGCCGAAGCCGCGGCGGGGAGCTGTGGTCTCAAGGTCTTAGGTGCCTCAAGGGGCGTTAACCCTCGAACCTCCTGGTGGACACCGGTGGTCAGGGAAGCCGTCCGACTGAAGAAGGAGGCCTTCAGGGATTTGTTATCCCAGGGGACTCCCGAGGCAGTTGCAAGGTACCGACGGGCCTGAAGGGCAGCAGCCTCAGCCGTGGCCGAGGCAAAGCAGTGGGTGTGGGAGAAGTTTGGAGAAGACATGGAAAAGGACTTTCGGCCGGCACCAAAGTTGTTCTGGAAAACTGTCCAAGGAACCATCCAAGCTGTGTACAGTAAGGATGGGACGTTGTTGACCTCAACTGATGGAGTGTTAGGGCGTTGGAAGGAACACTTTGAGAAACTCCTGAACCCGACAACTCCGCCCTCTATGTTAGAGGCAGAGCTGGAGTATGACGGGGGATCAACATCAATCTCCCGGGGGGAGGTCACTGAGGTCGTCAAACAACTCCACAGTGGCAGAGCCCCGGGGGTGGATGAGATCCGCCCAGAAATGCTGAAGGCTCTGGGTGTTGAGGGACTGTCATGGTTGACACGTCTCATCAACGTTGCGTGGAAGTCGGAAACAGTACCGAAGGAGTGGCAGACCGGGGTGGTGGTTCCCCTTTTCAAAAAGGGGGATCAGAGGGTGTGTGCCAATTACAGAGGCATCACACTACTCAGCCTCCCAGGGAAAGTTTACTCTAAGGTACTCGAAAGGAGGGTCAGGCCGATTGTCGAACCTCAGATTGAGGAGGAACAATGCGGATTCCGTCCTGGTCGTGGAACGACGGATCAGCTTTTTACTCTCGCAAGGATCCTGGAGGGGGCCTGGGAGTACGCTTATCCGGTCTACATGTGTTTTGTAGACTTGGAGAAGGCGTATGACCAAGTTCCCAGGGAGTTACTGTGGGAGGTGCTGCGGGATTATGGGGTGAGGGGGTCTCTACTCAGGGCCATCCAATCTCTGTACACCCAAATCGAGAGCTTTGTCCGGGTCCTCGGCAGTAAGTCGGACCCATTTCCGGTGAGGGTTGGCCTCGACCAGGGCTGCGCTTTGTCACCAATCCTGTTTGTAATATACATGGATCGGATTTCGAGGCGTAGTCGTGGGGGAGGGGGTCTGCAGTTCGGTGGACTAAGGATTGCACCACTGCTTTTTGCAGATGATGTGGTTATAATGGCTTCATCGGTCTGCGACCTTCAGCACTCACTGGATCGGTTTGCAACCGAGTGTGAAGCGGCTGGGATGAGGATCAGCACCTCCAAATCTGAGGCCATGGTTCTCAGCAGGAAACCGATGGACTGTCCACTCCAAGTAGGGAATGAGTCCTTACGCCAACTGAAGGAGTTCAAGTATCTCAGGGTCTTGTTCTCGAGTGAGGGAACAATGGAGCGTGAGATGGGCCGGAGAATCGGAGCAGCGGGAGCGGTACTGCAGTCGCTTTACCGTACCGTTGTGACGAAAAAGGAGCTGAGCCAGAAGGAAAAGCTCTCTGTCTACCAGGCCATTTTCGTTCCTACCCTCACCTATGGTCATGAAGGATGGGTCATGACCGAAAGAACGAGATCGCGGATACAAGCGGCCGAGATGGGTTTTCTCCGCAAGGTGGCTGGTGTCTCCCTTAGGGATAAGGTGAGAAGTTCGGTCATCCGGGAGGGACTCGGAGTTGAACCGCTCCTCCTTCGCGTCGAAAGGAGCCAGTTGAGGTGGTTCGGGCAACTAGTTAGGATGCCACCTGGGCGCCTCCCTAGGGAGGTGTTCCAGGCATGTCCAGCTGGGAAGAGACCAAGGGGTAGACCTAGGACCAGGTGGAGGGATTATATCTCTTCGCTGTCCTGGGAGCGCCTTGGGATCCCCCAGTCAGAGCTGGTTGATGTGGCCAGGGAAAGGAAAGTTTGGGGCTCTCTGCTGGAACTGCTACCCCCGCGACCCGACCACGGATAAGCGGGAGAAGATGGATGGATGGATGTATGGATGGACTACTGCTTATCACCCTCAGGCTAACGGCCTTTGTGAGCGTTTCCATCGCTCCATGAAGGCGGCCCTCAAGGCCGGCCTGACGGATGGTAATTGGGTCGACAAGCTGCCTTGGGTGATGCTGGGCCTGAGGACCGCGCCTAAGGAGGATCTTCAGTGCTCCACGGCTGAGATGGTCTATGGTCAGCCGTCAACGTATCGGTTCCCTGGTCGGCGACCCAGCGGGCTTTCCTGCGGTCGGCGGGGCATGTGTTCATCCAACACAACGCGCACAGAGGCCCCCTGCAGCCCCCTTACGATGGGCCTTTCCGGGTCTTTGAACACGGGGACAAGCACTTGGTGGTTGACCTGGGTGGCAGGGCTGAGTGAAATCTGCTCACCTGGACTTGGACCAGCCGGTGGTACTGGCTCGACCTCCGCGACGGGGCCGCCCCTCCGGCCTTGATCCCGGTCGCTGAGTTGAGATCTGTTGTTCCGGTCTCACCTCTTCCGGAGGCTGCACAGGCAGAGGTCGTTTTTCCGACTCCCGTGCTCAGGAGTCGTGGGGGTCGGCCTGTCGTTCCGCCCCTCCACGCGGACTTTGTTTATGGGTGAATTCTGGGGGGGCTTGTGTGGTGACACATTATTGGTATATAATTCACCGTGTGATTTGTGTGTGTTGCAACCCGGACCCGTTAGTGAGGGTACCCGGGTTGGACGTCATTCATGCTAGCTGGTTACAAAGAGCAGCACATGTACTCACGTCTTCTTGATTAATGAATAATAAAGTGTGGAAGTCCATTCTGAATACACCGCCTCTGACTCCCGTTCATCGGCTCTACAATACTAACATAAAATACAAATTCTGGTACTCTCTTGAGAAGAAAAATAAATAAATCTATTACTACACGACATATTTAAAAATAATGAATGCCATTTTAGTTTTTTGTTACTTTGTTCTGAAAGCTGAACCTGCTGCTCCTCACAGAGAGAAGAGGGAAGAGGAATTACTTTACATTGTGAATAGTAGGGCATAATGTTCGAACAAGGTTATCAAAAACATCTTAAGAAGGTTATCACCAAACATTTTAATAATGTTTTTAGAGAACGTTATCCAACCTTTCAGAAGAACATTCTGGGAACCAAAAGAAAACTTCCCGCTGAAAATATTCCTAGAACAGTGAATGGTAACATTCTCAGAATGTTTTTAGAACCAAACATTTCTAGCTGGGGAGGTTCCTGTCTGTAGTGGTGCTTACCACAGATCCTGATGCACAGAGAAAACACGACTTTCCAGCAGTTCCACTGATCCACAGGTGACCGTGCCTTTATGGGGGCTGCTTGATGTGCTGCTGTTATATTGGGGCATCAGACGGTGGGTTGCCATAATGAAGAAGCTCACCTATCATCTATCACAAATAGAACTGTCCTAACACAAACAGGAAACATCCATTTACATGCCAGCTACCTCCAGCTAATCCATGACTCCTTCCATTTTTATACTGCATCTGGATATGATTTGGCTGTAGCGGGGAGAGACATGCCGCCCCTACCATGCTGAGCCAAGAAATACTTTTCCTATTCGCTTTACTTCCTTGGGTTTTTTCAAGGGGAAAAAAGGAGAGCGAGCTGAGCAATGAAGAACAGACCACAGAGAAAAAACGTTTGGGATAGTTTAAAGAGAAAAACCTACAAAGTATGTTAGAAAGCTGTCTTCACTGTCCTTTACACGATATTCGCCAATTCTGAAAAGATGTTTCACTTTTGAAGATTTTATATGTAGCCTATCTGTTGTTAAAGTGTTGAATGAACTGAGAGATTGTAAATGGACTGTTTCTGTTAGAAAAGCTGTTATGCTTGCAAGCTGAAGTCTGCTAAATGTTTTCCTGAAGGAAGGGGAGAAAATAATTAAAAAAATAAGACAGAGGGGAAAAAGAGGACATTTGGAAGGAAAGGAAAGCATCTGGTTGTGATTTGCATGGAGAGGTATCTCCTCTGCTTCTCTCCCACAGTATTGTGCTTTCCTCTGACAGACTGACAGAGCTGCAGGAGGTGAGCACTGCCAGGAAAAATAAAAGTACAGCAGCGTGTTTTGGAGTGGAGGCTGAGAAGCAGGAGGGGGAGACGAGAGGGGTGAGGGTTGGGGGTGGTGCCGGGATACTGTGAACAAAGGCAGTCAGTCAGGCCAGCTGCACAGAGCTTGAGTAACATATAGGGCGAAAACAGGCCGTAAAATAAACACAGGACCAGAAATGGATGTCTGGCTGGCACACACTCTCGGACCTACATCTGGAGGTCTAAATAGTTTCTATCATTAGACATCATTACCGCTGCTCCTCCCTGCATGCTGAAAGCTCCACTGTGAGGGATAAACAGTAACATCAGATCGAGTCTCTCTCTGGGTTTCAGGCTGTTACTCTCTGATGATATTTGTGTGCTTGTTAGTGACATGTTTAGCCCTGCTCATTAGCCACAGAGAAGCCTTGGCAATTGAGAGTAAATCTAGCGGCTGCCTTATTTATGTCCTCAGACCCGTTTCCTACCCAGGCCAATTTGTATTTTGTTTGCTACCTAATGCTATTGCAACGAGATACGAACATTATTCATGTCATCATTAGTGGCAAAAACACTCAGCTACTGATGGGTTGTACACTACTGAGGTCATCATTAATGGTTGAAGTTACCAACAGCTATTGACCTTTACTCACTTTCACCCATACTGCACGTTGTCGTCTCACTGCTTCTTTGCTTCTTTCCTCCCCCTTTCCCTGGGGGAGGAATATACACATGCTTATCCTGGGCCAAGGTATCAATATCTGGGGCTGCCTAAACCTCTAATTCATGTATGGTTTGGTTTGACTGGACTCGACTCAACCCACTTTTTATAGTGTTAGTTTATGGAATCAGATTTGTTCCAATACAATCAAGCAAAAATGTTTCAGAATCACGCAAAAATAAACAAATCTCAAAAGTAAAACGTATAACTTGCAATCAAAAAATGTATGTAATAATTTAAACTATAGTTTTTTCCTTTTTTATAACTTATCTTTTTGTTTACATTTCCCTTTGTTTCGTTCTCACTGAGCAGACTTTTGCAAGCTTTTCGGTTTCGCTGCATCTCTCTCGTCTGCGCTCTGTCACTTTTTGTTTGTGCTTCTGCAAGAAACCTATCATGTGGCCAGGTTTTTCTGGGGTGTATTAGCTTTGTTCGTTATTCTCGCGTCCAGGGGAGAAGCTTTAAAAGTAAGGAGACCAATGGAGTCTGTGAGAAGGTTCAAATGGGTACTTTAATTAAAATGGCGCGGTAATGTTACAAGCAGAGATATTGTTCAGAAAGAGGAGCGGCAGCTCCTTCCCGCGGCCGTCCAGAAAGAGAGTCCACAAGGCTCCGTCACCTGACTATATATCTCATTTGGCTCCGCCTCTTCAATGGCGGCTGTGGCGTAATCTTCCGCCCTCCTTTCACCAATGTCCAATATCGCACATAACAGAGGATTTTGACATTGTTCATTCAATACATAACTAAACACGCCTTTCCTCCTCATATTGTCTATCATGACTTTTTCATTTATTTCATTTTAAACGTTGTAATCAATACTTTAATAATACTGGAAATACTTTACGGCAGTTATCATTTACGGTAGTCCCGGATGTTGTCATATACCCACGTCTGTAAACAAAACTTATTAAAATAAACTATACCTTCATTTAATATTCAGCAATAATAATATCTCGATGTCTATAGTTAGAGTGTTAAAATCAGTAGGTTTTGGTGTGCAACACTCCGTGTCATTTCACTTCTAAATTCACCTCTATAGGAAAAGGAATATTAGCCACTTGCTAAATGCTAACCGGAGATGAAGGATTTTCAGAATAAAAGCTTGACATCAAACATTGTGCGCGAGAACTTCTGGTTTTTGAGTATAAAACAGCATTTAAACTGATGGTATGTTTAAACTTAATGATGCCATAAAACATTGATTTTAATTTCTAACAGGTGCACCCCTATTGGCTACTCACATTATGAGTGACAGCCCTGTGCCCCAGAGATTGTTCAGTGCAAATGCTGATGACCTCTCTGCCATGTTTATGTTAGTCCTTTCTGGGGAGTGTTGAAAATATCAGACTTATCTTATGGTTTGCTGTGAGGTTAAAACAAATCGTCCATTGAGGCTGTTACATATATGTTGGCTATAATTATGTTAGCTAAAGAATATAGCCTTGGGTTAGTAGTCGAGCAAAACGCACGTCTGTGCTCACAATGCTAATGGATGCACCAGGTCAACTGTTAGCTGTTAATTCCTGCATTTTAAGTACATACTGTACAGTTCACTGATACAGACTATTAGTTTAGATGATTTGTCATTATGTGTTATCCACTGCATGCAGTTTTTGTTACCATTACAACAAAGCCAAGTCATACTGGCATGACAACATCTCCAACACTATTGGATTGTCAGCAATTGCTGACTCCTTTCATCAGCAACCAAATAGAAGAGCATCTCTCTGATTGTACAGCAGCACTACAACTCTATTGCTTAGTACAAGGACACCATGTTCCCTTGAGAAGTGGAGGTGCCTTAATGTGTAAGGTTATGGCAAAATGCAGCTATTCTCAATAAATATAACAGACAGCTCACTAAGATGCAGCCACCTGAAAATTCCCTCCAAGACGACTGCTTTAAAAATCCCAGTAACTGGGAGTCTTGAGAATGACAGGTCAGATGGTTAAACTCAATAAATGTGTTTGTGCTATAACAAAACGTTATCCTATGGCACACTACACGAAAGGGAAAATCCCAAAAAGCACAACATGGTCTCTTTAACATTGTTTAGCAGTCTTATTATAATATATTATATTATATCTTATAAAGTCTTATTAATACATAATAACTGTATAAAACATCTTCTTAGAGCTTCTAAGGGCTTTATTACCCATAGACCAACTGTTATTACATGGACCTTGAGATGAAGCGTTACTGTTTTCCTGAATCATTTCATCTTCTGTTTAGTGTGTGGATTGAGTCCTTTTACAATATAGTTCAATGTGTGCGGTGCTACGTTGACTTGCACAGAGTCAGCAACAGTGAGTCCACTGGCAGCAGAACAGAGTGTGAGGAAGACTACACCTGAGACGACACCGATCACAGACAGGAAGCTCATTCATCAGAACCCTGCGGCTGCTGGGCCATTAATCACATGCATATTATTCTAATCTGTTTGAAGACACAGGAGTTTGATTTCATCTTCTTTATTAATCCTCTAAGAAGAAAGAGTTCTCTTTCCTCCCTCGGGCTGGTTCAGGGTCAGTGGAGGACACCTGCAGGTACAGACAGAACAACAACAGGGTGGAGTTGGGAATTGGCCAGCCTCATTAAGCACCAGACCAGACTGAGGCATCGATAATGCTATCTATCACAGAGCGCACATCCACAGGGACTTCTCCTCGGGATGCTTTTGGTTTCAGAGAAAGAAACAGACAGCACTGGGCATTTACAACAGAGAACATTGATCATTTAAAACTACTTTTTGATCATGATTGATCAAAGAAGTTGCCAGAGCAGGGAAACAATTCAAAGAAGTTTCAGAGTGGTGTTATGTACATGTTAAAGGAGGAGCTTGCCAAAACAATGAATTCAATATTATGAACTTAAAATATGGCAAAGCAAGAAAGAAAGTAAGAAAGGACTTGACTTCAACATCATCTGGAATGCAGTTCTTTCAGTAAGCAATTGTTTCAGCGTTATGAAACAGACATAGCTTCCAGTGAGCAGTGACAATGGAGGAACAATAACTTTACACAATTAATTTTACCTTTAGACAACATTATTTTACTTTCACCGTCACAAGTGGCTTTGCCTTGATTATTTTATGTATTACTTTTTACTCTACACTGTAAAATATTACCATGATTTCACAATATTTAGCTGTAATATTTTACAATAAATTACTGTTTTACCACTTTACAGTCTTTACCTGTAATGTTCACAATATAATACTGTCATTTTTTATTTCACAGTGAAATCAATACAGACACAGTTAATTACTGTGAATGTACAGGATCAATGATTACCAGGATTTCACAACATGTTACTGTATTATTTCACAGTAAAATACTGTATTCAGACCATCCTCTGTGATAACACAACAAATTAAGTGATTTTCTTGCTTTTATCGCTCTTGCTTGGCTTTAATCTCTTTCTTTGGTGCAGGTTTTACTTAAATTGAAAGGGGCACCGCTGCATGTGCCTTAAAATAAACGATGCAACATATACATCTATGTAAAATTGAAATGGTTGTCTTGGCTTAGTGTTTTCAGGTGCTTCCTGGGCATTAACCCTGAGACGGGCTCGAACGCCAAAAAAAGGCATGGCAATTTAAACCCCCATGTCAGCACATTCTTCAGAAAATTGTTGACTTCGAGTGGATGTCTGTGTAGACATGTGCTCCCCTCCTTGTTTTCTTTTCTGTCTCCCTGCTGCGCAGGTGCACCTGGTCTGCCCCTGGCTCGGCCTCTGCCCAGGTGCACCTGGTCTGCCCCTGGCTCCGCCTCTGCCCAGGTGCACCTGGTCTGCCCCTGGCTCCGCCTCTGCCCAGGTGTTCCAAATTCCACTCAGCCGTGTATATAAAGAGAAGCTGGAGGAGAAGGATGTCTCGCCTATCCTAACGCCAGGAGACACTCTCCTTAGAATACCTCTTTGCCATTTTGAGCTGTAGGCCATATTTTTGCAGATGTGTTTATGTTTAGCCTGGAGGACCTGGTAGTCCAGTTTTCGTGGCTTTATTTTGGTTCCCATAGGATTTATAATTGATTTCTGGTTAGGGGGGGGGGAAGCTCTGGGTCCTACGGCCCGTGGTGTGGCTGGCTCGGGTTCCCTCCTTCTGTTTGTTCCTTTTGGCCAGTCCTCCAGACCTATTTTTGTTTCCCGTTTTGCTTGTGTGAGCAAACGGCTGATTATCAATAAATGCTCGTTACCAAGTACCGGTTATTGCGTGTATTCTTTCATGTTGCGGGTCTCAGCATGAGCCACTACCGCGGAGTAAAGGTTGGGGCCGTAACAACATGTCCAAGACACTGTGAAATGTACTTTGCACTTCAATGGAGTAATACAAAGTTAAAATGGGCATTTCTTTGTTTTTCTTTGTTGATTGAGCTGATTGAATTGTGTAGCTATGGTAAAATCCCAGTTAACTAGTCAGATTTACAATATATTATCGTATTATTTATATTTTTATATTTACAGTAAATGACTGGCTACTGTGTTGCATTACTTCTACAGTAAAAGTGTGATAATACAAGTAATTACTGTAATTTATGTACAGCAAGGTACCATAATACCACAGCTCTGTACTGCTATATCACAGTAATTCCATGGGCATGGCAACTGTAAAGTCACAGTATTTAGTTGTACTTTTATTCTAATTTACTGTAAAATATCTACAGTCAATTACTGTGAAATCCATGCAACTAGTAGCCAGTAATTTACTGTAATTTTACACCCAAACATTTTACAGTGTATGGGCCCAATTATAATCGCAAAAAGTGCAGCACAAACAGCAAAAATGCTAGGTAAGTGCGATATGGATGGAAGGGTGTAGAGATAAATAATGTACTCTACTCATTGCTCTAAACAGCTGATCTGAGCACGGCTGAGCCAATGAATGGATGAGTTGCTGATGAGAACAGCTCATCATATAGAAAGAAGCTTGCTTGAACAGTTTTTTAGGCTTCAATTCATAACTTTTATTTTTAGGCCTTAATCCTCAATCTCACATTGTAAATTGTCACTTATTTTTGTAAAAGTTTGATGCGGCAACGTTTGCACTGTAATGATTTCAAAAAGGTGCACAAACAAAGGATGTAATATAGGGACAGTTTAGACATCCTGAATCCAAAGTGTTGTGTCCTCCACACATATAAAAATGAATATTCTTAAAATATTCCATGGTGTTGTCTGATGGAGAAAACTAATGATCGATATCCACAGCTCAAGTTAAATTGACCGGACTTCTTTCTGCGGATTGATATGACTGCACATTGTCCCTAGAGCCTCCTTCTCCATAGCAGCGGTTTGTTAGCGAAAATGAGCAGACCTCTGTAATGTCCAAATTGACCAATCAGAATTGAGAATTCAACTAAGCCGAATCAGTTACATGTCAGCAATCAGTAGATTGTGATGCCTATTAAACATATGAACACATCCACTTGTTGAATGTCAAGTTGTTTGTTTACATGTATGTTGTTCAGGAATAGCATCATCACCAAAGTGGTAGTGCATTGACTTTTGGTTCTAAGAAATATTTTCTCTGTGTGACCCTGAAATCCCAATTTCCACCAAAATACCTCCTGCTGTGCTGGACACTAAAGTTCCAGTCAAACAAGCAATTTCACGGTGCTGTTTGTTGTTCCAACACAGTGATAGAACCTAGAAAGGTCCAGACCAACTAATGTTCCTTACTTTCTCTTGTGCAAGAAAAAACGACGCCAACAGCATCAAACCTGAAAGAAGCCTTCCTCATATAATCTTTATGAATACATTCATGTGTTTTTTTAATTAAAGTTATTGTGATAAGGGCAATAATGCAGAAAAAAAGGTTGTACTTACTCCCTTCCAGACTTTACCTCAGAACTGCATAACTGTGATTGTCAGCTGCCTCGATGCTTATCATCATGCATAAGTGGGCGTGGTCAAATCTAAACTGGGTTTGAAAAACGATATCTGCTGCAGGGTCACCTCTCCACTAGCATCTCCATAGCTCCAGCAGAATGTATTCAATTATTAACACTTATAACGCTTTATTGCTATATTATGTCTTAAAGGGAATGCATAAACAGAGCTTGTGGCAGTGTTACAATACACAAGGGCCTAACTTTATCCTCACACAGAGTTTATATTTAGGTGGCACTTATTAAAGTTAATAAAGAGCAGATGTTATGCTGACACCTGTTATTATAGCCGAAGGTGGAACTAGCCCTATGTGGGAATGAGGCGAGTTTATCGAAAGTGAAATATGCTGTGCTATCACATGTTCCTGCATGATTGTGGTTTGGTTTGAAAAGGGGAAATTATTTCTGGGCATCCTGAGCTAAATGGCAAAGTGACTGCAGGATCATATCATTGAATGTGGGTTTGAAACTGCATGTCAATTGACACTAGCAATCGAGTCTATAGTGGATCTGAGTCTTCATCATGTCTTCACATTTAACAGTCTTTTGAAAATATAATTGAATGTACATTTGATTTATATCTGTAGTTTCTTTTATTGATAAAGTTCAGTTGATTAAAAGTCAGTGAACCACATTGTTATCATGTACTTTGAGCCTGAGTCTTCATCATGAGCCTGAGTCTTCACCATGAGCCTGAGTCTTCACCATGAGCCTGAGTCTTCACCATGAGCCTGAGTCTTCACCATGTCTTCACCATGAGCCTGAGTCTTCACCATGAGCCTGAGTCTTCATCATGTCTTCACCATGAGCCTGAGTCTTCATCATGAGCCTGAGTCTTCATCATGAGTCTGAGTCTTCATCATGAGCCTGAGTCTTCATCATGAGCCTGAGTCTTCACCATGAGCCTGAGTCTTCACCATGTCTTCATCATGAGCCTGAGTCTTCATCATGAGCCTGAGTCTTCATCATGAGCCTGAGTCTTCATCATGAGCCTGAGTCTTCACCATGTCTTCATCATGAGCCTGAGTCTTCATCATGAGCCTGAGTCTTCATCATGAGCCTGAGTCTTCATCATGTCTTCACCATGAGCCTGAGTCTTCACCATGTCTTCATCATGAGCCTGAGTCTTCACCATGAGCCTGAGTCTTCACCATGTCTTCATCATGAGCCTGAGTCTTCATCATGAGCCTGAGTCTTCATCATGAGCCTGAGTCTTCACCATGAGCCTGAGTCTTCATCATGTCTTCACCATGAGCCTGAGTCTTCATCATGAGTCTGAGTATTCACCATGAGCCTGAGTCTTCATCATGTCTTCACCATGAGCCTGAGTCTTCACCATGTCTTCATCATGAGCCTGAGTCTTCACCATGAGCCTGAGTCTTCATCATGTCTTCACCATGAGCCTGAGTCTTCACCATGAGCCTGAGTCTTCACCATGTCTTCATCATGAGCCTGAGTCTTCACCATGAGCCTGAGTCTTCACCATGTCTTCATCATGAGCCTGAGTCTTCATCATGAGCCTGAGTCTTCACCATGAGCCTGAGTCTTCATCATGTCTTCATCATCAGCCTGATACTTCAGACGGTCTCTGTGCTGTGGGGGTCTCGTTCCTGTGCCTCAGATGCTGGGTCATTTATTCTAATATGGTGCAACTGTCACAAAACCTACTTTCCCCCTGGGATTCACAAAGTGTTTTGATTGACTGATTGATTAGTTTTTTTTTTAACTTTCAACCATTTATTTGGAATTTGTTTCATAATGAGTTCGGAGCAACACATTTCTGGCTTTGCTCTGTACCTTTTGTTTCTTTCTCTGTAATGGTATTTCTTTTTTAAAAGTCCAGTTTCATAGCTGGCTGTCAACAACAAGAGAGAAACCCACACAGCCAACATCACACAGTGACTGACAGCTGTCAGAATGAGGTCATTGCTAGTGCAGACAGCTGACAGTTAACCGCTGTAACTGGGTCTTCAGCACACACACTTTACTGAACAGAAATCCGACATTCTACCTCAGCATCTGAAGCAGGCTGGAGCTCCCATGGGTGCTGTCTCCCATCTCTCCCATTCTAAGTGGGTCAGTGGGTCCAGCACACTCCCCACTTAAGTGCCGTTTCTGCTGCAAATGTAAGAAGATAATGAGCAGCAATTAGCAGAGCTGTCTTATCAGCTCCCTAATAGATCTGCACTCTAACCCCCCGGGGGGCTGCAGTGTTTACATCTGCTGCTCTTTATTCTTTTTTCTCTCCTACATGATGTGAATGGTTGTGTATTGGTCAGTGCTGTGCGGTACATTACAGCAGGATGCAGCCAGACAGAGCGGGGGGTAATCTGAGGTCACAGTGAAGAGAGAGAGCACTGTCACTATGTCAATATGTGAGCTGAACAAAAAGATCCATGTCCTGCGTGAACCACGCCTTTCTGCCTTTGTTTTAGAATGTGTGTCTGTTTCATTCATGATGAGCACCAGCATCAGACGTCTGCTTAATCTAGCTGCCAGAGATCAACGAGAGGAGCCAGGCCTGACAAGAATAATAATACAGTTACTCACATGATAACAGCAAATCACATATTTAAAGATGTGTTTTATTGACAATGTGTGTGTGGGTGTGTATTCATGCTTTTTCTTTGGTGTCCTACAGTCTCTGAAAAGTAGTCATAACAGTAAATGAAGAGAAATGAAATTAGAGTGGAAACAGACAGAAGGAGAGACCCCGCCCTACAGAGTGTACAGCACAGGACTGCTGCAGTAAGACAAAACACACATGCACTCTCACACACATCCATCCATGCACATGTACACACACACACAGAGGATGCACAGAGCAGTGATGATAAGGTCCCCACCCCTGTCTGTCTACATTGCAGCAGTGCTGCAGTCAAACAAAGAGGAACAAAGGTTTCATAACAGGGAGGCAGCGGTGTCACAGCGGCCCCTAGTGGAGAGCACTGAACATCCAATAATAACCACTGGGAGGGAGGATTATGTCATTGTTTGGATATTCGATCATATCCAGGTTTGGGGAGTAACGGATTACATGTAACGGGATTACATAATCATGATACAAATATGGTAACGGTATTCCTTTACACTTACATGAGAAACAATTTACTTTTACATGAAAAACATCTGTTGTCTTAGATAATACACATAAATAAAAACACATTATTGATATTTATTTTCTCTTGTATTTGTTTGCATTGCATTTGATATTGAGGTAATACAAAAGTAAAGGAAAGTAATCAGATTACATTACAGAACATCACTTGCTTTTACAGGTAATTAGTAATTGTAACGGATTACACTTTTAAAGTAACCGTCCCAACCCTGTTGGGATATTAGTTTGGTACTGCAGAAAAATAAATTAAAATGTCAGTTCTTTGTTTGTTTTACTTTTGAAAGGTTTTACAACGAGATGTTAGCTAACGTTGACAAGTCACTGTGAAAGCTCAGGATCAGGATTATGGCATTACACTTGCAATAAGGCCACATTGAAAGCAGACCTAGAAATTGACAACAAACTATGCTTTTGTACACCGATCCACATTCAACCAGATACTGTCTCACATTGTTGTCTGGATGGATTTGCAGTTCATTACAAATCTGGGCCCTTGCGCAGCCTCTGAAGAGACTTGTTTAAAGGTCAAATGTGTTGTTTTTCCAGAATATTGACCTAAAACAAAAATAAACATTAACAACAGAATGTGAAGAGGTTAGTGTTGAAAGTATTTCAAAGATGTCTGTGTATTGTTTTGCAGAGGTATCCACTGAAGTTAGCATGCTAACTAGCTCTGACTTAATTATTTTGTAACACCACTTGTTCCTATAGAGGCGATAGTGACGAAGAAACAAATACAAGAATCCCCCCTAGTCTCCAAACCAACCTGATCTCACCAGAATGCGTGACTCCACCACGACTTCTTAACACCGCATTGCGTGGTGGAGTCACAAACTTTGCTACACTTACGTGTCTGCACCACGCAAACAACGCCAATGTAAAGTGAATGAGGCTCCTTTGTCGTGGTGCACACACGCATTTCTACAACGTCCAGCAGTGAGATTTTATTCTATAAAACGTTTTTAAAATCTACTTTATAGCTTGTAGTAACTCGCGGGAGGCTTCTTTTATTTTATTTGTATTCATAATAATTTGTATTTTTCATCAGAATGTATTATGGTGCATTAGTTACGAATTGTTGTTCTCAAAATCAGTGCATTGTGTGTAATACAACTGTGATTTTTATTAAATTAGTTAGTTTTTAAGGAAGGCCAGAGCTTCAGCTGTGTCAAATAGATTGTTCCCTTTAGTTAACGTTTTTTAAAAGAACATTATATTCCGATTTGATCCTGTCCCCTTTATTGTATTACGGAGAGCAATGTGAGCGTCCATTCCCATTGGATAACTGAGGGTTTTACACCCGGAAATAAGTATTCTCTTTACTGTCGATTGATTTTACAGTGATATCTGCACTACTCATCAACTCAAAAACACCAGATTATCCTTGTTGATTACACAACATTGATTGGTTTAAATTGTGCACAATGCTTTTGTAATTTTCCCCTTCGATTCGGAGAAACAAACATTTGTTCAGATTAGGATGGTAGAATCCTCAGCTATCGTTTGGGACTACACCATGTGCTTTGCTTGACAAAACCTGTGATTTGTCCTCTCTGTGATTGGATGTTGGAGTGGCAGTGCGCAAAATCAAATCAAATCAAGTTTTATTTATATAGCACATTTATAAACGATTTATGGTCGAGCTAAAGTGCTGTACATATAATAAAATTAGCCTACAGTAGAGACACTTTACAGCAAATACAACAGCACAGATTGTTCAGAATATCAGTATGAGAAAAACTACACCCTCTATCCTTAGACCCTCACATCGTACAAGGAAACATTTCCAGAGAAAACCCACAGTTTAAGGGAAAAACATGGGAGAAACCTCAGGGAGAGCAACAGAGGAGGGATCCCTCTCCCAGGACGGACAGACGTGCAATAGATGCCGTGTGTAAATCCAAGAGATAATACATTTTACAGCATATACTGTAGACCGAATGTTAGGAAATGCATGTGTCTGTAATAAGAAGATGAATCCACGCCATGCTGCTTCCCTGATGGCTTCCTCAGGATTGTAGCTGACAATCCTGTGGAAGCCATCAGGGAAGCAGCATGGTGAGACCCAAGGCAGGACCGCAGAGACAGGTTCAGCCACGACCCGAAGTCCACGACTTAATCCAGAACTCAGGATAGAGGATCCAAGACACAGGACTACAGCAAGAGGATCAGCCTCGACTCCGGATCCCGGCGTAGATATAGATACAAAACAAGAACAAAGATTTGGCTGGGTTAATCGGAACAAGAGAATACACAGACACAGACAGAGAGGGAAAAGGTCATTGGATAAAAGTTATTCTTGATAACCCTCTAGAAAGATCTCATGAACTTCCCCACTCAATCTATCAAGACCCGAGCGGTTCTATTAGAAGTCCAAGGTAAAGGCAAAGGCCGGCACATATCGCTCATGGAATCCCTCACCATATGAACTCTGACCCCTCAAGTGTACAAGTGAAGATACACCATGTGTCAGCTCCTTTTTAGAATAGTATTTCTTCTCTTCTCTGAGAAACAAGGGTATGAAAAGAACAGCCAGAAACAGAGGAAGAGAGGCACAACGTGACTACGTAAATGCACTCTCCTAAATATTAAACGAGTAAAGGCCCTGACACACCAGGCCGATTTCGGCTGTTTTCGTAAGTCGGGAGACGAAGCGTGTCCTGTCGCCCAAACTCAATTTGGTGTGTCCCGCACCGTCGACCGTGACACGCCTTATTTGGACTGCCAGACCCGATGCATGGCCGATTCAACATGTTGAATCGGCCATGCATCGGGTGTGGCAGTCGGACCAAACAATCACTCTGATTGGCTGTTCAGCTAGCGAATCAGTGCATGAGAAGCGAAACGGAAGTGAGGGACGTAAACAAACGATTTAAGAAGGCACACACAGACTGATATTCATTTTCATCTCATCATGGCGATCTGGAATGACGCAAACGAAGACCTGCTCATCACATTGATCCAGGAGAGGCCAGCTCTGTACGACATCACAGAGAAAAGGTACTCGAACCGAGTAGTGAAATCCGGACTCTGGCGAGAGATTGAAACGCAACTGGGTTTCTCGGGTAAGATTATCTTTTTCATCAATTGAGCTCTTTAGCAGATATTGTTGGCTTTTTATTGTTTGCCAGCGTACAGTGACGTTAACGTGAAATGTAATTTGTTATTTCAACCTTGTGTTTTGTTGTTATCTTGTTGCTAGCTGTTGCTAGCTGTGCAGTTTGGCACTGCATATATATATGAATTGGACATGCTAACTAGCCACAATGCTTACATCGTTTATTTGTGTGCTTCAGAGAAAGAGCTGAGGAAGAAGTGGGATTCTCTGCGAACCCAGTACACCCGGTACAGGAGACTTGCCCCTTCGGGTAGTTGTGGAGCACCAAAGACGGGCAGACAGCAGTGGATCATAACCAGGCTGCAGTTTGCACACGCTATTTGTTGTTGTTTATATCACGCAGTCTGTTCTTCTTCTCTGTCTTCCGGTTGTTGCCTATTTTTAATGACGAATACACACTACCGCCGCCTGCTGGTAAGGAGAGTTATTGCCACTCACGCACTGAAGTCTTTGCGGTGTGTTCCCGGGCGACACATGGCCAATACGCAGGAGAACACCGCGACGCAACAGCCGACGTCGGCGAGTCCTCTGGTGACTGCTTGGTGTGTCAGGGCCTTAAGAGGTGAAGAAACACAAAGCCAGAAATTGAAATGAAAAGGCACCATCATGCTTCCCCTTAGAATAGGGTGGAAATTATGAAGACCCAAATTATAAAGAGGGGACTTGGGATACTAGTGAAGAGGGACAACAGTGAAAAGGCCCAACGTATCCAACGTACTAGCACTCTCCAAAGAGACAGAAAGTCAAAGTATACGCCGAGAGGCACAACGTGACTACGTAAATGCACTCTCCTGTATACATTTGTTCAAGGGAAAGGGGGTGAACAACTAAACTAATCAAAAGAAGGAAGTAGAGAGGCCTTAATGCCCTCTCCTAGATTCAGTTAAAGGAAATAACTGGGGAACAAACAAGTACAGGAGGAAAGGCCCAACGAGTCAACGTCAACACACTCTCCTAGAATAGTTCAAGGTAAACGGGGTAGGAAGAATATAGTAAGAAACAGAGCTGAAAAGACGTCCAAGAACGCTTTCCCTCTAGTCCAGGGTGAAAATGTAGGATAAGAAAACGAGATAGAGAGCACAACAACCTATCTCTTCGTCAGATGCACTCCCCCGCCTGGATAAGCGACTCTGTGCCCCATCCCCCTCTACCGGACCTTAGATCCGCAGAGGGAGAGGGGAGGGACCAACCCCAAGGGGGGGTTTAGGGTTTTAAAAGAAAACCCAGCAGAGATCCAAAAATGGATGAAGAAGTAATTACAAAACGGTTTATAAAACCAAGAGGTTATTCCTCATATTTCTAAAATGTTCTAATCTAATTCAGAGTTATACCAACTCAGCATCAAGCTACCAGATTTAGCAACCAATTCAGTCTAGTCAGAACCTTCTCTGAGGTCTCCCTGCCCCCAACCTACTAATCATAAAGAACTGAAACCCCATAAAACCCCAATAATATTAATAACATTTAATAATATTAAAAATAGTATCAATTCTGTGGATAACTAAATAAATAAATAATTAAACAAAAGCCAGAGAGAAAAAGTGAGTTTTAAGTGTTGATTTAAAACCCCCCAGGGTCTGGGCCGACCTCACATGGAGGGGCAAAGTATTCCAGAGCCTAGGGCCAGCCACTGCAAAGGCTCGGTGCCCTCGGGTTTTGAGCCTGGTGTTAGGCACTATCAGCAGCTGATCAGCCGACCTTAAGGCTCTGTCTGGGGTGTAGCGATGGAGGAGTTCGGCTATATAGGCAGGAGCCAGCCCATTTAGGGCTTTGGAAACAAATAAAAGGAGTTTAAAATCTATTCTGAACCGAACTGGAAGCCAGTGCAATGAAGCCAGAATTGGGGTGATATGGTCACGCTTTTTATGGCCAGGAAGAAGACGTGCAGCTAAATTCTGAACTAGCTGGAGGCGTCTAATTGAGGCCTGGTCCATACCCACATACAGAGCATTGCAGTAATCCAGTCTCGAGGTAACAAAGGCGTTAATAACCCTTTCTAGGTCTTTAAAGGGAGGGAATGCTCATGGCACGCATTTTTAAATAATTATCATCCGATAAAACAGACCAGTCTCTGCCAGTCTTTTTTTTTTTAAACCGATGACGTTATCAGTGATTTTAAACTGATTAATTACCAAAATAACATCAACCCTGTGGGCGGCGCCATTTTGACGAGTCACATGACTTATTTTACCGGAAGTGACGTGAACTATGCGTTTGGTGTCGAGGACAAATTGACGTATGTGCTTTGTTCATGTTGTTTACTCTAGTTACTCTCTCAATTCTATATAAATATGCCTCATTGTATCGCAAAACATTGCCACAATTCGGATAGGAACAATCCACGGAATGCTCGGTTCCATCTATTGCCAACGGGTAAGCGTAGGAAGTACGTTCGGAGGCAGTGGCTAGCGAAATGTGCTCGGCCCGAACCGAAAGATCCACAGGCGCATGTATGCAGCGAACATTTCAAGTTTCCGGACGACTACTCTGAGAGTATGATGAAACATAAAATGGGATTTATTAATCAACCATTACTTAATGGGGATGCAGTGCACTGCCAATGCCAGCCAGCGTAAGCACCTTACGCAGCAGACTTTATTTATTGTTTACTAGGAAGCAGGAATTGCAGGACCCAGAGCGCACGGAGCGCAGAGCGGACAGCAGATAACGGAATTGCAGTTTTATTGCTTATAGATTATCAGAACATTTCAAAGGGGACACAGTCACATTGGATATTAACCTATGGATTAACTACATCATCGTTTTTATCGTTGTAATGCCATTGAAGACCAGTTTAGACCAGACAAAGACGAAGGTAAGCCATGTTAGCCTAGCGCATGTTAGTACCTAGCGCCACTTGTTTTGATGTATGTTTTTGTTGATAAGGCACCGTTAGATTCTGTGTCTTTACGATCATAAACGATGTGTTGGATGTGCAGCTAGGATAAGTAATAAGGGAGCTAGGAGTGATTTTCGGTGCAGTAATAGATTAGCATTTTTCGCTCGGGGCTAATTCAGAGGCTCACTGTTAGCATTGTGTGTTTTTTTTGAAGAAAAAAATGAAAAAGATCAGTTAAATTAGTTTTTTTCCCGTTATATGGATATAAAAATATTCATAGTTTATTAAATATTAAGGTTCCTTAGACGTTGTTTCCTGAAAATTATGCGATTTCGGCCCCGGAACCGGGTCCGTGGGGCCTAAGAGGATAACAGAGTATGTTTTTTATTTTTTTTACAGTTGTATTTGGATGGAATGAATACCTATAGTGATAATTCAAAGTAAGTCCGCCTGGACTTTAATTTTCAAAACTTCTTCCTCGGCTGACGAGTCCGAACTCAAATACTCCGCCATGTTTTCGTCGTGTGTTTACAAAGTGAACGCATAGATGACGTCACGACCTAGTTTTTCGGATCATGTGACTACTGAAAATTGCCAAAATGGCAGCTGCCTGACGGAATATACAGGTTTTGATCAAAAAGAGCTATAAAATCATTATTTACCGGGGAATATCGCTGATTTCTTCAGGGTATGGTTTAAACATAATGTTTCACTAAATACTGAAGTTTTGATTAACTATCTAATGACTGGAGCCTTCCTTTAAAAGATAAAAACGACTTGGTCTTAGCCAATAGTCGTATTATGAAAAAGCAGGTCTTGACTACAGTGCTAACCTGCTTATCAAATTTAAAGGCGCTGTTGAAGGTCACTCCAAGGTGCATGACAGAGGGGAGGATATTTGTATTGAGGGAGCCCAGAATATCAACCGGGGAGACTGTTGGTTGGGGTCCAAAAAAGATGACCTCGGTCTTGCTCTCATTGAGGGTAAGGAAGTTTTTGCTCAGCCAGGATTTTATCTCCATTAAGCAGTCCTTCAACTGCTGTAGTGAGTTGGCATTTTGATTGAGAGGCAGATACATTTGTACATCATCAGCGTAACAATGGAAGGGGATATTATATTTTGTGAGAATTGAACCTAGGGCAGTAAATACAATAGGAAAAGGATGGGGCCCAGAATCGAGCCTTGGGGAACCCCACAGGTAAGAGGGGCTTTGGCAGAGGAGAAGGCACCTAACTGCACTGAGAAGCTACGGTCCGTCAGGTAAGACCTAAACCATGCAAGAGCAGAGCCTGTAATACCTGCGGACTGTTCAAGCCGTGACAACAGGATACTATGATCCACAGTGTCAAAGGCAGCAGTTAAATCTAACAGCACCAAGACAGCTGGGCTGCCTGCGAAGTTTACGCTGAGCATCAAACAGCATTTTGAAATGGAATGAAACCCATCGACGGCACACTAACCAAAACAGGAATCGACCGTGTCCTACCAGGGGTTATCTGTCTGTCCAGCTGCAGGTGGAGAGGGGGGGGGGGTATCTGTCTGTCCAGCTGCAGGTGGAGAGGGGGGGGGGGATCTGTCTGTCCAGCTGCAGGTGGAGAGGGGGGGTTATCTGTCTGTCCAGTTGTAGGTGGAGAGGGGGGGGGGGGTTATCTGTCTGTCAAGCTGCAGGTGGAGAGGGGGGGTGTATCTGTCTGTCCAGCTGCAGGTGGAGAGGGGGGGGGGGTTATCTGTCTGTCCAGCTGCAGGTGGAGAGGGGGGGGGGGGGCATCTGTCTGTCCAGCTGCAGGTGGAGAGGGGGGGGTATCTGTCTGTCCAGCTGCAGGTGGAGAGGGGGGGGGGGGGGGGGTATCTGTCTGTCCAGCTGCAGGTGGAGAGGGGGGGGGGGTTATCTGTTCGTCCAGCTGCAGGTGGAGAGGGGGGGGGGGGGGGGTATGTCTGTCCAGCTGCAGGTGGAGAGGGGGGGGCGGTTATGTCTGTCCAGCTGCAGGTGGAGAGGGGGGGGGGTTATCTGTCTGTCGAGCTGCAGGTGGAGAGGGGGGGGGGGGGGGTTATCTGTCTGTCCAGCTGCAGGTGGAGAGGGGGGGGGGTATCTGTCTGTCCAGCTGCAGGTGGAGAGGGGGGGGGGTATCTGTCTGTCCAGCTGCAGGTGGAGAGGGGGGGGTTATCTGTCTGTCAGCTGCAGGTGGAGAGGGGGGGGGGGTTATCTGTCTGTCCAGCTGCAGGTGGAGAGGGGGGGTTATCTGTCTGTCCAGCTGCAGGTGGAGAGGGGGGGGGTTATCTGTCTGTCCAGCTGCAGGTGGAGAGGGGGGGTATCTGTCTGTCAGCTGCAGGTGGAGAGGGGGGGGGTTATCTGTCTGTCCAGCTGCAGGTGGAGAGGGGGGGGGTATCTGTCTGTCCAGCTGCAGGTGGAGAGGGGGGGGGGGTAATCTGGTCTGTCCAGCTGCAGGTGGAGAGGGGGGGGTATCTGTCTGTCCAGCTGCAGGTGGAGAGGGGGGGGTTATCTGTCTGTCCAGCTGCAGGTGGAGAGGGGGGGGGGTTATCTGTCTGTCCAGCTGCAGGTGGAGAGGGGGGGTTATCTGTCTGTCCAGCTGCCGGTGGAGAGGGGGGGGGGGGGGGGTGTATCTGTCTGTCCAGCTGCAGGTGGAGGAGGGGGGGGGTTTATCTGTCCCCCCCCCCCCCGCCCCCAGCAGACCGCAGCAAAGAAGAGTGCACTGGCCACAACAGACTGGTAGAAGATCTCCAGCAACTTGCTGCACACGTGGAAGGATCTCAGCTTCCTCAGAAAATAGAGTCTGCTCATCCCCTTCTTGTACACAGCGTCAGTGTTGATCCTCCAGTTCAGCCCATTGTCTAAGTGCACTCCCAGGTACTTGTAGTCCTCCACAGCAGCCACATCCTCTCCTAGAATGCAGCTGTTGTGCCAGACGGCAGCAGACAGAACAGTTTGTGGCTGGGGTGATGGGGTCTTTTATAATCCTGAGGGCTTTCTTTAAGGTTAACCTGGTATTTTTACTCCACTACATTTATTTTAGTTACTTTACAGATTCTGATTAATGATGTGAAATATAAACAACCCTTAAATCAGACTTTAGTTACACCTGAGTAAAATTAAGGGGAGGTGATTGTCAAGTGCCAACAATCAGGAGAGATATTTGATAGTTGGTGCTTGAGAAGACTAAACATGTATCTGCAGATCTCTATAAAGTAAATTCATTACTCGTTATTCTCTACTAATAGTTCATTAAAAACTGTATATAATTGCTATTTTGCACATCCCTTTCAAGATTTCAAGATTTTCTAAGGTTTATTGACATATCATATACACAACTATAGTGTAGTTATGCAATGATGACAACAACAAGACATTTATCGATATGTGTGTATACCTCCACCATTAAACTGTCATATTCTGCACATTTCTTATTCTATCTACATACATCTTATAAGAGTATAATTAATATGTATAATATCAGTTAAAAGAAGTGCTTCAACATAGTTAACATTGCAGGAAAGTTGATTGTCAAGTTCCAAAACAAACCATGCAATATATCAGACGTTAAGTACTTTGTCAGGCTTAATATTTATCTGTAGATACCTCCAAAGCTTTTTTCTTTAAAAGAAGACCTTAACCTAAAGTATTCTTTAATGTTTAAATACAGCCTTATTAGTTTGTCTGTTTTGCACATCCTCCTATCAGGCACTAAACTGTTTTATTCTAGATATCATTTACAGTATCTTCTTGATATTTTCTATTCTATATGTATATCATTGACCTTCTACATTCCTCCTATTTTGTATGTACTCTTAATATTTAAATGTTTCCATCAAATATAACACATTCAAAAGTGCTTTAAGAAAAAGGCATTTTAACCTGTTAAACCCCAAGGTACCCGTCGGCGGGGACCCTGGTTTTTTTTCACGACACTGTGTCTCAGGGGATCTTAATATTTAAGAACCTATTAATGTGTTATACCAGATTAACGGAAATAATCTCAGCTAACTGACGATACAAACCATTTTTACCAAAACAAACACAAGTCTCATAAGAAGCATCTAAATGACCCCTTAGCGAAAAATGCTAACGAACTCAAGATAAAAGTACCTTTATTACTCATCGTAGCTGCACATACAAGATATCCAATTAAAGCTGAGGTTCCACAGATTATTTAGGTGTATAGTATCATCACTGAGTGATCCGGACTCGCGACAGGGGAAGCAAACACAGACATCACAACACGTACCTTTACGGAGCTTCTAGGGAGATCGTCTCACCGTAGCTGTCAATCTGATCAAAAGACGTGTTCAATGGCATTAAAACGAGAAAAAAACGCGGCTGAATCGGTTAATCCATAGGTTTTTAACGTCTCTGTATACAAAAATTATTTCATTTATAATCCATAATTCCATTTTATGTAAAAATCGGAGAGCAAATGCTTGCTGCTAATGGTAGCTACCAGAGTGGCTGCTGCTTCCGTTCTAGGCTATGCGGCAGTATCACACACACACATTACCAAATAAGGACTATGTGGGAGTTCCCCTCAATTCCATTGGCTCTGACGGCCAGAAAGAGATGTCACATGTCAAAATCCAGCAAGGGGGGCCAGAGATATGGAAAATCCACCAAAATGGCCCCAGAAGAGGTTTTTTTTGCTAAATCTGTCTAAAAAGGTCAAATATCACTTGTTTTGCATCAATCTTGATACAGGGTACTTATTATATGTTTTACTTTGGATTCCTAAAGCTTTTAGTCTACTAACCCATCATCCAAGGTTAGTTTTCACTATAAGTACAACATATATTTTGGACGGACACTATAATTTACAGTTTTTTACCATGTTCAATCTGAATTTTCTTTAAAATAAAAAACATCTATATTGAATCTGACTTTTCTACATCCAACTCATAGGTTTATCATTACTTTGAGAATAAAGATTATTAATTTAACCCTTTTAGAAGGGAAGATATGGTCCTTTGTTCTGGGAATTTCATTTTCGAGCCTGAAACCTGAAAAACAGGCTCAGGGTTTAACAGATTTTAAACAGTCATTAAAAAGCAACATAATCTACCTGCATTGCATTACTCTAAACATGTAATAACGTGCTTTAACCAGTAGGTGGTTTGGGTTAAAAGCTGTCAAGTTTACAGTGTTAACAAAATAAAAGATACTGCTGTTTCTGGTTTAGTTTACAACTGATATATTTTGTTATTGTTTTGATATTTGTAACACAAAAGCGATGGAAAAACCCCACAGCAACACAGAAAAGATGGTCTTAACATGACCCAGCGGTCTAGTAGTTAATAAAAAACAATAATATCAAAACAAAATATTACTACTAACTTTATTGTGAAATTAAACTAATGTAATAAAAATCACAGTTGTATTACACACAATGCACTATTTTTTGAGAACAAAAATTCGTAACTAATGCACCATAATACATTCTGACGAAAAATACAAATTATTATGAATACAAATAAAATAAAAGAAGCCTCCCGTGAGTTACTACAAGCTATAAAGTAGATTTTAAAAACGTTTTATAGAATAAAAGCTCACTGCTGGACGTTGTAGAAATGCGTGTGTGCTCCACGACAAAGGAGCCTCATTCACTTTACATTGGGGTTGTTTGCGTGGTGCAGACACGTAAATGTAGCAGAGTGCGTGACTCCACCACGCACTGCGGTGTTAAGGAGTCGTGGTGGAGTCACGCATTCTGGTGAGACCAGGTTGCTCCAAACCAATGTTACACGTACAGCCTCCAGTTTGTGCTACAGGAAACAAACAGAAATCCGATTATTTTGACCGTACCTCTTGAGTTTAAGCATATTGGATACACGTTGTGTTTATTCTTGTCTTGACTGACAGGGTCAGAGCTGGAAGCAGCAATAAAGCAGTTTGGTGTTTATTGTCTTTGGTATGTGTATTTGTCAATTGGTTCGTGTGTGTATAATTCCCGACAGGTGAGTTTAATCAGCCTGCTGCAGGGGAAGACACACACACACACACACTTCTTCTCTCTACTCTCTCCTTCTTGTGCTATCTCTCTCCTCCCCTAGTTGGTGTTTGTGAAAACAAAGCACAAGTTCAATTAAACCATAATGTAACCAGGTGGCAGTTTGAGTATTGTTAATCTGAAAAAATGAATGAAATGTTTGTGATTACATTTCCTTTGGCTGACACCTCTTACTAAAGTGACTCACAGTGCACCTGTACACTGTTCGCCATGCCTGCGGGAGCTATTTAGGGTCAAATATATTGCCAAGGAGTCTTCGACATGCTGACTGCAAGGACTAGGGATCGAATCTCTGACCTTCTGATTGGTAGACAACCATTTACCACTTAGGGATCATGTCCGAAGAGTACATCAGCTAGAACCGGCTGGTGTTTCTGTGGAAAAAGCTGAAAAACATGATACTCTTCATCTGATCCTACTCAAACCACATACATTGTGAAAGAGAAAAAAGAACGTATATCTGCAGGGAATTGATAGTATTCACTGTGAGCTTTGAGTGTTTAATGGGATTAGGTGGCATTAATCATTGAGCCGAAGCCTCACTCATCACCCTAATTGAGCAGGACAGACATTTTGAAAGGATGAACCTTCTGCTCAAACAGATATGTTTTAGCTGCAGGGTTTTAACTTTAAGCTTGTCAACCTGGAACCACAGGGCTAATGGCTGGCACTCACTCTTTCAGGGTTGTAATCCACATTACAGTTGTCTGGTGTTCTCCTTCTTCCATGATCAGAGCCCGACTGACAAAAAAAACAGACGGTGGGTGACAATAACTCGTTTTATCGTGCGTGTGTCTGTTTTTTCTCAGGATGAGAAGCAAGATTCTATTAATTAGGAAGCCATGTCCATAAATTATTTTCTAACTTAAATATATATTCATAATTATGTTGCACCCCCCTACATTTTCCGGGACCCCATGTTATATCCTGTTGAAGTCTGAGGAAGGCCGGATTCGTAAATTGGGATATTTTGGACCATGGTTTGGTCAGGGTACTTGGAAATTAGTCAACTTGCGATTTTTGATAAATGTTTAAATTCAACATGGTGGCACTATTGAGCTAATTTTGAATTTATCCATATGTACTATTTGAAATGACAGATTTGAAATTGTACGATTATGGCCGTTTAGGTCAGACATAGATAAACTTCCAGTTACGGCCTTGAAAAGTCGTCTGAAATGGCATTATGCCCCTTTTCCACCAAACCGGTTCCGGTTCAAGAACCGTTCTTGTGCTTTTCTGGTGCTTATATGCTTCTTCTCTGTAGCACCACTTTTATTTCCACCGTGTGCCGTGGTTCATTGTTTATTAATGTGGTTCAGCGGCATTTACCGACCGCTGTAAAGTATTCACTGTCTGACTGTCACACAAGCAGCTGATACATATCCCCCTCCCCATAAGTGAATGTGTGTCAGTATGAATTGACGCTGTTTGGCATCAAAACGGTGTTATGAAAGTTTCTCTGGTATAAAATGGATGATGTTAGCATAGCAACCGAAGTTAATCCGACTATCTTGACTGCTTGCTATCCTGTTGTGGCATAAGCCGTTTTCTACAGGCCCATTTTACCGGCGTATTTTTCATTATGATTCTACTTGTGATAGTCGGACATGACAACCTTTGCAGCCCATGTATTGATTCCATCCGATAGCTGCTATAATACAAAACAAAACGTCTGCCTCTCTCCACAATGATCAATAACAGTGAACGGATGGTCAAAGTAAGGTAAAAATAAACAGAATCACACTAAGTGTCACGCTCACAGGTACAGATTAGAACCTAATAGCACGACACAGATACAACCAGTGTTCAGAATGTTCAGTTTATTCGGGTCAGGGACAGGCAGGGTCAAAACCTATGGTCAAAACCAGGAGATCCAGAAGTCAGGCAAACACATCCAAGAAGGGGCAGGCAGAACAGGGCTCAGAACCAGGCGATCCGTCAGACAGGCAAACAAATCCAATCAGGGGGCAGGCAGGAAGGGTCAAAAACCGGGCAGGATAGATAACTAGGCAAAAGATAATGAAATGCTGGAGAGCTTGGCAAAATACACAAGACAATCTGGCAGAGGACAAGTGAGAGTGAGGTGGTATATATACTGTGGAGTTAATGAGGGAATGAGTAGCAGATGAGGGGAAGGGCTGGGGAGACCAGGTGAGGGGAGTGAGCTGATTGCAAGTTAAGATGTGCCAAACCAAATAACAACTATAAATGTGTCAAACTTGTTAATAAGCCTGAGTTAGTGCTGCCTGACTTTATAAAGTGTGTTTGGTCGCGTTCTCGCGTAATGGTCCTTGGCAAAAGCGTGAATATTGGTTCTTGGTTCTTGCCGGGCAGCCGAGTGGGGCCAGCTAAGAACCGGTTTTCGGTGCTTAGAGGTGGCTCCGCTGCGGTGGAAACAGGGAGAATGGAGCTAAATCAGGCTCTAGCAAAGGGCTGGCTTATCTAAAGCCAGTTGAGTAGCACTTGAAATGTTTTTGCTCTATGAGGCCTGATGTACTTATATGATTCTGTTTCCTTCAAGTTTGTATTTTGTTGGTCGAACGCACTTATTGTAAGTCGCTTTGGATAAAAGCGTCAGCTAAATGCAATGTAATTAGTCCTTTTCCGTTTGAGGCTGGAGCCAGAATTATTAGTTAAAAAAAAAAAAGGCTTTTTAATTTTTTTCAAATGAATGGCCAGAATTGTACGTTTTACAAGAAACGGCACTATGTTAATTTATGCCATTCTCAGAAAAAATTGCAACATTTGACACAATTGGAAGTCCACGTGGAAGAGTTGGATTTCTGAGTTTTACAGAAAGGCCAGAATTTTAAGTTCAGCCGAAACTGCACTTTGTTAAGTTATGCCTGTCAGATCTTGCTTTTCTCACAGAAAATAGCAAACACAGTTGGAAGTCCACATGTACTAGTGGAAGAGCCGGATTTCTGAGTTTGACTGAAACTGCAGTTTTATTTGCATAAAATAAAGGCTAGAATTGTACGATTAGCCGAAAAAGGCACTATGTTAATTTATACCATTCTCACAGAAAATAGCAAGATTTGACACAATTAGAAGTCCACATGTACTAGAGCAGGGGTATTCAACTAAAATTCAACGAGGTCCAGTTAGAGAAAATGTCCCCATGCAAAGGTCAGGAACTTCAAAATGTCTAAGTTGCTTTATGAATTAGTGTGATATTGAAGTAGCTGTAGCTTTATCAACGTCTGCATGTAATCAACAACTGACTGCCAATCAAATAAAGAAAGTACAATTCAAAAACAAAACAATATTTATTGTCTATTAACATTGAACTGTACAGATATACAGTAAATACTGTGGATATGTGTAATGTTCCTCTCGGGCTGCATTTAAAAATAAAATAGAGAAAATAAATAAAACAGCTTTTGAAAATATGTGCATCTTAAAAGTGCTTAATTTTAGATAAATAAAATAAAGTGTAGCAGCAGCTTGAGTTTCCCTTTTTCTTTGTTAACCGTTTCACATCATGACTTAACAGTTTCAGCCGATTATAGAAAAATATCAGTCTTTACACATCATAACAATTGAACAGTTTTAAAGTTTCTCTTTCTTTCCCTCTTATATTGTAGTCCCTCTCTCACTTTGTTTAATTCAGTGCGAGAGTTGAGCTGGAGCTTGTCCTGCCAGGAGTTTGAATCTGGGTTGAAATGGTGTCAGGGCCATTCTCATACACACATGCAGGTGCTCATTGGTTAGCCTTGGTTAGCCTGCGCTGGAACCATATTTAGTTTTAATGTTGATCCTGGTGGACTGATCATATTGGGCTCTGAGACTGCTTATTTGACCTCAGTTCTGACTTGAGAGGGAATGTTTAGTCAAACACTTTGTGTTTTGTCTCATAGTGGCGTTTTGGCACTTTTAATGAGCGCCACGGTCTCTGAACAAATGAGACACACTGGCTCTGTGCTCCCAGTGGGCAGGAGGAACATGAATGATTCCACTCAGGGTTAAAAGCTCTGTTCTCACTGTCCACTTTCCTCTTCTTGGAGAGCGCCATGTGTAATTATGTGTCTCTCCCTGTCTGCCGCTAACACGCCTGTTCACTCTCCTCTCCGCTTCTCTCCCTGTATCGCTAACTATTCTCTTCACTCACTTTCCTCTCTGCTTCTCTCTGCCGCTCTCTCATCTCTTCTTCTGTGTTTCTCTCCCTGTATCGCTCTCTCATCTCTTCTTTTGTGTTTCTCTCCCTGTATCGCTCTCTCGTCTCTTCTTCTGTGTTTCTCTCCCTGTATCGCTAACTATTCTCTTCACTCACTTCCTCTCTGCTTCTCTCTGCCGCTCTCTCCTCTCTTCTTCTGTGTTTCTCTCCCTGTATCGCTCTCTCATCTCTTCTTCTGTGTTTCTCTCCCTGTATCGCTCTCTCGTCTCTTCTTCTGTGTTTCTCTCCCTGTATCGCTCTCTCGTCTCTTCTTCTGTTTTCTCTCCCTGTATCGCTCTCTCATCTCTTCTTCTGTGTTTCTCTCCCTGTATCGCTCACTCGTCTCTTCTTCTGTGTTTCTCTCCCTGTATCGCTCTCTCTTCTCTTCTTCTGTGTTTCTCTCCCTGTATCGCTCACTCGTCTCTTCTTCTGTTTCTCTCCCTGTATCGCTCTCTCTCTCTTCTTCTGTGTTTCTCTCCCTGTATCGCTCTCTCTCTCTTCTTCTGTGTTTCTCTCCCTGTATCGCTCTCTCATCTCTTCTTCTGTGTTTCTCTCCCTGTATCGCTCACTCGTCTCTTCTTCTGTGTTTCTCTCCCTGTATCGCTCACTCGTCTCTTCTTCTGTGTTTCTCTCTCCTCTCTTCTTCTGTGTTTCTCTCCCTGTATCGCTCTCTCGTCTCTGTATCGCTCTCTCATCTCTTCTTCTGTGTTTCTCTCCCTGTATCTCTCACTCGTCTCTTCTTCTGTGTTTCTCTCCCATTATCGCTCTCTCATCTCTTCTTCTGTGTTTCTCTCCCTGTATCGCTCTCTCATCTCTTCTTCTGTGTTTCTCTCCCTGTATCGCTCACTCGTCTCTTCTGTGTTTCTCTCCCTGTATCGCTCTCTCGTCTCTTCTTCTGTGTTTCTCTCCCTATATCGCTCACACATCTCTTCTGTGTTTCTCTCCCTGTATCGCTCTCTCGTCTCTTCTTCTGTGTTTCTCTCCCTGTATCGCTCTCTCATCTCTTCTTCTGTGTTTCTCTCCCTGTATCGCTCTCTCGTCTCTCTTCTACTGTGTTTCTCTCCTCCTGTATCGCTCACTCGTCTCTTCTTCTGTGTTTCTCTCCCTGTATCGCGCTCTCATCTCTTCTTCTGTGTTTCTCTGTCTGTATCGCTCTCTCATCTCTTCTTCTGTGTTTCTCTCCCTGTATCGCTCTCTCGTCTCTTCTTCTGTGTTTCTCTCCCTGTATCGCTCTCTCGTCCCTTCTTCTTTGTTTCTCTCCCTGTATCGCTCACTCGTTTCTTTCGCCCCCTGTCGGCAGCGGTTAAAATAGAAACGCCCTGTCAAAATTGAAATCCCCTATTAATGTATTGATTATAGGTCCGGGTCCGTATAGGTCGGCGTCTGGGTCCGGACCGCGGTCCGCCTGTTGCTGACCCCTGTACCAGAGTCCTGCATCGGGTCGGGTACCCGTGGGTACCCGACGGGTGACCCGCAAAAAGGTGATTCGCACGTATAATAATTGCACGTTTTCAGTGCTCATATATAGGCGGGGTCGGGTTGCGGGGGAGGGAATTCCAGAGCCTAGGAGCTGCCACTGAGAAGGCTCTGTCCCCAAAGCTGCAGAGTGTGGATGTGGGAGTGGATAGGAGTCCGGCTGCGGTGGATCTGAGGGGCCGTGGGGTTGATAAGGAGTGAGATGGTTTGTGAGATAAGGGGGGGCCAGATGGTGGAGTGCTTTGTAGGTGAGGACCAGAACTTTGTAGTTGATGCGATGGGAGACAGGAAGCCAGTGGAGGTCTTTGAGGACTGGGGTGATGTGATGCCATGATTTGGTATGCGTGAGGAGACGTGCAGCTGCATTTTGAACCCGTTGGAGTCTGTTGAGGGATGTAGTGCTGATGCCGTAAAGAAGTGAGTTGCAGTAGTCAAGGCGGCAGGAAATGAAGGCATGGATATATATGAGAGAGAGAGAGCGAGAGAGCGAGAGAGAGAGAGAGAGAGAGAGAGAGAGATTTTTTATTAAGAATTTCAACAATCAAACTAAATGATTCGCTTATTCACATTGAGAGAGAAAAATTCCCTTTTTTTCTTTCCTTACACAAAGACAGAGTTAAAAGTGAGCTCCTCCCCCACCACAGAGCACACAGCTGTAGTGAAACACCACCGGGTTAAAAACTCTTCCATGCTTCTCATCAGACAGTGAAATCTAAAATCTACGCTCACTCGTGTCTTTACCAAAGATAAAAACATTTGATTGAGTTGCTGACCGGCTGTACTGTTTATTTTGTTTTTCCTGCTTTTGTAGATCGATATTTTTGCCTGCCCCACAATAAAATTCAACAGTTCCCACTTCCCTGCATTATGCTTCTTGTAGCCAGCACCACAAATAAAAGCAGTCTCTGTAAAAACCTCCCCACAGTCTAAAAACACAGTTTTTAAAACATTAAAAAGAGGCTTCAGCCTGTGGCAGTCCAGGTAGCAGTAAGTGATCGTCTCTCTGTGAGTGCAGAACGGACACTCGGAGGACACGGTGGGGTTTATCTTCGACACAAAGGCGTTAACGCCCAGGGCCCCGTGGAGGATCCTCCACTGCAGGTCTCCTGACCGCTTGTTCAGTGGAGGTTTGTAGAATAGCCTCCATACTGGTTCACAGGCCCCCGGGACGTTAAGCCTCTGTTTCCACACCGTGTCTCTCCTCTCGCTTAGCTTCTGTTTGTTCAGGGCCAGAGTGCAGAGTCTATAAAAATCTTTCCCATTAAGCATTTGGAAGTCTGCATGAAGTACATCCTGGTCTGCTAAAAACCCAATGTCCGGAAAAGGGTCCCCTTCGTCAGGGGTTTCCTTCCTGTTGGAATACTCCCGCAGCATCTCCATCTCATCATCAGATAGTCTTTTAATCCACTCGTTCAGGATGGTTCTGGTGTGGCGGGCCGACTTCAGGCCGAGCAGAGAGGCCACGGCCTCGGTGTTGTGGAGTCCAGGACCTGCAGCATCCACGATGTTCCTCATTCTCACGACCCCAATGGACTGAAGCCTCTCAGTGAGTGCAGGTCTGCTGCCGTCCTGGACGTCCAGCCGGGCCCCCCACACCAGAGGCTCTTCCAGGAGCCAGAACAGAGATGCTGCGGGACCCACTCTGGCCCATTTAAAAAGTGTCCATACTTTAAAAAGTCCTTTGTAAAACGCAGGCAAAACACACACACGAGTAAAATCACAATTTGTTAAAAATAATGACGCATCCAAACCCAGGCCTGCTACCCCCCTTAAAATGGTGCTGGCTACCGGCCCCCAGACGACATCATCGCTTCCTGTCAGGTATCTTTGTAAAAACTGTAGTTTAAAAGCAGCTGCTCGACTCTCCAGGTGCACCAACCCTTGCCCCCCTTCTTCCTTTGGCAGGTACAGCGTGCACTGAGGAACCCAGTGCAACTTATCCCAAAATAAATTTAAAATAATGCCTTGCAGCTTTTTTAAAAGACCAGCAGAGGGCTCCACACACTTTAGCTTATGCCAGAGGCTGGATGCTATCAGGTTGTTGATGACCAGCACCCTGCCTCTGTAGGACATGTGTGGAAGCAACCAGCGCCACTTGTTGAGTTTCCCCTCCACCTTTTCTAAAACTCCTTCCCAGTTCTTTTCCAGTGTGACCTCATCTCCAAGATGGACTCCCAGATATTTTAGACCACCCCTCTTCCATGTCAACCCACCTGGGAGTTGAGGGAGGCCACCAGTCCACTCCCCCACTGCTAGGGCCTCACTCTTAGCCCAGTTGACCTTTGCAGAGGAGATCTTTTGGAAAGTGTCCACTACCTGCCCTAGCTTTAAAACATCCTGTTGATTTTTTATAAAAACAATGATGTCGTCTGCATAGGCCGATAAAATAAAACGTGTAGTAAAACCAGGCCCTCGTTAAAAGAGCGGATATTGTGTAGCATGGGTTCTATTGCCAGTGTGTACAACATGCCTGACATCGAGCAGCCTTGTCTTATCCCCCTGGTCACATTAAAGGGTCTAGACAGACCGCCATTTATCTTAAGCACACTCTCAATGTTCACATACATCACCTTTATCTTGGCGATAAAGCCCGGGCTGAGGCCGAACCTCTCCAGCACCTTCCACAGGTAACGGTGCTCAACCCGGTCAAAAGCCTTTTCTTGGTCCAATGAAACCAGACCAGTGTCGAAACCCAAAGAACCAGAGACTTCCAAAATATCTCGAATTAGTGACACATTGTCAACAATTGACCTGCCGGGCACACAGTAGGTCTGGGTCCGGTCTACCACCTGGTCCATCACCTTCCTCAGCCTGGAGGACAGGGCCTTGGACAACAGCTTGTAGTCGGTGCACAGCAGAGAGACGGGCCTCCAGTTCTTTATTTCCTGTAAGTCGCCTTTTTTCGGAAGGAGTGTTAAAACGGCTCTTCTGCAGCTCAGAGGGAGGAAAGAGTCATTAAAACTTTCATTAAAAAGGTCCATTAGATCCTCTTTTAAAAAGTCCCAAAATGTCTTGTAGAACTCTGGGGGGAGGCCATCTATTCCAGGGGCCTTCCCCCCCTGCATGCTCTTGAGTGCTGCACACAGTTCCTCCTCAGTCAGGGGCCCGTCCAGCTCTTTGTTCGTCTCTTCAGAGACTGTTGGTAGGCCCCTGCAGAACAGATTAAACCCTCCATCATCTTCAGTGTACTCACTGGTGAAGAGGTCGCAGTAAAAGTCCACCGCTCTCTGCCGGATCTGGCTGTTCTCTGTCAGCTGCTGTCCTCCTGCTGACCTCAGAGCATGGATCAGCCTGCCCTGCCCGTTCTTCTTCTCCAGACTGAAGAAGTACTTTGTGGGTGAATCCATCATGGAAGCGCTCTGGAATCGGGACCGGACCAGCGCCCCCTGTGCTCTAGAACCCAGCAGGTCTGCCAAAATGGCTTTTTTAGATTTGAGGTCTTCAATACAACCTGGATTTCCTGTGGACTCTGTGCAAAGCTCTGCAGTTCCACTATTTCCGTCTCCAGATCTCTCATAGACTTGGTGATATCACGAGAAACATTGAGAGTGTACTGAAGACAAAGCTGCTTGATGTCGGCTTTCCCACAATCCCACCACTGCTTCAAAGAGTTAAAATCCCCCTTCCTTTCTCTAAAACCATTCCAAAAATAAATAAAAACCTCTCTAAAATGTGTATCTAAAAGCAGAGCAGTGTTAAAATGCCAATATGCAGATTTGCTTTTTATGTTGGCAATAAAAACATCGCACAACACAATTGAGTGGTCAGAGAAACCAACAGGCAATATAGCACACTTTTTAAAAACATTCAAATGGTGCTTAAAACAATAACACCTGTCCAGCCTAGCCATTGATAAAAGGTTCTCCCTCGTGTGGACCCATGTGTGCTGTCTGTGATGTGTGTGATGCTCTCTCCAGATGTCTGATAGACTATGTGTTGCTATTAACTGTGTCATGGCTCTTTTGGATGCGGCATGAGGTTCCCTTATGGTTCCTATCTAGCTCGTCATCCTGTGTGCAGTTAAAATCTCCCCCTAAAAATAAAAACTCTTCTGGTTCACACTCACTTAAAACAGCGCTGAGCTCGTTTAAAAACTGAACTCTTGCAGGACCTGAATTAGGAGCGTATACGTTGATAAAAACCAGATTAAAAAGCTCATACTTGGCTCTCACCACCAGCAGTCTGCCCTTTATTCTTTCTTCCACTGTGTGGGACTTGGGGATAAAACCTTTAGCAAACAGGACTGCCACTCCTGCACTGGTGCTGCTAAGAGCACTTAAAACCACCTCCCCATCCCACTCCCTCCTCCAGTCCGTCCCGTTTAAAGTGTCGCTGTGCGTTTCCTGTAGCATTGCTACATTTACTTTTTTTAATTTTAAAAGCTCATAAATGCAAGCCCTCTTCCCCACATCCCTAGCTCCATTGACATTTAAAAGTGCACACTTTAAAATCACTCATTAAAAAGGATGTGAGGAGAGACACACCACTTAAGAACAACAAGTATGTTAAAACCAGCATCCTAACTGCCGTGCATGACCTTTTCTTCTTCATTTAAAATCTCTCGCTGTAAATTCCCTTTCAGGACCTTCAAGCGATAAGACTCCTGCTCAGTAAAAAGATGCATCTGAGCTTTCACTGACTGTAGAGCTCTCAGTGAAGAGAAGCATCTGAGCCTTCACTGACTGTAAAAACAAGCTTTTGTCAGTCAAAAACTCTTCTATTTTTACTCCTCTTTTGTTTTTTGTTTCTTTAAGAAAAGCTTTGATTTGCTGCACTTTAAAAAACTGACTCTTAATTTGTGAGACGGTGAGAGGCTGGCTGTCCTCAGCAGAGTCCCCTTCCTCCTCATCTTCATCTTCTTCATCCTCCTCCATCAATTATTCCTCACTTTCTTCCTCCTCTGCCTCCTTCACCTCCTCCACCGTTTCCTCCTCTCTCTCTCCCTCCTCACTCACTGCCACCCTCTTGGCCTGAGAGACTTTCTCTTTTTGTTTTCTTTTATTTGTACAAACTTGAGCTTCAATGTTCTCTTCGCTTGCAGCGGATGCAGAGAGTTCCACCGTCTCCACTGCTTCTTTCAGGACAACCTTTTTCCCCACATCAACCAAAAGGTCACTTTTTTCATTATTTTTCTCATTACTCTTTTTTTCCCCAGAGTTTTCCTTGTCCTGCTCAGGGAGCTCTGAACCCTCAGCCTTCGTTGGGGGCTTTGGGGGACCCTCAACCTTTGTTGGGGGCTTTGGGGGACCCTCAGCCTTCTTTGGAGGCTTTGGGGGACCCTCAACCTTTGTTGGGGGCTTTGGGGGACCCTCAGCCTTCTTTGGAGTCTTTGAGGGACCCTCAATCTTCGTTGGGGACTTTGGGGGACTCTCAGCTTGCTTTGAGGGACTCTCATCTTGCTTTGAGGGACTCTCACCCTGCCTCGGGGGCCCCTCAGTGGGGTTTCCTGCTGCTGCTGTTTCAGCAGGAGTCTCTTTTGGATTTGTTTCCTGTTTTTTATTTTTTTCCTCCTACTCCTGTTTTCTATTTTGTTCCTGTTTTCTATTTTTTTCCTCCTCCTCCTGTTTTCTATTTTTTTCCTCCTCCGCCTGCTTTTTATTTTTTTCCGGACATGCTCTGGCCAGGTGCCCCTCCTCCCCGCATTCGAAGCACTTGACAGGCCCCGAGTTTACAAACATTACATAATTAAAATCATCCAACTTTAAACTTAACACCAGATTAAGTTCCTCGTCTCTCTTATTGAGGATCATGAGGACACTTCTCCTGTGAGACACAACGTGCTTTAGTAGTGGAGATCTGCAGCCCGAGGACAGCTTCCTAATGGAGGACACTATCTTGCCGTATTTAGACAGCTCTCTCACCAGGAAGTCATCCCGTATGAACGGCAGAATATTCGAAATCATAACCCTTGTAGCAGGGGTGGTTAGTGGAGACACGGAAATGAAAGTTTCATTCACAACGATCCCGGTCTCCACCACTTTGTTCGCTTTCCCTTCCGTGTCCACAAATATCACCACCCCGCCGTTCATTCGAGCCGCAGATCTGATGCTGCCGTGCCCCACTAATGCCCCCACAGCCAGGCTGCACTCCTCCACCGAGCACGGTGTCATCGGAGAAATTTTAAAACCATGTTTGCGACTCAGCCTGGCATAATCCATGCCGCAACTGCGTCACACACACAGACACACACAAACACACACCACACACACCCAAACCACGAGAAAACACCAACAATCAAACGTTTAAACCATATACACAATACACACAACTTACAACATTAAACAATAAATATGTTAGTAGAAAAACGTGTGAAAAAGTTAGTAACTCACTCACACCACGCTCCTCACACACTCACTCAGAGAGAGAGAGAGAGAGAGAGAGAGAGAGAGAGAGAGAGAGAGAGATTTTTTTAAATTTTTGATTTTCAAACCACTTTTATTCACAAAGCAAATAACCAAACAGACACATTGTCAGTTCAGACAACGACTGAAAATAAGATCCTCATTCTCCACAGAACACAAAGCATTTTTAAAGCACCACATGGCCTCAAATTCTCCCACATTTTTTGTTAAACAAAAGTAACTGTAGTCCGCTTTCAGTCTTGCTTTAACCATCCGCTTGAAAATCGAAACTGCATCGGTATCCAATGAGTCCGCAACTTTATTCCTCCTGCTGAGGGAGATGGCCATTTTAGCCTGCCCCAACAAAAAATTCAAAAGCTGACTTTTGCACTTTTGCTTCTGGCTGTACCTACAACCCAAAATGAACATTGACTTAGAAAAAACCACATTAAACAAAATCAACATCTGAGTGAGTAACTGAAAAAGACAAAGGAGTCGACCACATTCTGTAAAACAATGAAAAATGGTTTCCCTCTGTTCACAGAAAGGACAGGCGTCAGACACTGTAGGGTTGATCACAGAAACAAACGCATTAACAGCTACCGCAGCGTGGAGAATCCTCCACTGGAGGTCCCCACCCCTCTTAGTCAGCGGAGGCTTGTAGAGCGCTCTCCACTCAGGCCTCTGAGCCTCCGTCAGGCCCAGGTGGGCTCTCCACCGGGTGTCCACTCGCTCTTGGAGTCTGCTCTGATTCAGAACCTTTGTCACCAAATAATAAAATGTTTTGTTGGACATGGTGCTAAACTTAAAATCAGTAACATTGTCCAACTTTAACAAAAAACCCTCACAACTGAGATCAGGAAAACATTGCATCTCTGGAAAAGAGTCATTGTCATTTGGAGACTTCAGTCCGTTACAGTGAGCAGCGATCAGCGCCAGCTCTGACTGGCTGAGCTGCTGTTTCCAGCTCTGCAGCAGGAGGCTGACCACCCGGACTGACCTGAGGCTCAGATGTGAGGCCAGGCCTGCAGCGTTGTCCAGACCGGGGCCACACACCTCCACCACCTGGCCCAGCGTGAGGATCCTCTCCTCACAGAGTCTCTGTTGTAGAGAAGGCCCTACTCCACACACAAAACGAGATCCACGGACCACCGGCTCTCTGAGGAGCCAGTACAGTGAGCCACGGCACTCTGGTCTCTCTTTTTTGAGTAGTCCCCACACCTTGAAGAGACCTCCATAGAAACCCGAGAGATTGTTCAGGCGTAATCCTTTCAGGTCCATTAGGAACAGCGACTCAGCCAGACCCAGCCCACCACAGCGCTCCAATAAGGCCCGAGCTACGGGTCTCCAGACCAGGTCAGCAGGTCCAGTCAGGAACCTCTGGACGAACCGGAGCCTGAAGGCCGCCCCTCTGCTTGCCAGGTGAACCAGGCCATGTCCCCCCCTCCTCCTTTGGCAGGAACAGGACGCTCTGAGGGACCCAGTGCATGCGGTCCCAGAAGAAGTCCACCATGAGAGCCTGCACCCTGGACAGCAGGTTTACGGGTGGGTCGGTGCACGCCAGCCGGTGAGCCAGCATGGAGGAAACAAGGTTGTTTAAAATAAGGATTCTCCCTTTAAAAGAAAGTTTGGGAAGGATCCACTTCCACTTCTTTAACCGGCCTTCCACTTTCTCTATAAGCCCGTCCCAGTTCTTCAAACAAAATGTGTCATCACCAAGATAAATACCCAGGTACTTTAACCCTGCCCTTTTCCAACCAAGGCCCCCAGGTAACAACAAGCTGTCAATACTGCCCTCTCCTACTGCTAAGGCCTCACTTTTCCCCCCAGTTGACTCGAGCAGATGAGATTTTGCAAAAATTGCTCACAGTTTCAGTTAAAACATTGATGTCATCTTGTTTTTTAACAAAGACCATTATGTCATCCGCATACGCAGACAATTTAAAAACATCCCTACAGCCAGGAAAAGAGAAACCCTGTAACTTTGACCTTAACCGGTGTAAAAAAGGCTCTATGGCCAGGGAGTAGAGCATCCCGGACAAAGAGCAGCCCTGTCGGACTCCTCTCTGAGCTTCAAAAGGAGCACACAAACTACCGTTTATCTTCAGTACACTCTCAATGTCCCTGTACAAGACCTGGATCTTGGCTATGAGACCAGAGCTGAACCCAAAAGCTTCCAGCGTCTGCCACAAGTACTGGTGTTCAACTCGGTCAAAAGCCTTTTCTTGGTCTAGAGAAATCAGACCAAGCTCACAGCCCAATGAACCGGAGAGGTCCAAAACATCTCGAATTAAAGTCACGTTGTCAGTTATCAACCTGCTGGGTACACAGTATGTCTGGTCTACGTGAATGACATGCTCCATCACTTTCCTCAGCCTCGTCGCTAACACTTTGGAAAGCAGCTTGTAGTCGGTACAGAGTAGAGACACAGGACGCCAGTTCTTAATCTCCTGCAGGTCTCCTTTCTTAGGGAGGAGAGTGAGCACAGCTCTCCTGCAACTCAGAGGCAACCTCCCGTTACTTAGACTGTCTCTGAGCACACTCAGCAGGTCGTCACCTATAACTGGCCAGAGAGCCTTATAGAAGTCTGCAGGCAGGCCGTCTATGCCAGGAGCCTTCCCACTCTGCATGCTCTGCAGGGCCTCCTGCAACTCCTGGGCAGAGAGCTCCGCCTCCAGCTCAGCATGGTCCTCCTCAGGGACGTTAGGAAGGCCCTCATAGAACGACTGCGCCACCTCTGGCTCGGCCTGGAACTCTGTTCTGTAGAGCTCTTTGTAGAACTCCACAGCACACTGACGAATGTCAGCGGACTCCTGAAGCAGCTGCCCAGCATTGGATCGCAGGGAGTGCATCAGCCTCCTCTGACCATTCTTACGCTCGAGACCAAAGAACAAGTGAGAGGGAGCATCCATTTTCACGATGTTCTGAAACCGGGATCTGACCAGAGCACCCTGAGCAGAAAACCCCAGCAGGTCAGACAGAGCTGAGCTTTTACTTTTGAAAACTTCAACATGTTCTCGCTCTCCTGTGGAGTCTGCCAATCCCTGCAGCTCCACCACTTCTCTCTCCAGAGCTCTCAGAGATCTAGCCATGTCCTTTGTGACATTGAAAGTGTACTGTTGGCAAAGCTGCTTGATCTTCACTTTACCTACATCCCACCACTGCTGAAGAGAATTGTACTCTCTCTTAGATAAACGGTAGTTTTCCCAAAAGAATTTAAAAACATTTTTAAAATGGTTGTCGGCCAACAGAGAAGCATTAAAGTGCCAATACGCACTATTACACTTAACATGATTAATAAAAACTGAGACTTGTACAAGGGAATGGTCAGAGATTCCCACTGGACTGATGGAGCAGCTTCTGCTTACATTAATGTGATGATTAAAAACATAGACACGATCCAGCCTAGCCAGAGACAACAGGTTATCCCTAGAGTGCACCCACGTGTACTGCCGCTGGCCCGGGTGGAAGTGCCTCCAAACATCACACAGCTCAAAGCTTTCTGTTAGTCTCATTAAGGCACTCTTCGAGGCAGCATGCGGTTCCTGGTGGTTCCTATCCAGCACAGGGTTCTCTGTGCAGTTGAAGTCACCCCCCAGGAACAGATACTCCCCACTATCACAGGTGCTAAGAGTGTGTTTTAGTTTATCAAAAAACAAAAGCCTCTCCGCGCCCACACTGGGAGCATAAATATTTATAAAACATATTTTAACTTTTTCAAATTCAGCATTTATTTTGAGCAAGTGTCCTGGGATGACCTCATCGACCGTACAGGAGAAGGGTGTAAAGCCCCTCGCAAAGAGAATGGCAACCCCTCCACTATTGCTGCGCTTATGGCTGAAGAAGCCCTCCCCCCCCCCATTCCCTCCTCCAGTCACTCTCGTTCTCAGCAGTGCTGTGAGTTTCCTGGAGAAACGTTACATTTAAACTCTTGTTTCCTAATAAAGTAAATAAAGATGCTCTCTTAGCATCCCCTCGAGCACCTGTTAATGTTTAAAGAGCCCAGCTTTATGTCACTCATAATGAAATTATAGTTGCATCCTAACAAAATCAAAAACCTGGCTGAAGAAAAAAATAAATAAATAAAACCAAGATGTACTTATTCATCATTCTTTGCAGTTTCCCCTCTAATCCTCTGAAGTATCTTCTTTAACCGAGCCTTCTCTGGGCCGCTGAAGAAAGGTTCCCCTAAGGCTTCTTTGCGCCGCATGAGAACCCTGGCAGTATTGTGGAAGATCTGCAAATCTGCAAAAAAGTCATCTAACTTCACCCCCCTCCACCCCTTAGTTTCCGCCAGAAAGGATCTGATCCTCTGGAAAGAATACTCCTCTCCCTTTGCTACCTCAACGATGTCAAAGAATGACTCGCTGTCACTGTCCTCTGAGTCCTCTGAGACTCCCTCTGGCTGAGAGGAGGAATACATCGACTCCTTCTTTGACACCTTCCCTTTCTGAGCCACACTTCCTTTGCTCACTTGTTCGTTTTTCCTTTTAACAGGTAACCTTAACAAATCCTCATCCATTACCACATCCTCCAGAACAGACTCAGCCACTCTCGCTGCAGTGTGCTCACTATCTGCTTTCTGTGTGACCTGAGTGTCTGTGTGTGTGATACTGTGTGTACCGGCTGCCTGTGTGCTTTCACGCGTTGGAACCGTTGGCTCTGCCACGGACCGACCTGACCTGCGGTTCCACCACCGGCGTTTCCGCTGCGGGCGCCAGAGGCCCGGCCGTGGACCAAAGCAATTCCGGCAGCTGGCTCCGACGGGGGCGCGGACCCCCAACAACCGGCGGCCCGGCCGTGGACAAAGCAACCGGCAGCGGCTCCGACTGCGGGGCTGCTGACCCCAACACCGGCGGCCCGGCCGTGGACAAAGCAACTGGCCAGCGGCTCCGCAGCTGTGGCGTGGGCCCGGCCGTGGACTAAGCACCCGGCAAGCGGCCCCGCAGGCTGGCGCGGACCCCAGCACCGGCGGCGCCGGCCGATGGACAAAGGGACCTGCAGCGGCTCCGCCGCGGGGCGACGGACCCCTGCACGGCGGCCCAGCCGTGGACAAGGCAAACCGGTTTGGTAGCGGCTCCGCCGCGTGGGCACCGTCGGGCCGGCTGCGAGCGCGGACACCACGGGCGCGTCACCCGCCCTCTCCGGGCACGCGCGAATTCAGGTGTCCTGCCGCTCCCACAACCATAACATTTCAAAACTGTTCAGACGTAACCATGGACAGTCAGTATACAACAAAATCATCAATTTTAAAACTTGAGAGCCAGATTTAGTTCCCTTCATTCCTTTTTCAGGACCATAAGCACCTGTCTCCTAAAAGACACAACGTGCTTGAGGTGCGGGGATTTGCAGCCCAGGGGGATCAACTTAATGGGAGACGCAAGCTGCCCGTGTCGAGCTAGCTCTCTCTCCAACAATTCGTTTCTCAGAAACGGGGGTAACATTAGAGATGATTACTTTTTTAGCTGGAGTGACCAGGGGTAGCACGGGTAACAGCGTCCCTTTAATCACTAGCCCGCTCTCCACCAGCTGGTTAGCTTTCCTCCGTGCAGTCTAAAAAAATAACCACTGCACTGTTCATGCGGGAGGCAGATTTAACTCTGCCATATCCCACCACAGCCCCCACAGCCAGACCACACTCCTCCACCGACACATCGACAGGTGGAGAGAGCTTGATGGCGTGTTGGCGAGTCAGCTTCTCTAACACAGCGCAGCTGCCCACGGAACGCCATGCCGGGGCGTCGTGACTGCAGCTGCAGCCGCTAGATAAACAATTAGACAAAACAAATCACCAGTGCAACCAAACAACACCACCAAAAACACCAAAGTCGATGAAGTGATGCACAAAGACATAAACTATCACCCAGAGAAAAAGGAATTTGTAACAATGGTGTTGAAAAGTTCTGTATAAAACTTTAAAAAAGTCGCTCTCCGCCTAATTCTAACTCGGTATTTTCACCTCACAATCAGAGAGAGCGGAGAGACGAGAGAGGAGAGAGCCGAGAGGAGACAGAGGAGGAGAGTCGCAGCAGAGACTGATGAGAGAGAGGAGATCGAAGAGAGGAGAGTAGAGAATAGAGGAGAGGAGGAGCAGACTGGAGATTGAGAGCGAGAGAGAGAGAGGAGAGATCTGGTGCTTGGCGAGCTACGGCTAATGGGTATAAAGCTTTTCAACAACAAGGTGGAGGAGAGTCCTAACACTTTAGTCTCAAAGTATTCAGTGGGTTCCAAACGTTGGTAACGAATTAATTGTAAACAATTATTTCTGAGAACTCCTTCATTAGGATCATTTTATGTATACAAAATACAAGAGAAATAAAGGAAAAACAGGTATTGATAATATCTATCACAGTAAAACAAGAATAAAGTTTAACAAGCGGAGCGATTTGTAAATATATCCATCAAGACAAAAGTAAATCTGTTTACAGTTATGCTTTCAATGTGGGTGTTCGCAGCACGACTAATAGGTTATCATAATCTCTTCTATTTTCTCTCAAATGACACCAGATTGATGATTATTTTACTTCAATATTTAAAAAAAAATCTCACCCCCGGACCCCCTAGAGGATGTTAGGTCTACACACCACAAATCCCTGAAGGCCTCCTTCTTCAGTCGGACGGCTTCCCTGACCACCGGTGTCCACCAGGAGGTTCGAGGGTTACCGCCCCTTGAGACACCTAGGACCTTGAGACCACAGCTCCCCGCCGCGGCTTCGGCAATAGAGGCTTTGAACACCGACCACTCTGGTTCAATGTCCCCAACCTCCACAGGAATGCCCGAAAAGCTCCGCCGGAGGTGTGAGTTGAAGGCCTCCTGAACTTGGGCCTCCTCCAGACGTTCCCAGTTCACCCGAACTACACGTTTGGGCTTACCAGGTCTATCCAGAGGCTTCCCCCGCCACTCGACCCAACTCACCACCAGATGGTGATCAGTTGACAAACTCCGCCCCTCTCTTTACCCGAGTGTCCAAAACATACGGCCTCAGGTCCGATGATACGATAACGAAATCGATCATGGACCTTCTGCCTAGGGTGCTCTGGTACCACGTACACTTATGAGCATCCTTATGTTCGAACATGGTGTTTGTTATGGCCAATCCATGACTAGCACAGAAGTCCAGTAACAAACCACCACTCCGGTTCAGATCAGGGGGGCCGTTCCTCCCAATCACGCCCCTCCAAGTGTCTCCATCATTGCCCACATGTGCGTTGAAGTCTCCCAGCAAGATTAAAGAGTCCCCTTCAGGAGCCCCATACAGGACTCTTTCAAGGGTCTCCAAGAAGGCCGTATACTCTGAACTGCTGTTGGGTTGCATAAGCACACACAACAGTCAGAGTTTTCCCCCCCCATAACCCGCAGGCGTAGGGAGGCGACCCTCTCGTCCACTGGGGTAAACTCCAACAACGAAGCACCTAACCGGGGACTTGTGAGTATCCCCACACCCGCCCGGCGCCTCACACCTTGAGCAACTCCGGAGAAGAATAGAGTCCAACCCCTATCCAGAAGTAAGGTTCCAGAGCCGACGCTGTGCGTAGAGGTGAGCCCAACCAGATCCAACTGGTAACGCTCCACCTCCCGCACAAGCTCCGTCTCCTTCCCCCCCAGAGAGGTGACGTTCCACGTCCCCAAAGCCAGCTTCTGTCGCCCGGGTCTGGTCCGTCGAGACCCTCCGCTTTCACTGCCACCCTTCTGGCAGCGCACCCGACCCCATTGATGTTTCCCGTAGGTGGTGGGCCCGCGGGACGGAGAAGCGGAGGTGTTGCCCACGTTGCCTTTTCGGGCTGGGCCCGGCCGGGCTCCGTGGCAAGCCCGGCCACCAGACGCTCGCCGACGAGTCCTCCTTCTGGGCCTGGCTCCAGAAGGGGACCCCGGGCTTCCTCCGGGCCGGGTATCCTCACTTCTTGTATCGTCTTTCATGAGGTCTTTTGAACCAATCTTAGTCTGGCCCCTTGCCTGAGACCAATTTGCCATGGGAAACCCTACCAGGAACACAAGGTTCCAGACAACACAGCCCCCAGGTTCATCAGGGCACACAAACCTCTCTACCACGGTAAGGTGCTGGTTCTTCAGAGAGGGCAAGGAAAACCTTCTGGAGAAAACCCACAGTTTAAAGGGAAAAATGGGAGAAACCTCAGGGAGAGCAACAGAGGAGGGATCCCTCTCCCAGGACGGACAGACGTGCAATAGATGCCGTGTGTACATTGAAAAGATAATACATTTGCAACATAGGTAGTCCAAATGTTTGGAAATGCATGTGTGTATAATAGGAAGATGAATCCATGAGGATATCCATCCAGGACCTATGATCCAGGACTACAGCCACGACTCGCGATCCAGGGCTTGCGATCCAGGACACAGGACCGCAGGATCATCCATGTCTCCGGATCCCGGCGTATATAGACACCAAAAAGAAAGACATTTGGGGAAGCTGGGTTAATCGGAACATGAGAGTACACAGGTATAGACAGAGAGAAGGAAGAAGTAAGATGTCCCCCGACAAACTAAGCCTATATCAGCAAAACTAGGGGCTGAATCTAATCAGCACTCTTAAAAACGGATAGGGTCTCTGCCGCCCGAACACAAACTGGAAGCTGATTCCACAAATGTGGAGCTTGATAAGAAAAGGCTCTGGCTCCCATTGTACTTTTAGAGACTCTAGGAACAACCAACAACCCTGCATTCTTGGAACGCAATGCCCTAGTAGGACAGTAGGGTATAATGAGTTATTTAAGGTAAGATGGCGCCTGCCCATTAAGGGCTTTGTAGGCGAGAAGAAGAATTTTAAATTCTATCCTGTGTTCTATAGGGAGCCAGTGTAAGGCAGCCAGAACAAGAGTAATGTGGTCCCTTTTCCTAACTCTAGTTAGTACACGAGCTCGCAGCATTTTGAATCAGCTGAAGTGACTTGACTGACTTCTTGGTACACCCTGATAATAAAGAGTTACAATAATCCAGCCTTGAAGTAACAAATGCATGGATTAGTTTCTCTGCATCGTTTTGAGGCAAGATATGCCTGATTTTTGCAATGTTACGTAGATGGAAGTAGGCGGTCCTTGAAATTGATTTTATGTGGGCGTTAAAGGATAAATCCTGATCAAATATAACACCAAGATTCCTTACAGTCTCACTGGAGGCCAAACTAATGCCATCCATAGTTAGTATATCTTTAGATAATTTGTTTCATAGATTCTTCGGGCCGAGTACAATAACTTCAGTTTTGGTCGTGTTTAACATCAAAAAGTTTAAGGTCATCCACGTTTTGAAGTCCTTAAGGCAGTCTTGAATTTTATTTAGATGATTAATTTCAATAGGCTTGATTGATAAATATAGTTGAGTATCATCCGCATAACAATGAAAGTTGTTATGCGGATGATGTTTCAGGCTTGATAAGCCTGAAACATGCACTTGTCAAGGTTCAGAGGCACATTTTGAAAATATGGCAGTTGCCATCGATCATCTTAAGATAAGATATACTTTATTGATCCCAAGTTGGAAACATTTGCGTTACATCAGCAGGTGTATATTTGTAAATCAGTTAGTATAATCACACAAATTCTGTGTTTTATATTTAATAATTCTGTGTTCTTTATTTATTGAATGTTCAATACCTGACAAGGTCGGAGATGAAAAACTTGGGTAAAATAAATGTAAGATGTTGTTTAATTGCTGATATATTTATGATCCACGTCACGTTTTCAGGTTTGGCGACAGTTCTTCCTGTTTGTCTAGAAGTCTTCTCATCAGGGCTCTATAAATAGCGAACTACGGCAGATGTGTAATATTTAATGCAGCCGAACGGTGTATTACAATGCCGTTATGTGATGACCTCCAAAGAGAAAAGCAAGCACACTCGGAATAAAGTATTATTTTATTTAAAATATATGTTTTCGGTCTGTTTCCGGTATTTGTTTATGACGATATGATGTGAGATGTGAGACTGGATTGGAGAATTGCACAGGGGAAAATAACGTATCTATGCCACAATTTTAGATGCGGATTTTGTTAAACTAATACGTTTGCGCTGAGGACCAACATTGACGGGGAAGGGGGTAGCAATAAAGATAACACCATTAAACAGTTACACAACATAACAGAAATAATATCGATAGCAGCGTCCCTAGCAACCACCTTGGTAACAATGAAAACGTTGTATGGACACAATTTCCTGAAGTAATCTTCGTAATAACTAGCAAACTAAAGATCATGTACATCCACTGCACACATAATCTGAAATAACAACTCATATTTCTCGCATCAAATGACATCAAAACGCATTTTAATGGCCAAACTAACCTTAAAATAGGCATTTTCCACCGAGAATAAAACGAAGGTCGGACATGTTTTTTTTTCTGCAGGGAGAAATTTGAAGATCACGTGACATAGACGCCAGCCATTGGAAATGAATGGTGAAAGAAAACGTAGGGATCTTACAATTTCAGAGGCGTTTTTGTAGAAATACTACGTCCTACGTTGTGGACCAACGTAGTTATTACACGTTTTTTGTGAGACTGGGTTGATTTTTCTGTTGGCAAAAAAAATATCACCATAGGGGCACTGTGCTACCATACCCACCATCACGTCATCTCATAATTCAGAGAGCTGATTGGCTGTAAGCACGTGTGCCACGAAAAGTTTAGATGTGAAGAGGAGACGAGAGAGAGCAGCTTATAGCGATTCAAATCAGTCAAACGGAAAGAAAATGAATGAAATTGACCATCTATTTCAGCTTTGGTAAGTTCATTTTATGTCATATCTTCTGTAGATCTTCTGTGTTTTGCCTATAGGCTATTGCTCTGCTGGATCGATTGATATTGTGACCTCGGTGATAAGTGTCTGTGTTTTCACTCGGAACCATGGATACCCTTCGCGGGGAGATTCCCCGTCGATCGCGAGATGTGTCTAAAAATAGAACAACAATATTCAGTTTTATCGTTAATGTCCTATAACATAATCTTCCTGTGCCAGAATAATGCACTTGAACACATAAAAGCTTTGTTATTGGATGACCCCATGTATCGGGGCGTGGCTGGTGGGCAGTGGGCACTAGTTAGTTGACGTAACGTTGTCCGTGTCAACAGGAGTGACAGTCCACAAAAAAGCCCAAAATATATCATTTTCATCGGAGTGAAAACATGATGTCGCTATAACTCCTATGAACATTTTCAAAAAGTGCTCAAACTTCACGTGTGCTAACAGTCCAGCCATGAACACATCTACGGGACGGTTTTGAGATTTCTTCAAATGCCGTTGCCATGGCAACACAATGCTCGCCATGAAACACGGCTTTCTCATAACTTCAGTGAAACTGCTCCAAACGCCCCAACACTTCACAGGTTTGGTAACGATGCCGATAGATCATTCGCCATCAAGTTAGTTCAGAAGTTTGCTGTTCAAATATTCTGCTGCTTTTCCAAGCCTTTTTACTTTCTTTTCTTCGCTCATCACACATTCAAGCCCCCTTGTGTTCATGTATCATTTCAATCTAAATTATTCACTTTCTTCTTACAAAGTACATTTCAGCATAGCAGTTTAGCATCAGACTTTCAGCATAAAGCATTCCCACTAGCAATTTCTTCAGGAATTGCATTCTCTAGTTTCAGGCTGATATTTCCTCACAGCAGTCGCACACCTTTAGTTAATCTGCCAAAAAGGCCACATCATTGACCCGAAAGTACACAAAAAGCACACTTCAGATGCTCAAGGTCCTTGAGATGCTTCACGCTTTGAAATTTCACCGATATCTGTTACAGTTCTTCAACAAAACGTTCACATGTACAGTGGTGACTGGTCATTAGGGGCAGGTGGGACACAGCCCCACCTAGTGTCAGCAGAAAGTATTAAAAATAATGATTACAAAAAAATGCAACAAATAAATAAGAAAATATATAAAATATATTTTAAGATCATGTTTAATCATCTGATTCGTCTGTACATTGCTGTTTTAGTCTGTGTTCTTGTAATTAGTGTCTACAGTGTGTGCCTATTGAGCTGCTTAGAGCCATGTGGGACAAAACCCGATCCTGCCCCTCCCTCTCACTGTCTAAGTGAACGGTGACTGTAAAAAACTACACTGTGCATGCTCAGAGTATTGTCCTATTTAATGTGTGTGGCAAAAAAAATGGTGGGGATGGCAGCTCTATAGCTGCCATCCCCACCATACGTCATCTCACATAATTCAGAGCTGATTGGCTGTAAGTATGTGTGCTGCGAAAAGTGTGGTGTGTGAAGAGGACAGGAGAGAGACGCGTCCTAAAACCAGGAAGTAAGCTGCGCATGGCTTCCCTCCACAAAAAAGCAACGAGATTTCTCCATGGGATTTTAGAAAATAGCTCAAAATAAGATCTGTGTGAAACGTAGCTGTTAGATACATGTACGTTTTGTTCAGCCGGATAATATCCACATGTCTACCCTACTTTTATAACTTTCGAATAATAAATCCATCATTTAGATTTATGATAGACTTTTGAAACTACAAGAAGATAAGGAGGACTTTTACAAAAAAGTAATAGAGATTTTTGTCCAGAAGGATAGGCAAATGGTCTTCATCTTCAAGTCAAGGTCAGACCACAATTGTATTGAAAATGGGATCTTACTAAGAGAGAACAATTCAATATTTAAATGATAAAATTACATTTTTTGGGTATCCTTCTGTTGAACTGTCTGTTTAAAATTAATTGAAGCATCAGACTAAAGAGGCTTTTGAAAATAATATTATATTTTGATTTAGGTCAAAATATAATATTTGTAAACCTTAAGAGTCAGTGCCAGTGCCTCACCAGCCATGAACCTCACTGCAGAAGCTTATATATAGACATCTAAGTTTTTTGTTCCCCACCACTTTTGTACATATAGAAACGCCACTGCACATGTAACAGGTTTATCTCTCATTCAGAATAATGCAAATGCTCTCCTTTCACTGATTACTGCACATTGACACGTCGTTAGCTCAAATATAAACACCTGTGTCATGGAACACGATGATGTCATCACTCCAACTGACATGCTCAGAGCAGCAGACTTCAGATAAAGGTTAATGGTCCTGCCCTCAACAGCTCTACGTCAATTATGGGGTGTCGTCATATGCCGTTTCCATGGAAGATCAAGAGAAGAGAGAGAGGGCGATAGAAGAGTGAGAGGGCGATTAAGAGAAGAGAGAAGGCGATCAAGAGGAGAGAGAGAGGGCGATCAAGAGAAGAGAGAGGGTGATAAAAGAGTGAGAGGGTGATCAAGAGAAGAGAGAGAGGACGATCTAGAGAAGAGATAGAGGGCGATCAAGAGAAGAGTGAGAGAGTGATGAAGAGAAGAGAGAGGGTGAGCAAGAGAAGAGAGAGAGGGCGAGCAAGAGAAGAGAGAGGGCGATCAAGAGAAGAGAGAGGGCGATCAAGAGGAGAGAGAGAGGGCGAGCAAGAGAAGAGAGAGGGCGAGCAAGAGAATAGAGAGAGAAGAGAGAGAGGGCGATGAAGAGAAGAGAGAGAGTCAAACTAAAGTGGAGACATGGCAGAAACCCTACAGTGAAGTGTTCTCCTGTGAGAGGGTGATCAAGAGAAGAGAGAGAGGGCGATCAAGAGGAGCAAGAGAGGGCAATCAAGAGAAGAGAAAGAGGGTGATCAAGAGAAGAGAGAGAGAGGGGCAATCAAGAGAAGAGAGAAGGTGATCAAGAGAAGAGAGAGAGGGCGATAGAAGAGTGAGAAGGCGATCAAGAGAAGAGAGAGAGGGCGATCAAGAGGAGAGAGAGGGCAATCAAGAGAAGAGAGAGAGGGTGATAGAAGAGTGAGAGGGTGATCAATAGAAGAGAGAGAGGGCGAGCAAGAGAAGAGAGAGAGTCAAACTAAAGTGGAGATATGGCAGAAACCCCACAGTGAAGTGTTCTCCTGTGAGAGGGCGATCAAGATAAGAGAGAGGGCGGGCAATCAAGAGGAGAGAGAGAGGGTGATAGAAGAGTGAGAGGGTGATCAAGAGAAGTGAGAGAGGGCGATCAAGAGAAGAGAGAGATAATAGAGAGAGGGTGATAGAAGAGTGAGAGGGTGCTCAAGAGAAGAGAGAGAGGGCGATCAAGAGAAGAGAGAGGGCGAGCAAGAGAAGAGAGAGAAGAGAGAGAGGGCGATCAAGAGAAGAGAGAGAGTCAAACTAAAGTGGAGACATGGCAGAAACCCTACAGTGAAGTGTTCTCCTGTGAGAGGGTGATACATAGGAAAGAGAGAGGGCAATGAAGAGGAGAGAGAGAGAAGAGAGAGATAAGAGAGAGGGTGATAGAAGAGTGAGAGGGTGATCAAGACAAGAGAGAGAGGGCGAACAAGAGAAGAGAGAGGGCGATTAAGAGAAGAGAGAGAGGGCGAGCAAGAGAAGAGAGAGAGGGTGATCAAGAGAAAAAAAAGAGGGCGAGCAAGAGAAGAGAGAGAGGGTGATCAAGAGAAGAGAGAGAGGGCAATCAAGAGAAGAGAGAGAGGGTGATAGAAGATTGAGAGGGTGATCAAGAGAAGAGAGAGGGTGATCAAGAGAAGAGAGAGAGTAATGTAACCTCCTAATGTAATGTATAACTCCTATGAAACAGTTCAAAAAGCGCTCAAAATTCACATGTGTGCTAACAGTCCAGCCGTGAAGACATCTACGGGACATGTCGTTGCCATGGCAACACAATGCCCGCCATGAAACACGATTTTCTCATAACTTCAGTACAAATGCTCCAAATGGCCCAAAACTTCACAGGTTTGGTAACGATGCAGCCATCAACGCATCTAAGCATATTATGGGATGTCATAAAATGTCGTTGGCATGGCGACAGATCCTTCACCATCAAGTTAGTTCAAATATTAGCAGTTCAAATATTCTGCTGCTTTTCCAAGCCTTTTTACTTTATTTTCTTCTCTCATAACTAAGGTTGGGTACCGAGAACCGGTTCCGGTTCGGAACCGGTTCCAACATTTTCGATTCCAACGGCATCATTTAGAAATGTGAATTTCGGTTCCGCTTTTCGATGCCTGGGGAAATGTTTCTCGCCGTTCTCCGTAGCCTACTGTATGACTGCGGCGGGGCGGGAAATGTAAACTGTAAAAAAAGTCCGTGAAATTAACAGGGAAAAGCTGTAAAATCACGACATCAAAAAACTGTAAATAGAGAAACAATGAAGCAGTGTTTAATTTACAGTAATATTTCGTAAAGTACTGAACCAAACAAAACTGTTAAATTCACATTAAGAATTATGTTAAAATAATGATATTTCATTGTATAATTGACAGATTACAGTGGTTTGAACACATAAAAACTGTCATACATAAAACAATACAATACAGTTAAAATTACAACATGACAGTGTTAAAATCATGTTTTTTTATATGTTTTCATTCTTGATTATACTATAATATACTTACTTCTTATTTCTATTTGTTTAATACATATGTTTATTTTGAAATTGGAAATAACTCAGTACTGAGATATTCTTGGAAATTAAATGAGAATCCATAAAACAGCTGGCGTTTGGATTCTGGGGCCGCCCGGCTATTTGGAGTGGAATGCAGCCCACGGCAGACAGCCCAAACAGTAATCGAACGCGCCACTACGTGTGGACCATAGACTGTATATATAAAGGGACGTAGGGTCCGTGACGTCACCCATAGGATTCTGCAGAGTTGCCGTGAAGCCCTTAGTAGGCGGAGTCGGCCACTAACGGCTCGACGGTGTCGTCAGAGTCTAACTCCCGCCTTCTCCAAATAAGGGCAAAGAGGCGGAGCTGAGGCGGAGCTGAGGCGGGACAGGGCGGGACCTGCTGCCAACGAGCGTGACGTTCAAGTCCTAGCTCAGGCTAAGAAGCTAAGCTAACATGCTCTCAGTATCAATCGAATGTAAAACATGATTGATGAAAGTAGTAAATCGGTCAGATTTGACCCGAAGACAACAGGAGGGTTAATGCCATATTCACTTAGTAACGCATGAACAACTTTTACAAATATTTCTATATAGTCTGTGTTGGTAAATGTCATCTAGGTTGCACATTTCCTGCTGAAATACATGCATACCAAGTCACTGCGTGGCACTTTGGTTTTGATAAAACAGTGTAGTTCCACTATATAAACGTTACATTCATAATCAAACGAGACAATCTGCAAGATAATTAGCTATTTGGTATTATTCTTAATGCTTGTCATTCACACGTTAATAAAATAAAATAAGTACCGATACATAGCAGAATAATTGTGGCGGTGTTCAGCTTAATAAGCCTTGCTCAACATAATTTATTTAGCTAATACTACAGCAGGCTGCAGGCAAACCAAGTCCGCGTTACGATGCATTCCTTGATCTCCAGTTATAACGCCGGACTCCGCCGCTGGCCGAAGCTAACGGAGCCCCAGGGTGCTAGCTACGGCCGCCGGGACGCGCTAGCAAGCTAGCACCCTGCAGCCCCGTTAGCTTCGGCGCCGTGGACTCCGGCGGCCCACCCCTTTTAACATTTGCTCCCGTTTAGCATTATGGGCGTCATAGCCATATAGTATAAAAGTCTTACCCAAGGCTGAATCATAAACTAAACTGTATATATGTATAAAGGGTTACGTCCTTAGCTGGCTAATAAGCTACATAACAGGCTAAGCTAACAAGCACACAAACACCTGCTAACGGGGTTAACATGTATAATATTATCATTTTACTCACCGAAAAAAGCTGAAAGTAGACTTCTTGGAAGATCTGTTAGTACATTCAAGCGCACAGCACGACATTTTAATTATCTGGTATTTGTAACAATATTCCCTAACAGGCACCATCACCACGAACACAGCTAAAGGATCAAGTACAGTAACTGCAACTAACTAACGTTGTAGCCTCTATGGTTGTAGCCTAGCAGATTGGACAAGTTGCTGTTAGCTGACAGTGAGGCACGTATCTGTCAATCAAAGTGACCACGCCCTAATGTATGCACAAACTTTAAGACCTAATATAAATATAAAGGGTCGCGTTAGAAAACAATTCACTCACAGATCCATAATCATGAAGGTGGAATCTAACTATATCGATAATAAAATGTATGGAGCCAGGGGTAGAAACATGTTTTTTTCTGCTGTAAAATCGGGCTTTTTAACATGGGGGTCTATGGAAATTGCTCCTTTCTGCAGCCATCGCCTATCGGCCAATATATGAACTGCAGTGTGTGGCACTTCCGTATTGGCTTCCCGGCTCTACCCCACAGTTTGCCGCTTGGTGTGGACGGGCCGTTACGTTCTTGTATTTAAAAAAAAAATTGGGACAGCCTTTCGGCGGAAGTGACGCAAGCGGTCAACGAACGCAGCCTCCGAAGAAAACGGCCGCTGAACTGAGACACGCCTACTGAGCAGTAGAGTTTGTTTCTGTTATTTCATTGGACTATTTAATTATCGCGGGAGCAGCCACTTTTTGCAGGTTAACGGCTCCGTGCGCGGCCAAGTCTATCTCAAGTCTGCCTGCCACGGACCACGGAGCTGTGTGCACATGAGCGGAGGATCACATCTGTAGCACTGGTAAGCTAACCGTTTATTTTTCTTCAAACTTCAATTATAACACGGTGTGTTGTCAGGACAATACTAACTTCTGTTTGTGATTGAGTGCATTTTGCAGCAAAACGCTACAGACGAGGGGTTATGTTCTGCATTGCATAGGAACCCCAGTGTTTTTCAAATGTGTTGGCGCGAACTGCAAGCAAACAACGGTGTGTTGCCAGGACAATACTAGCTTCTGTTTGTAATTGAGTGCATTTTGCAGTCATAGTTATAACGTCTACTGAGCGGGGGGTTTGAAGCTACATCTGAGCGGGTTCAAACTTAACGGGCAGTCGTGTTAACGTCAACGCCGTCAACGTTAACGCCAGCCTAAGGCACACCTGTGCAATAATCATGCTGTCTAATCAGCATCTTGATATGCCACACCTGTGAGGTGGGATGGATTATCTCGACAAAGGAGAAGTGCTCACTATCACAGATTTTTTCAGATTTGTGAACAATATTTGAGAGAAATGGTTATTTTGTGTATATAGAAAATGTTTTAGATCTTTGAGTTCATCTCATGATAAATGGGAGCAAAAACAAAAGCGTTGCGTTTATATTTGTGTTCAGTGTATGTCCACAGCAGTGCATTGCTTAGCTGTCTGCTGGTTCTCCTCTCTGTTTCTCCAAACTGTAGCTCCTACAACCCCCCTTCAAACAATATGAACTACCCCCTAAAAGCAAGTCAAATTGACATTACATTTATCTCCCCTAAACCTGCAAATACACATACATACATTTTTGTATTGATGGTGAGCAATTTAACAGACCTTAAAATGTAATAACATGTGTCCTAAAATTGTTTTGTGAAATGTTTCAGGAAGACAAGTCTTGTTTTAATTTAGTTTGAGTTGTGTTTTTCTTCTTTTTTAGGACGATCATGCTATTCTTCAAGGCGATTCATGCTGAGTGTGGATCGAAACATAGTACAGGACAACATCCCCTCCTTGGTGTCTGCCCTGTCCATGATGTTTGGGAGCTATTATTGCTTCAACATGGCCTACCCGTCAGAGCTGGCATCCACCCTGGAGTTTGTCCAGAGGTATGTGTTTTTTGGGATTGGCTTTATCCAACCATTTCTTTTATTAAACTGCAACAAATCTAAAGCTGCTGCTTCAGTGAATTGGGGGTTAAGATAATTGTCATTTTGGCTTCAAAATAATAAGATTGATGTGAAGTTTTTTGTTGTTAGGCAAGCTATTTTATTATTAATTCTGTTGTTTGTTTGTATTTTTATTTTAAGGTGTTTTTTCTCCATCAACCCAGAGAAGGGCACCAAAGTGGAGAAGCATCCCGTCTTCAGGTGAACCCGAAAGTCCTCACCTTGATACAGGAACTTTCGGACCATGAGTGGCGTGATGTCTGAATATGGACAGTAAGATCAATGGCATGTGGCGATGTGCCCAAGTTACAGTTTGTTTGATTGTTTAAATCGTAGTTACCATTTTAAGTGCCTTTTTTTTAATGTTCCTTTTAACAAATTTTTAAAAATGCAATATGTAACTCTCAAAATGTCAAACTATTCTTTTAAGGTCATTGTAGCCACTCTTGCGGTTTGCTGTTACAAAGTGAAGTTGCTTAAACAATCTTCATTTGGCTTATGTGGATGTAAAAGCTCAGGACATTACTGTTGAGTGTAAAAATGTTGACGTGTTTTGTTTTCCACTTGGGTTTTTGCTTCTGAAGTGAAGGGTCTCTGCTGACCCTACCTCTTCACCTATCTCACTTAGACACACACTCACATGTGTTTTGCAACTGTAGCTTCATCACGTACACATTTCCTTTAGCAATTAACATGTATTCAACTAAGACAATCCCTTATTTTGGCTAAGTTACAGCTCAGTATGTGGCTGTGACAGTCGAGTATTATATTATACAGGTGCCCACTATAAGAGATGAGACATATAAAGTACTAACATATTTGAAAACATTATTTCCCATAAATCATTTGATGTGATGTAAGTAACCTCTCAACTTTGTTCAGCTTGAATTTCCTGGACAATGTGAGCTGTTTGTTTATTGTGCAGCCTTAGTTTGTATGTTTTACCAATATGTATGTTGAGAAATGACAGATGTTTTTGATCATTGCTATTATATATATATAATACATTCTTGGAAAGGCAAGTTCTTGTTGGAATTTGTTCAACTTTTAATACAGTGGCTCTTGAGGTTTATCTAGCTTTGCATTTTTTATTTTAAGTGCTTAATCTGTGTACCCTGGATTACATTCTTCACATTTCTGGTAATAGTCAAACATATATATATACGAAGGCAGTGTAGTTTAAATTAAATCTTTCAATCTGACTAATGTATAGGAATACACTGAGCACTGAGCAATAATCCTTACAGGTGGTTTTATACTATACATTTGAGATTGATATTCATAGAACAGTTTTTTCTGCATTTTAATTGTAATAAATACGTTTTACAGAAGATTTAAATTGCAGTATTTAGATGTTGCTTTCACCGTAAAACACTGCATTACACTGATGCTTTTACAGTTAAACAGTGTTATTTGTTTGGTATGTTTCTGTAAAATTGAATGGGATTCAATGTACAATATACAACAACTGCATGTAAATCTTACTGAAATAATCAGTTTAATAGCAACGTGATCATGCTAATTCAGCAGAAACGGGCTGTTGAAATTACAGATTTAAAATGTAAATTACAACAGTTTTAAACTGTAAAATATACACGTTGTTCTGTAAAGTTGTTTACAGTTTACCGTATTTTTTACATCATTATTCTGGCAACAAACCTGCAAGGTTTTTACCGTAAAAACAACGTTTTTTTTTTTACAGTGTAGCGTTGTACCTACACTTCCTACAGCGTAACCTGGGACCAGGGCCGGCCGTTGCACTGGCGTTATAGATGTTCGCCTAGGGCGCCAGATCTGGAGAGGTGCTGCGCTGACAGCTCTGGGAGGGAAAACAAATGTTTTGACCGTTGGTGCTCATCCTAATTTTCAGCCTTGATTTAACAACATTTCATAATTAAGTAAATGTAACACCCTTTTCTTCCCAGTTACACGTTTCATTTCGCCCTGTACGATGGGCGCTGCAAGTGATGAAAATGGGGGATGTTGGCTTATCTGGCGCCCGCAGCTCACAGCCAAAGTGCGAGTGAGCGAGGGAGAAAGGGAGGGTGCACTGGAACCGGCGCTGTTGTTATTAGCATCTGGTGCTAGCTGCTCTAACGGAAAAAGAAGATGTTTCTACAATGATGTGGAGGGAGAGTCCTCTCCAGTCAGACTGAGAGGCTGATAACTACAGCTCAGTCAGGTAAAGGACTCTGAGTGTTTAGATAGTTCACTTTAGTCTAAGTTATCTCAGTGGGTCTCAAACGGTTTGGTCACAATTTATGTAAACACATATTTCCAAGGCACTCCTTTATAATTATTGGGATAAAACAGGTTTGAAATCATTCCAATGTATACTATAGGACAGTAAACCAGACATATCGTTTTAAACTGGAGAGATACAAAAATATGCATAAATAAAATAGTCAAATAAGATATGAATGAACAACAAAAATGAAATACGTTACATGTATTTGTTATTGGCTATAGGTTATTGGTTATGCTCACATACTTATTTAATTATTCAAATGTAAACCGATCTTTTTCATATGGGTGTTTAGAGTTGTACCCCCTAGATCTAGTCTCTAGTAATTCTGCTTAAAGTGCACCAGATTGAAGCATTTTGCTTCCAACAAGAACTTGCTTTAAAATGTTCAAACATTTCTTCCTGATATGCCTGAGAAGGCAGATATGCTTGTTTTTCTCAACAAGAACTTATTCATTTTTTTTATCCTGCCCCTCAAAGAATCGGAATTGAGAACCGTTAAGAACGGGAATCGAAAAGTAGAATCGGAATCAGAATCGTGGAAATTCAAACGATACCCAACCCTACTCCTAACACATTCAAGCCCCCAGTGTTCATGTATCATTTCAACCTAAATTCTTCACTTTCTTCTTCCACATTACATTTCAGCATAGCAGTTTAGCGTCGGATTTTCAGCATAAAGCATTCCCACTAGCAATTTCTTCAGGAATTGCATTCTCTAGTTATTACATGTTACTTGTTAGACGCTTTTATCCAAAGCGACTTACATACTCAATACTGTGGACAATCCCAACAGGAGCAATGTGGGGTGAAGTGTCTCAGGGACACAACGACATGCTGACTAAAGTGGGATTTACATTTAAACAGAAATACTGTAAATCTAAAAATGTTTTTCAGTTAGTCTATTTTTCTGGAAGAATTATGGGTGTTCATTCATATGCTTATGACAGACATGGCTTTTTTTCCCTCCGTCTGTTCTCTCTTGAAAATAATATTTCCTCAACTATGCATTTTAATTCATTTTATTTATTTATTCTCTTTATTCAATTGTATTTATCGAGTTATATTTTCTGTGTTTCTACTTCTAGTTCTCCCGTTCTCAGGGTTCTGATAGTTCTTCAGAACGCTGCAAAGAGATGAGACAGAGTTCACAGAGGGTTCACTGGCATCGCCTCTGACTCCATCAACTGTCTTTCATGTATTCACAGTGGGTTGGCTGCAGTTAATGCAGTCTGTTTGAACATGCAGACTGCATGAGGAGCATCTCAATGCTAATGTCTCCAGCTGTTCATAAATCAAACCTATGAGGGGTAGATTAACACATAAACACAAATCAAGTCAGTCTCTCTTTGTTAGTCATATGTTTAAACATAAGTTACAATGTTTTTTACAAATTATTGACAAAAGAGCTAAAGTTATTCAAAGCTTTTCTTACACTGACTTCAACTGCAAATGCATTTGACAGAAGTCCAAATGCTTTGTATGTTGAAAGAATGTCTGTAGAGAATGAATGGGAATACAACATAAAACGTGGGGTTACTTATTGTAACCCTAGTTCTATAAGCACAGAGGGAGCCCTCTACTGGACTCTATGGGTACTAATCTCATCAATGATACGCGAGCGTTCACACACTGAGGTTGTATAAACGTAGCCGGCCAATCAGGGCGAGCCTACCTGAATGCGCGTGCGGGCACACAGTATATAAGGCGGCTACGCCTCCTGACTGTCATCCTACACCAGGGATCACCAACTACATCTGTCCAAGGGCCAAAAAGACTATGGGTACAGTGGGCAGAGCCCCGATGGATAAACGCCCTGTCGTCCTACAACATCGATCCGCCACACTGCCCCTGACCGGCCTTTGGTTAACAGCCACCGCACCCCAACTTCCTATCATCCGGTTGTGACCGAGGAGAAGTCGGGGCCGCAGCTTACCTGGCTGGGTAGAGCCTAATTGGTCTGAATAAGCCTATAGCTCCACCCTGCAGGTGCCAGCGCAAGTGACTATACACTGCGCACTACGCCTCCCGGGTCCCTAAGGAGCACGGGTAGAACGCAAGTGCACTATGTCTCACACGCTTACCTTGTGCAGAGTGTGCATGGACCGTGGGGAAGGCAGCGAGGAGAGTCCTCCAGCCCTGTATGGGGCTCACCATGCTTCCCGGGTCCCTAAGGAGCATGGGAAAAAATAAGTGCATTATGTCCAGGGGGGTGGTCAGATATCAACTGACCCCCCTCACCAGTCCTGTGTTGCCCAAGCAAGCACAGACGATGAAAAGGAGCCAGACATGTCCAAGAGATAAAACCTTATGAAGGGGCCTGGCGTAGACCAAGACGCCGCTGTGCATATGTCCTCCAAACTCACGCCGTTGAACAAGGCTGTTGATACAGCCATACCACGTGTAGAGTGTGCATGGACCCCAGTGGGGAAGGCTCTCCCCGCCTGTCCATAGGCATGTGAAATGCACTCGCAGAGCCATCCTGTTAGGCGTTTCTTGGACAGAGCTTTACCGGCTACACCATCCCCAAAGCACACTAACAGCTGTTCAGTGCGCCCGATGGAAGCCGTGCGCCCTACATAATAATAATAATAATGGATTACATTTTTTAATTAGAGCGCTTTTACAGGTGCTCAAAGCGCTTTACAATTACATATTACACATATTAGACATGTAAATGTCATTACTGTGGACATTACCCACAGGAGCAAATGCGGGTAGAGTGTCTTGCCCAAGGACACAACGGCCTGACGCTAATTAGCCTCCCTGTCCCCAATATGGGGTGGAAGACTAAAGCCGTCTAACTGTATAGCCCTCGACCTGAACGAACTCCTTAGGTTCTTGGGAACAAAGGAGGAGTTCGGTCTGAGTGTCGCCCCGCTACGGTCACCCTGAATCAAAAGGCAACTCGGGTGCCCGACAGAGCGGTCAGCTCGCACACTCTCTTGGCCAAAGTCAAGGCAAGCAGCAAACTGTTTTCAATGACAGAGCCTTCAGGGAGGAGAGCTCAAGAGGCTCAAATGGTTATGTGACAAGAGCCTCGAGCACCAACGGCAGATCCCAATGCGGGGTGGAGACATGCACCACTGGGCGCTGTCTCCTGACCCCCTGCAAAAACCGCGCCATAAGCAGTTGACTAAAGGCTGACCTGCCGCCAAATCCCTCATGGCAGGACGAGATTGCTGCTGCATACACCTTAATTGTGGAATGAGCAAGCCCCCTGTCCACCAGTATCTGTAAATAGGACAGAATAGAGCCCAACGTACAAGATAGAGGCTCTAGACTCCTTTCTTCACACCACCGCTGGAATCCCAAACACTTCGTCCTGTAACAGGCTGTGGTGGATCCTGCTCTTGCTGCCTGGATAGTCTGAATAATTTTGTCAGACAGTCCCTCCAGTCTCAGCCTGTCCCTCTCAGGAGCCAAGCCTGGAGAGGTTGGCCCAGAGTGGGTAACACCCCTACTGCACCTGCTTCCTGAGACAACGCCCCCCAGACCTGAGGAACCGTCCAGGGCTGGCCCACCATCATCTGTGTCACCTCTGCGCACCACCTGGGTCTACCAGGATAACTGACAATCGTTCTCGTCTCACCCTCTCCAGGAGGGGGAGAATGAGACGCAGCGGTGGAAAGGCGTAGAGCATGTAAATAGGACAGAATAGAGCCCAATGTACTGGACAGAGGCTCTAGACCAGAGGTGCCCAGTACGTCGACCACGGGGGCAATGCTGGTAGATCGCGAGTCATTCATAAAATAAAAAAATCCAGCTCCGTTAAAATAGACAAAACAGGTTTTGATCCCTCCTCCCTTGGCCTCCCTGCCACTTAATTCAGGAGTTTACTTGATTGACAGAAAAAGCGACCTATCGCTTTCCAATCTGTTAACCCAGAATGCAAAGCGATACAAAATCAGTCAAGTGCCGGGAAAACTCAAATTAAGTTAAAGAGACAAACAAGAGACAAACAACAAAATGAGTGCGGGACCGAGCAAGAAGCTAAAGACAAACCACTTCCACCCAGAATGGGAGGAAGAATATTTGTTTGTGATGTCACATTCAAAGGTTATTTGCCTTATTTGTAAAGCAAGCGTCGCTCTGCCAAAGAAAGGTAACGTGGAGAGGCATTATCGGAGTGTTCACAAGGCATATGACAGTGACTTCCCTCCGAGTAGCGACTTGAGAAAGGTCATGTATTATTGCTACACAAACATCATCTTGCAGTCTTAGTGTCGCCAACTCGTTTCTAACATGCAAAAAGACAAACAAATGCGTCTATGGTCGGTGTATTTTTGATCTTTCCAATCCAGACAAGATCTCTCTCCCGTCTGTGTGCGAGGGGGCGGAGCAGTTTACTATGAAGGGCCGTGTAGGCCAAAATTCAAACTCACCTCGCACACACACTACTGAAAACATCTCGCCTTGCACACACACTACTGAAATACTCTCACATTCACTACTGAACACCTCACACACACACTACTGAAAACATCTGGCCTTGCACACACACTACTGAAATACTCTCACATTCACTACTGAACACCTCACACACACACTACTGAACACATCTGGCCTTGCACACACACTACTGAAATCCTCTCACATTCACTACTGAACACCTCACACACTACTGAAAACATCTGGCCTTGCACACATACTACTGAAATCCTCACACACACACTACTGAAAACATCTGGCCTTGCACACATACTACTGAAATACTCTCACATTCACTACTGAACACCTCACACACACGCTACTGAAAATTTACGTCATACACACACTATTGAAATCCTCTCACATTCATTACTGAACACCTCACACACACACTACTGAAAATTAACCTCACACACACACTCCTGAAAAACATTTTACTGAAAGGTTCTCAGTAGGGAATGTGCATGTGTTTCACCTATGTGTGTGTGAGGGGATTCTTGCTGTAACGGAAGTCATTCTAATGTAACGGAAGTCATTCTAATGTAACGGAAGTCATTCTAATGTAACGGAAGTCATCTGCTAGTGGTCTCTTTGCTAGCCCCGTTAGCTTCATTAGCTCCAGGCTGCTACTCGGACGTGTTTGTTGTGTTGATGCCTGGTGGAGTATTCTTCATTGAAATATCGCACTTATCTTATGGCTCTGCGGTTCAAACAGACCGTCCATGAATGCAGTTTATTCGGTAAGTGAAATTCTAGCACTTTATTTCTTACTTGTCTTTTTATTCAGCTAACAAGCGAGACGAAGCTACATCTGTGCTAACGATGCTATCCGTAGCATACAAGTTAAAACATAATGGAGAAGTGTAAAACATTAAGAAGAATTATACTGTAAAACATAAGGCTTCTCGGTGAGGTTGGTAAAATAAGGTCATGCTTGTACATTAGTTAGTTTGCTAGTTAGGTAACTGTATGCATTGTTATTGTTAATTTAAAATAGCTATGCTCGACGATGCAGACAGCTAGCGTCACATTAGTGTTGAAGAGCAGAGTATGAGATTAACCCATAGATTAACCTCACTATAAGATCTGTGTATCTGAAAAATATGAATCTCACATTTCCAGTTGGTTCCAGAAATAACGTTGACGTAGATATTGCAATATGGTTTGTTGAGCTGGAGTTGATTGTTGAAGCTTACTCTCGTTCATCATATTAAACGAACGAACCCAAACGTTGTTGTTTTTATTAATATTATTACCAATACTTACTTAGCATTTTATTATCATTACACTGGAGAAACCGACTTATTGTGGCAGCAGAACGTGAACATGTAACTTAATGCCTGCATTTGAGGACGAAAAATAGCTCAGTCAATGCTTTAGGGACAAGGAAATGATTTGTTTAAATATTAGATATGACGTTATGTGTGCTTCTGTGACAATGAAGCTTATTCATTGCATTACATTTGTTGAAGTTGTTTGTCTTTTACCCTTACGTGTGTGTGGGCTTTGATATCCAGCACTTTTTTTTAAGGATAACAAAAAGATTATCACATGACATTTGCATGTAAAAAAAAGTCTGTGACCAACACATTGTTACTTTACATATACATCTGTTTGTTTAAAGTTTCCAGGTGATGCAGACAGACCAGAGGATGCTGACCACGAGAGACAGACCTATTCCTAACATCAGTGAACTTCAGCATGGACTCAAAGGTACAAAGACTCCTTTCATACTGTACAAAGAATCGAGAAACGTTCTGGTTTAAATAGATAAAGTAACAACTATAATCAGCTTTCACATTTCAATGTATTTAAGGCAATTATTATTTTACATTGTGAGAATTGCTACCATTTGTCTCTACATATTGTCTGTAAAAGACGTGGTAAAAGTGGTTCTTGCAGTGAGACAACCGAGCAGTTGAATATTATTTAATAAGATATTTTAATGTTGATTAACTGCAGACTGTTCATTCATAATCTGATTATCTTTGTAGTACAAAGTGATGAATTAAAAAAAAGACATTATTTCTACAGCCGCTAAATAAACAAACCTTTCATAAATAACACACTTGCTCTGCAATAATGTCATATGTTTCTTGTCACTTCTGTTAGGAAAGGACATACCTGAAGGACACAACTGCCTCACCGTTTTCTCAGAGGGGCAAGAAGAAAATGAAAAGCTGATTTCAGATTAAAGACCAATACAGGACATTCACTAAGAAACTACACTTTTAATGTGAACACAAAGTCAAACAGGACCATCATTTGTTTGTGACAGCTGAGCCCAGTATGTGCTCACAGATGCAGTTAGGGGGTTTCTTCATCAGGCCTGGGCCTCCTCCCAGAGAAAGACCTCTCCACCTCAGTCCTCTCCAGCCAAACCCACAGACAGGACATCCGTCATGCTGAGGTTTCTCCCAAAGTCTCTGCACGCTGTCTCAATTGATCCACACTGTGAATATGAGGGGGAAATGTGTGTCATAAATGCTTTAGACAATAAGAAATATGAAGTTAACTGTAAGGAATGGCTCATTGTTTTTTTAAATAGACAAAACTATTACTGTATTTCAATATCTCATGTCTGAAAGTTTAATTTAAAAGAAGAAGAGGCCCCAAAAATAAAGATTGGTATATCAATAAATGTAGTTGATTTTGTCTTTTTAATTGTTTAAAGTAGATATAACTGGTACTTAAGAGTTTGAATACAGTCTGGTTGCGGAGGAGGCACACAGGTAAGAGCATATGGCTACCATCACATGTAACTAAGCTTGACTTGAATTTATTAAAATTAAGTGACAGCAACAAATCAATAACAAATCATGCAAAAATGTGAATCTTTGCTGGGTCCACTGTTGAATTTACCACATATTGTATGTTTTAGAAACCTTAAGGCATTTATAGATTTGTATGCAAGTAACATCCCAAAACTCAATACCTTAGATTATTATTGAACGTTTTGCTGACTCACTTTGGGGTCCTTTTTATTTTAGAATCGTTTTTCATGAGACAGTCAATTTAAATATTTGTACTATGCCATATTCACATTCAGTTGTAACACACACGTAAGGGTAAAAGACACACATCTTCAACAAATGTAATGCAATGAATAAGCTTCATTGTCACAGAAGCACACATAACGTCATATCTAATATTTAAACAAATCATTTCCTTGTCCCTAAAGCATTGACTGAGCTATTTTTCGTCCTCAAATGCAGGCATTAAGTTACATGTTCACGTTCTGCTGCCACAATACGTCGGTTTCTCCAGTGTTATGATAATAAAATGCTAAGTAAGTATTGGTAATAATATTAATAAAAACAACAACGTTTGGGTTCGTTCGTTTAATATGATGAACGTTAACCAGTAAGCTTCAACAATCAACTCCAGCTCAACAAACCATATTGCAATATCTACGTCAACGTTATTTCTGGAACCAACTGGAAATGTGAGATTCATATTTTTCAGATACACAGATCTTATAGTGAGGTTAATCTATGGGTTAATCTCATACTCTGCTCTTCAACACTAATGTGACGCTAGCTGTCTGCATCGTCGAGCATAGCTATTTTAAATTAACAATAACAATGCATACAGTTACCTAACTAGCAAACTAACTAATGTACAAGCATGACCTTATTTTACCAACCTCACCGAGAAGCCTTATGTTTTACAGTATAATCCTTCTTAATGTTTTACACTTCTCCATTATGTTTTAACTTGTATGCTACGGATAGCATCGTTAGCACAGATGTAGCTTCGTCTCGCTTGTTAGCTGGATAAAAAGACAAGTAAGAAATAAAGTGCTTGAATTTCACTTACCGAATAAACTGCATTCATGGACGGTCTGTTTGAACCGCAGAGCCATAAGATAAGTGCGATATTTCAATGAAGAATACTCCACCAGGCATCAACACAACAAACACGTCCGAGTAGCAGCCTGGAGCTAATGAAGCTAACGGGGCTAGCAAAGAGACCACTAGCAGATGACTTCCGTTACATTAGAATGACTTCCGTTACAGCAAGAATCCCCTCACACACACATAGGTGAAACACATGCACTTTCCTACTGAGAACCTTTCAGTAAAATGTTTTTCAGGAGTGTGTGTGTGAGGTTAATTTTCAGTATTGTGTGTGTGAGGTGTTCAGTAGTGAATGTGAGAGGATTTCAATAGTGTGTACGTGTGAGGCTTAATTTTCAGTAGTGTGTGTGTGAGGTGTTCAGTAGTGAATGTGAGAGGATTTGAGTAGTGTGTGTGCAAGGCCAGATGTTTTCAGTAGTGTGTGTGTGTGAGGTGTTCAGTAGTGAATGTGAGAGGATTTCAGTAGTGTGTGTGCAAGGCCAGATGTTTTCAGTAGTGTGTGTGTGAGGTGTTCAGTAGTGAATGTGAGAGGATTTGAGTAGTGTGTGTGCAAGGCCAGATGTTTTCAGTAGTGTGTGTGTGAGGTGTTCAGTAGTGAATGTGAGAGGATTTCAGTAGTGTGTGTGCAAGGCCAGATGTTTTCAGTAGTGTGTGTGTGAGGCTTAATTTTCAGTAGTGTGTGTGTGAGGTGTTCAGTAGTGAATGTGAGAGGATTTCAATAGTGTGTGTGTGAGGCTTAATTTTCAGTAGTGTGTGTGTGAGGTGTTCAGTAGTGAATGTGAGAGTATTTCAGTAGTGTGTGTGCAAGGCCAGATGTGTTCAGTAGTGTGTGTGAGGTGTTCAGTAGTGAATGTGAGAGTATTTCAGTAGTGTGTGTGCAAGGCCAGATGTTTTCAGTAGTGTGTGTGTGAGGTGAGTTTGAATTTTGGCCTATACGGCCCTTCATAGTTTACACACACGCAGCTGCTACATGCAGCAGCACACGGTGGGGATGGCGGAGAGAAGCCTCCAAGGTGTGGTTAAATGTTACCCGTCTTGAGGTGGACAATGCTCGTTGCCAAGAGAGTTTAGCATGTGAGGGCGGTAACACGAGCAATGTGTCTAAACATTTATCAAAAGTGCTCCACATTCAGACGGAGGAATGCACCGGGTTCGACTGTCTTTCTAGTAGCTCTGTAGCCCCATCCACGAGTAATGTTTCCACGTCAGGTGTTATGTATGCTAGCAGCAACACACGGAGTTAACTACATTATACAAACATGGGTTAATGATTAGAGGAAACTGAGTTACTCTTTATTTTGTTAAAGTTTCAGCTATTCTGTTTACAGTTCTGTCATCAGATTATTTAATACCATTTGTTAAAACATTGTTGTTTCTTTTGATGTGAAATATTATTTATTTTATTTCAATAAAAAGCAATGTTAATTTTGTAAACAATTTGTTTAGTTAATTTAATAATATATGTATTTTTGAATCAAGTATTCATCTTGATTGTCTTCATTGTTAGTTTCCACATGCCTAAAACAACCTCAAGCTACATCTAAAAGTTGATGGCTAAATAAGAGCGTTTGAGAAATTGTGCAAGGCGTACAGTAATAGTCTGAATAGTCGATTAATCGTTTCATTAATCGATAGATTCATCGATTATCAAATTAGTCATTTGTTGCAGCCCTATTGTAGTTATCCCATGTATAAATAAAACGTGTTATTCAGCAACCCTTGCAATTTGGGATTTTATTTTTGGTTGGTAGACCTCGGTGAGCTGGTCATTTCAAAAGTAGCTCACCAGCCAAAAAAGTGTGGGCACCCCTGCTCTAGACTCTCCTCCTCGCACCAATGTTGGAATCCAAACCACTTCGTCCTGTAATAGGCTGTGGTGGATCCCACTCCTGCTGCCTGGACAGTCCACCCTTTCTCGGCCTGTCCCTCTCAGGAGCGAAGCCCCTATTGCACCTGCGGCGGAAAGGCTCGTGTGCAAACGTGTCCACCCCCAAGGGTGGATTGTCCTGCAGAGCGAGGGAGAACCACCATTCGTCTGGCAGGGGCCCGCCTCTTGACATGAGGCCGGCCCCCCTGTTCTCCAGTCCCGGAATGTGGGGGGCTTTTGGAGATAAAAACATTCTCTGAGGCTCACAACCACATGTTCTCCGCTGCACTAAACAAGGCGGCGGAGCTGACTCCGTCCTGCCTGTTGATGTAAGCCTCTGTGGTGCGGTTGTTGCTCCTCACCAGCACATGTTTGCCCTGTAGTAAGGGTTTGCAGTGCTGTAGGAGCAGTACTACTGCCCGTAGCTCTAGAAGGTTGATGTGCAGAGTTTCTGTCAGAGGTCAGCCACCACCTATAGCTCTCTCTAGGCAGTTCCCCCCCCATCCTGTCACGGATGCATCTGTGAACACCGTGATTAGGAGGTCACCCGCCCCAGTGGAGTTCCCCTCCGCAGATGCTTTGGGGACCCCCAATATCGGAGGTTGCCCTCCACTGAGGTGGGGATGGTCACCAGACGTCGTTTGTGCCTCTTGGGATCTAAACGAAGGCCGGCAAACCACCTCTGCATGCGACGCATACAGTAAGCAGTAACCCCAGCGGTACCACGAGGTGAGCAGCCGCCATGAGACCCAGAGTCTGCATGATGGTCAAATCCGTCACCGTTGTCCCCTGTCGCAGTCTGCAAACTGCCTGAAGCAGTGATGCCTGTCTGCTCTCTGACAGGGGGGCACGTAGTCTGCCTGCATCGAGCAAAATCCCCAGATACTCCACCTGCTGGTGAGGTATGGGACTGCTCTTCTTTCAATTGACCGCAATCCCCACTTGGATCAATTGGGCTGTGTGGAACATTGCCCCTTCCCTGGACCTGGCCATGACTATGAGGTCGTAAAATAAACCCCTCATGCCATGGTCGCGAAGCGGCTGAAGCGCTGTGGCCACACATTTGCTGAACGTGCGTGGGGATCAGTGTTGGGCAAGTTACTTCCAAAATGTAATATATTACATATTATTCTCTTTTGAAAGTAATAAGTTACATTACAATATTACTGTTTCTGAAATGTAATGAGTTACACTACTTTTTAGTTACTTTCACCAAAATAACCACAAAAGAATGGCTAGGTATTTTAAATGCTAAAATGTAGTTTAGTGCAGCTCATTATACATCCAGTGAAGGGCAATGTGGTATAGCATAACAACTGTGTAGGCCCTTAAGGCTACTAACAACTTGTATTACACGGCTTAGTTGAATACTCGATTCTGATTGTAAATTCTTAACATGTGACACGTTGTTAATACAGCAGTACAGACCACTGTCAAGGACTATAATGAAGGTTGCTAAGGAGGATCAAGAAAGAGAAAGGAAAAGAGGTTAAAAGACGGAGAGCTGGACGTCAGATAAATCACCAGAAGAAGGCAGAGAGGAAGTAAACAATAACAGGACACGGAATGGGCTCTGTAGTGTGTTTAGTATATGGCCGTGTACAGGCCCGGTTCCAGAACAAAATGACTGAGGGTGCCTCTGAGGTTACAGGGGGCGCAGCAGTAGTAGGTTTACATGAGCAATAGTGGCCGGCAACAGCAATAATAAAATAGCATTGATGGTCCCCAATGAACAGATTATGGCCTTTGTTATGTTTTGAAACCAAGCAAGTGAGAACATTTCAAGTGAGTTAAAAGTGCAATCCTGAAATATCTCATATTGTCCAAAGTGGACTGTGGCAAAGAAAAGCACAACAGCTTCAAAACTGTACTGATAAAACAAATGAGAACATATTGTAAATCAAGGCACATATTATTTGAACCAGCTCATGGTTTGAAATGGCAAACATTGAAAAGCAAAAGTATTATTAAAACCATGTACTAAACATCACTTTGGTCCCATCATATACTCTGGGAAGAGAATATTTACTGTGCTTGAAAACTGGTATCACATCATCATGTGAGGTTGACTTTGTGACCTGGAGAACATTTCAGCTGCAACATCAGCTTGTTGATAAGCTTGGGATATGAGATAGTTTTGTAGGCATTCGTGGTGAAGGCATCTGTGCTATTGTATGCATTATTTTTGACCCAACATTTCTACAGGCATGGCAGAATATTTTCACATGAATATTTTAGCCCTTGTCTATTTGTATACCACGAGCTGCAAAATGACCGCCTAACCCCACTGTACAGGCGGGTACTTGTTTAGATACACCTGGGCAGGCTCTGTTTTGCCGTGGTATCCTGGCACCTGCGGGCCGCAGAGGGGCGGCGTAGTTTCGGGCGACGAAGACTGCTGCTTCGGGGGCGAGGGCGGCGAGTCAGGCGGGAGTAAGCTAGTGTCCACAACGGAGGGTCACGTGATGTCCCCATCTGACCTGTTGCTACTGTCTGCAGTAGATGCAGTGTTGCTGGCGTTTAGTGATGGTTGCTTTAACCATGTTCGTATAAATGATTATCCACAGATGTGTGTCACTGCTGTGGAAGCACTTTGGAAATGATGCACGCGCAGCGGAGCAGGTCACGCGCACCTGACACAATTTGTTGTTTGTATTTTTCGCTCCGTTCTCTTTTTTGAATAGAGGGTGCATAACATTCAACTGCCCCGAAGATCCCGACGCGAAGCCTGAAGGGTAAACACCAGGTTTACTAATCTACCAGCACAATTTGTCTGGTGTCGGAATGTCTCTATGTTAGTACATTCTTAAAAAACAAAACACCATTTAATTTCGGGTTAAAATGTGTTGTAACTGCGTTACTGCGCATTGTAACGGGTAATATATTACCCACATTTCATTAGTAATGCGTTACATTACTTCGTTACAGCAAAAAGTAATATATTACTGTTACTCCGTTACTTTTGTAACGCGTTACACCCAACAATGGTGGGGATAGGGAGTAGCCTAACGGTAGTCTGTTGTACTCGTAGGCTACCCCCTGGAAGGCAAAACGCACGGCCGGCCCTAGACTTTTGGGGGCCCTAAGCGAGCTTTCGCTTGGGGGCCCCCCTCACTCTAGTGCGTTCTCACTACACACAACACGGAACCAACTTTTGTCTTATGATGTTAGCATAAGCACACATATTGTATAAATAAGCATATAAACACCGTGGACCTAACCTCCACTAGGGGGGTCCGGGGGCATGCTCCCCCGGGAAGATTATCTTTTTAAATATTGAAGTTAAAAGCATAAATCTGGTGCACTTTGAGAGAAAAATTAGGAGATCTATGGATACACCTCTCAACACCCATATGAAACAGAACTGTAAACAGATTTGTCTTTATGGATATTTTACAATTCACTCCCCTTTTAAACTGTATTCTTGTTTTGTCATATAGTATTTCACAACTGTTTTTCATTTATTCTCTCTGGCTGTCCATCTCATAATGTTCACATAGAAACTAGCTGTCAATAGGAATATCATTCAGAAGAATTATAATTTCATGCAAAAATCTGTCACAAAAAGAGGTTGCACATTTAAATTCAGGTGTTATGGCAACGTCAGTGGCCAAACAGCCACATTTACTGCTGCAAATATGTTCAAACATGCTGTTGACACGTAAAGCAGTGGCAACTATTCCACCATTTCAGCCTACTTTTTCTCAGAAATACTGTCACATAACATCCATATATTTCAGTGCTAGGTTGATGCTTAGCTAAGCTAACTATGAAACACTTTCACTGACAGGACTCAGGATCAACTGTGTACTGTAAGGTAGCTTCTTGCTTCATGTCGAACAGTAAGTCAACATTTTCCAGAGAGCTTTCTTTGAAATCACCAGGTAACACTAAAAAACATTACATTTAGATTGTATGACAAAGTGTTTATTTAATAACTCTGGCTATCTATAGCTACTTGCTAACGGTTTAGCTTACCCCCGCGATTCAAAGTAACGTCAACGTAGCTGTAATTTATGCATTGCTTACATGTTCGCATAACTTGGAAGTTTACTGACATTTACATACCTTGTTTACCTGGCTCAAGTGGTGGCTCTGGGGTTGTTGTGTGAGCCATCACTTGAGAATTGTTGTATTTTTTAAGAAAAAATGTCCTTATTTCCATCTTCAAAAACTCTTGAGTACATATACAGTCTATGAGTCCGACTGACAGTTTATTTTAAACATTGTCACAGCTCACAGGATAGGTACCTGTCAGCCAATAAGACAGATGTTTATTTCCATTCAACTCTCTGGTTGGTCTGGTGTCTTGCCTCTGTTGCATTCACTGAACACGGGAAATTACAATCCTGCCGTCCTCTCTAGTGTCATGATGAGGTTCAGGTAAAGCACGGTTAATGTATTATATGATTGACTCAATCATATAATACATGACTTTGAGAGTAGGCAATATAGGCATGTTAACAAAATTAATTAAACATTACCTCCTTTTTTTCTCATTTTTTTCATTTATTGCTAGCGGGCCCTTAGTGGCTGCGGGGCCCTTAGCGGCCGCTTATGTCGCTTAATGGGTCGGGCCGGCTCTGGCAAAACGCAAATACTTTCTGTGCTTTGGAGAAATTTCGACATGAAAGTAAGCGTCCTTCAGGTCGATGGTTGTGAACCAATCGCCTGGGAAGTACATGGAGTAAAGCCCCTTTTCTGCTGCCTGTGGGAGCAGATGGTTTGCCAGGCTCTCATCAAGGGGGGGCACGCCGGGACACGCTGTGTCCGTGCGGCCCTGCACCCTGAGCGGTGGACTTCCATGGACGCCGGACCCGGAAGTGCCCGACAACGAGAAGTCCTCGTCATCCTCCTCCCCGGCAAACGGAGCCATCCGCCCCGCTGGAATGGCGAACGTGAATGGCGAACGTGAATGGCACCGCCTCGGCCATAGCCTGGTCCCCCAAACACTCGAAGCAGAGGTGGTGGGGATTGGCGCCCGCTATTAAGCCAGGGCACGAAGGACAGGCCCGGGTCTCTAGAAGTGGCGACTCCATGAAGGTATGATAACTTCTTTCTTCTTCTTTCAAACGTTTTACTTTTCTCTGTCAGGTTTTGTCCTGCTCGCTGAAGAGAAAAGGATGACAGTCAGGAGGCGTAGCCGCCTTATATACTGTGTGCCTGTGCGCGCATTCAGGTAGGCTTGCCTTGATTGGCCGGCTACGTTTATACAACTTCAGTGTGTGAACGCTCACGTATCATTGATGAGGTCAAACGTTTAGATAACAAAAATATCTGTATTCTTTTAAGCTTTAACTGACATTTTTACAAATACAAATATGTGCTTTATTTTAACTGAGCTATGCCTTTGGCAAGATATTAACAGGCATTACACTGTGCCTTGTCTTTTTCTTTTTTAGTGTAGTGGAGCCGGGCCCGGTGCCACGAGGGGGCAAAAGGGGGCATTGCCCCATCAGTTGTATTATTTGCCCCCTCACTTTGAGCATCATTCATCCATCAAAAAGTACAATAAATGTCACAATTATAAAATAACTTAAAATAATTAGTTTCCCCAATACTGGCAATACACGTTACTATGTTTGGATCAGATATGTGGGCAGGCAGTCAAGCAACGTGTAAAAAAGCCTCAACCCCAAGTGAGCTTGTAGTCTTAATGTTAGCGTGTGTTCTTGTAAACACAGTCGGATGGGTTACCAAAACGTCCCCGTTTTCCGGGCAAAGTCCCCGTTTTTGGTGGCCGGCACCCGGTTGAAACTCCCGAAGATGTTCCCGTTTTTGAATGTGCATTAAAAAACATAGAGCAAGGTGAAATAAAACGAGTAACAGTGTTGTGCCTTTTTGTAGCGTTAGCGTATTTCTTCTTCTACTACTTCTTCTTCTACTTTCTTCTTCTTCTTCTTCTAATTCTAATTCAATGTAACTGACCCCGCGAAATATTGGACAAAATAAACTCGGCTAGTAGTGACAACTAAATCCAGAGTATTGCAGCAAAAGTGCTTTAAACAAGGTAAATTAAGAATGTATGTTCTCAATGGCCAAGTGTGGGATTGAATATTAAATTAGTTTAGATTAGATGTATTGTCCCCAGGGGGAAATTCATTTTACAGCACTGTGAAAACACTATGAAACAACAACAAATAAGACAGACAACTACAGATATCACCACACATGATGGTTACCTGGGGGGTATACTACGAAGCAGGATTTTCGCTTAGCCGGCTAACATCAGGGAAAACTCGGAGTTTCCGGTCCTACGACGCTGGTTCTCTTTTTAGCGGGCTAGATCTCCATGGTAACTGATGCTGTGCGGCTAACCTGCTCCGGAGCAGGTTAGGTTGCAGGCTAAGAGATCAACTCAGTGAAAGCACTGCCTGCTGACCAATCAGAGCTCAGTGTGCGGAGTTTAAAGCGATCAAGTCATATTACAGGAGAAAGGAAATACAGAAAAACTGCCGTTGCAGGAAAGACGGCCGGCAAAAATCACCGACTGTGTGAACGTGAACATTAATACAATATCACCTCCATCTTCAGAGCAATCTGACTATTATAACATTAGCGTTAAGAAAGCTTAATTAAATATCTGCCACAACATAAGTAACCGGATCAGAGTAACAGTACAGTCCGCGGCACTGTGAGTGCAGACGTCGATGTGTCCCATTATCATTCATATCACATCATAATGTATCATATATTTCCTTATCTGAGTCAGGTGAGCCGTATCTGGCCGTGCAACACTCACAGTGTCACATACTGTATGCAGAAGTATTATTTTAAGCAACACATTAAGTAGACGAAACACTCGAGTCAAATGTAATGAAAGTCAGATCGTGTCTTAGACGGGGCAGTGATATCATAAACCTGTTAATGTATGCATTCAAACACTTGTTCTGTTACCAGCTGTATTCACCTTGCTGCACTGTCAGTATGCTTCTCCATGTTTGTGATTGGTCGAATGCTCCAAATACCACCCCTTTCATGTGAACGCGCACCTAACTAGATAGGGCACGGCTGGCTTGAGCGATCCACTTGATAAACCGCGTCGTAGTACAGTTTAGCGAGAGCGCGTATGTTTTGGATTAGGCCAACCGGATAACTCAAACATATCCAGGTTAGGTTGAACCAGCTTCGTAGTACAGGCCTCTGTTATTATTTAGGGCTGCCTGTATGGATCAGGCTTTTGCCAAAGCGAGCCCTTTCACTAGAATAATAATAGGTATGTATTATATAAACAGTATCGGTACAATGAGAGACATCTAGTGGCGGATTGTGGAACATTGATCTGATTTTTCTCATGGCAGTTCAGAATCAGAATACCTTTATTAATCCCACAGAGGGGAAATTTGCAACTCTTTAGAAATATAGACTCTAGAGCAGGGGTAGCCAACACGGTGCCCGCGGGCACTTAGTCACCCGCAGGGGCAACGTGAGTCGCCCGCGGGGCATGTTCTAAAAATAGCTCGCCAGGCAAATCCAAAATGTATAAAATACACAAAACAAAAAAGGAAATGTAATTAAAAGAATCTACCCTATGCATAAAGGAAACCTAAATCATAGCAAACTCTATCTACTTACTACAACTCTATATCTATAACACCCCTCCTCCCCCACCCCCACAATGAATATCGACCAATCACGTTCTTGCTTGATTTGCGGGACCAGCGTTGCAGTCGGGAAGAAAAGCAATGTGGCACCTCCCCGCTGATTTTCCTTCTGGCAGAATCTACACAACACATCAGCCCCATTGAACAGCCTATCATGCCAGCCTATACAACACATGAGGGCCAGAGTTTTACTCTGTGTGTTGCAACCTGCATATATATTTATTCCACTTGACGCACACACACACGCATGGCATAATCTCCACTGGGGACAGGGGGGGGGCATGTCCCCCGCTCGTTTCGAAATCCTGTTTGTGTCCCACCACTTTACAAATATGTTTATTATTTTTTAACGCAAGCCGTCATCGCCACGGAGGAGCTCACAGCCTCTGTGAGTGAGCGAGAGAGAGAGAGAGAGAGAGAGCGAGGGAGGGACGGGGAGAGAGAGAGCGAGAGGGAGGGAGAGAGAGAGGGAGCGAGGGAGGGACGGAGAGAGGGAGAGAGAGAGAGCTAGGGAGAGCACACTTTTATCTATTTAATATAGATAAAGTAAGAAATCCTTCCAATGTGTAGCTACTATAGGACAGTACAAAAAACAGTTTAAAAGGGGAATGATTAGTAAAATATGCATAAAGAAAAAGAAAGAATGCTAACTAGGTAACATAACATAAGAATAAACAAGTTGAAATGATGTGTTATTGGTTGTGATCATATTCTAAAGATGATTGGATTATTGAAAAGTATACAGCTCCCTTTCGTCTGAGTGTTGAGAGCTGTATCCATGAATTCATTTTGTGCTCAAAGTGCACCAGATTGATGCTTTTCACTTCAACATTTAAAAAAACATCACAGAGGCCCCCCCCCTAGAGGACGTGAGGTCCACCCCCAAATAAAGCAGGTTAAAATAATTAAATTGCATACATGTTCTTTTAGTAAACACTGAAAACGGGTCCCACAGACCCAAACAGCACACAAAGGTTAAAGGTAAGCATATAATAATGTTAAAATGTGCTAAATATATACACTGCACAAAACAAAAAAAAGAGGAGTAAAAGTAGCCCCCGACTTGTTTTATTTTTTGAAAGTAGCCCTCACCCTAAAAAAGGTTGGTGACCCCTGCTCTAGAGACAAACCAGGGGACTTTATGTTTAATCTGTGTCTGTCCATTTGGTGTAGTATTTTATCTTATAGTCTCATTTTTTGTAAAGCACTTTGAATGGCCTTGAAAAGTGCTATATAAATAAACTTGCCTTGCCTTGCCTTATATTACAGTTTGTCTATATATTATTCACTTTCTTATGAAATGCCAGGTTTTAGGCCTTGGTTTGAACATTCAATCCTGAAAATAAAAAATCAACCAGATGAATTGTTCTTTAATCCTGATATAGAGTAGATAGTAAGTAAGTAAGTAAGTAAGTAAGTAAGTAAGTAAGTAAGTAAGTAAGTACATCTGATAGGAAGACAAGTTAAGGGATAGAGGAGAAAAGGTTATGGTATAATTACAGATCCTGTCAATGTATACATTCAAATCAATGTTAGTCTGTTAACCAAAGTGCAGCCATCTGATAATGTACTATCTGTTATTAAAGATCAGAGGAAAATAACAGAATGAGAGGGGTAAATCCAGAATAAAAATGAAGAAGCAAAGTAGAGCAGTGAGAAGGAAAAAAGCTTGGTGTGTCAATTCATTACATTGCCAGTATTTTTTGTTGTTGTGAAAAAAAAATCACCCCCTCTGATTTTTTAACAGCCCCCTTAGTCATTTCATCCTGGAGCCGGGCCTGAGTGGAGCCTCACTTCAGAGCGTTTACCGCGACCCATCTTTGGTGTTATGAAGTGACTGAGCTCGTTAACTGTGGACCTCTGTCGCCTGTCAGCGCAACGTACATGATGTCGTTTAAAAAAATGAAGGGCGGTGCCGGCCGTCAGCGTACCGAGCCGGCCGTCAAGTGCCCGCTGACGACCGGCCGTTCTGTGATTCTCCAGAATCAGCCAATCTGCTATGTATTCCACCGGGTCACCGCAGCGCCGCGGCGCAGACAGACCCGGTGGAATACAGGGTCTACCGCGTTTAGGAACCGTTAAGCAGAACCGAAATTGTGTATTTTGTATGGGTACCCGGTACCCGGCATTTTCTTATCGGTTCTCATCTGGAACCGAGTTTCGGTTCCCAACCCTAGTTAGAAGTGCAAAACTGGTTTACCAGCAGTGTTCAGTTTACTGCCACCAGAGAAAGGCAAAACTAAAGAGATTTCCCCCTGAAAGTGTTTTGGAAGTCATGGTTCCCTTTCCTTTACAGAAGAATAGGAAGAACACAAACAAGTGTAATATTATGATACTGCATCATTTCTGTGATGATGGAATGATCAAACTAAGCCATTGCTGGCATGGAAATACACTTTTTTCAGGAAGCTACGGAAACTCTTTGGCAACTTTAGAATAGGAAACCTGTTCAAGTCAATTAGAGTCAAACTACTAGCTTATTGGTTAAAACACATTGCTTCATACTGTAGATATTCAGTTGGTACAAAACTGATCTAAAATGAAGAGCTGTTGATTTGACTTTCAACAAGATCATTTATATTTATGTTGTTTTTTCTTTAATATGTGATTTAGTGGATATAGTTAAACTCTGAAACACATGTGCATGGTCATGTAACCAGACCTGGTAATTCTGTACAGCTGTATTTAATAGAGATTTTAAATATGAACAGAGCAGAACAGCTCTGTCGTGCTTTGAGGAGCAAACTATCCTTGAAGTCATTTTGAATCATCCCATGAAATGCATACACCTACAGTGATTCTCTATGAGCCATTTTTCTAAATAATGTCTTCTTTGGGCAGCGGTGCAGTTTATCGACTGTTAATCTACTGTGATCACCAGGGATCCATCCACTAGGGGACGCCATAGGGCTGCACCATGTTCTCATGTTGAATCTTCATTGAGGAGATGTTGCCTGTTATCACCAACAGGAGGCAGTACTGTACTGTTTCAATGCCTCATTCTTTCATTTGCCCTGCTAAATATTAAGCACACCTAACAATGCTCACTGGTACATTTTATTGATATTTGTTTTTATTACAGGATGTGTTTTCACAGATGCCTTTTTTACAGCAGGGCCATAAAGTGTCACCACTCATACCCACTGTGGGCTTCATTAAGATTCAGGTCTCAGCCTTAAAGGTGGGGTAGGTAAGTTTGAGAAACCGACTCGAGATACACTTTTTGTTATATTCCATGGAATGCTCTTAACATCCCGATAGCAATGAATATCTTTGAAAGTGCTTTGACAAAAAATCCATAAAAAATATCATCTGTGGAAGCCGTGGTACTGTAAAAAGCACGACCAATCATCTGAGCCGGCCCGGCTAAAGTAACTGGATGGCCTACCTGCCTGTCAGCCTCCCATCTGGGCACAAACTTATCTCGTGCCCTCATTTGTCATGTGCGCGTTCGTGTGTGTTGGAGGAGGGGCTCTGTAAGGAAGTGGCAGATTTTTTCCGGCTGTGTATTTTCAAATTCTAGCGCACTCGGGCTGGTTTCTCCAAAATTACCTACCCCACCTTTAAATGCAGCCTGTTGATCTTAAACATAAATGATGCAACTACATTAGTGTCAATCTAATGAATATTAACATTTGTTTCCACAGTGAAGCTTTATTTTTAATGCATCTGGTTTCCTAGGTTATTTTTATTATTTCTCTAGGACTAATCATCATCATCATCATCATCATCTTTTATTAAAGAGACTCTTGGTCCATTATTACAAAAACATACAACACTCAAATATAAATTAAAAAAGGCAGTTATACCAATGTTTCCACAGAGGTGACTGGTATCGTACAGCACTGAAACACGGATTTGACAGCAGCATAATGACAGAGTTATGAGAAACATTCAATCGACAGATGAATTTGTACATTTGATTTCTCAAAAGAGCATGGAACGTGTTGACTCGTGCGTTACAGAACATTTCACTTGCACTGCACCACCTTGGTTTTCTAAGCAGTATACGCAAACAGTCATTATATGCAACCTGGAGCTTCTTGAGGCTCGCCTTCTTATACTTGACCCACAAGGGGGCAGTATAGAGAGGAGTGCAATAAGCTCTAAAGAGGTTCACCTTAACCTCATCTGAACACCAAGAGAGTTTTCTAGCCAACATGTTGGCTTGCATATATAAGACACGCCGCTGTCTATACATGTCCTCATCATCATGAGCCATTTGATCTGTGATGATGTGTCCCAGGTACTTAGTGTTACAGCAAACAGACAGCACCTGTCCTGACAGGTAGAATGTTGGAAAACAAAGGTTCTTATCCCCTTTTGTTCTGCAGATCATTACAGCGCTCTTCTTAGCATTGTATTTAACGTCAAATTTGACTCCGTAATCAGAACAAACATTTAGCAACTGTTGAAAACCAGCACTGCTAGGAGAAACAATAGCCAGATCATCGGCATACATAAGATGGTTTACAATCACATTACCAATCACACACCCTGTTTTACAGACACTTAAATCATCTGATAGATCATTCATATAGATATTAAAAAGGCATGGTGAGAGGAGCCCCCCCTGGCGGACTCCATTACCAACACCAAATGGCGCAGAGACTGCATTCCCCCATTTCATCCGCATGCTCTGGTTGGCATACCAATAAGCCAGGATCCTAATTATACTGTTAGGCACACCCCTTTGTCTCAATTTTAAAAACAGTTTATGGTGGTTAACTCGGTCAAAAGCCTTAGAGGCATCAATGAAACCAATCAGAACAGTTGAATTCTGTCTTCTATATGTTTCTACCATTTCTTTCAAAGCATAGATGCATAGCTCAGTACCATGCTTAGCCTTGAAGCCAAACTGGTTATCTGAGGTACATAAATAGGAACATAGTCTATCTAACAAAATTATTTCCAAGACTTTGGATAACACACTGGCTAGAGCAATTGGTCTATAGTTATCCAAGCTCCCTACCTTGCCCGCTTTGTCCTTAATGACAGGCACCAAAGTAACAGTCAACATGGAGTCTGGCAACATACCATGAGTCATGAGGCCGGTAAAACAAATGGCAAGAAGAACTGCAACCTTCGGGCTTGCCAGTTTAAGGTGCTCTGCAGTGATTCGGTCAGAGCCGCATGCTTTATTATCAGCTAGCTGTGCAATTGCTCGATAAACCTCTTTAGCTGTAATTCCCACTGTGTCACTCTTCACAACATCACCAACTTTGTAGGGGTCACTTTTAACACAATTAAGTATATTAGAGTAATGTTGCCTCCACAACTCAGCTATGTTATCGGCTCCAGATACTCCCTCTATGGTACACGGTAATGACGTACTGGCCCTGTTCAGAGCTCTCACCTCCTTCCAGAAGCCAGTCACATCATTATGAAGCAGCTTTTCAGCCATAGAGTCCGCTCTCAATGTTTCTGTGTGTTTGTTGACATAACGAACTGCATATTTATATCTAGCATTTGTACGCTTTTTGAGATCCAGGACAGGCCCCTCTCTGGGCCTACCTGCCTGGACCCAGGCCCCAAAAGCATTCTTGGCTTCAGCATATTGATCAGCCACATGTTTATTCCACCCTGGCTTGACGTTGTGTCTCTTCCTAGAGTAGGTACAGCACGGTCTACTGGCCTCCCATACAGCTCCCACAATACAATCATACATGTTACAGAGGTCTTCACGGTGAGAGTTTTCATTACAACCCACATCAACACACAGAGTTGCCACTTTGGGTAGATATACATCACTCAATAGGACATCAGTTCTCCCATAGTACAATAGCCTATCCTCATTTGTGAGCTTGGACCAATCCACTTTAGTGTTACAGGCATTTTTAACCTCCTGAGACATCTCAGGGAGACTATCACAATCTAGTGACATTATAAAAGGAATGTGATCTGACATTGATGACTCATACACAATCTCGATTGATCTTACAATGTCATGGGCATTAGCAGTGCTTATGCAATGGTCAAGCCATGAAGTTGTATGCCAGGCCTCGCTTATATATGAATAGCTATCTGTAGGCAGAAGTATTTGGCTTGATAATATAAGATTGTTATCATCACAAAACTGTAGCATATGCTTAGCAAACAAGGACCTTTTGATTACAAGTTCAACATCTTTGTCAGAGATTGTGCTGTATCATCAAAATGATAATTATAGGGATTACATGCTAAATATGATTCACCTTTGTCATCGTCTTTTATAAATGTTCTTTCTCTGCTGATTGAAATTCCTACGTGCAGATTGACTGTCCCTCTCACTGCCTCTCTGTGAGCTCCTCTGTCATTTAGCTTCTGTTGGTCATTTTCTATTTCCTATTTTTATTTCATACTTACTCACCTCTACTCTCATTTCAGTGTCACCACTTCCTGTCCTTGAGTGTTCCTCACCTCTGTAATCATCCTCCTCATCCTCATTAGTGTAACTGGATTCTCCTTATCCTCTCTCTTGGCAGATTTAGTCTGTGTGCCAATGACTAAACGTTGTCAGTTGTTCTTTGTACGTCAATGTCAGATGTTCCAGAAGTTTTCCCGAATGTTCAGTGTTCCTGGTTTCCTGACCATGCCTTTTGCCTACTCGTTGTCTCTTTTGGTTGCCTGTCCAGACTGGTCTTATTTTCTGAAGACCCTTTTCCCACTAAAGCCTTTTTCTCCACAAGTTGTGCTGCTGAGTCCGTTGTCCATGTCTTTACAAATCCATGACCTTTTCCTGTCCCAGCCTGCACCTGGGGTCCTGTCTGGTATTGAAGACCCAAGCCTCTATGGATCTGGTGCTGAACGCCTGTTCTGGTGCTGCCATGATTAGTGCCTCTGTGCTATAGTTCATACCAGCCTTTTCCAGCAATTGGTATGATTTCTCAATATCGGCCACTGCTGTTATGAAATAAACTGGTGTATTTAATACATTAAAACATGTTATTATATGTGAAACAAAGAATGAAGAAAAAGGGAAAAAGATTAGCAGCTATACAATCTGATTTCCACATGTCAAAATAATTGTTGCATTCTATTTTAGAACAGCCTGAAGCAGCACTGTGAGCAGAGCGTGCCTCATATCACTTTCACAGGAAAATGCACTTTGAAATGATTGTGCTCCACTCAGAGGGACTGAGGACAGGCTGTGTTGACATTCAGCTGTGTGATTTACAGTAAAGGTGGTTAATAATCCATTTATACCTGTAATGGCTGATCATCTCTAGATCTGCAGAAAACAAAGAATAGAAACACATTAGATCACTGTGTCATATAAATCGAAGGGGAGCAGAGCATGACACTAGTACAATAACACCCACTGTTAATGTGATTTACAGCTGACAGGAGAGTGGGATTGGTTGGACATGCTGTTCTCAGCAAGGTCAGACATTTCAGTGTCTCTGGATGGTCCTCCTGTGGTCATCTGTCCTGAGAGGCTCAGATTACATGTGTGTGCCAGGACTATAACTCTGAGACGCTATCAAGCAGAGCCAAACTGAGTCATAAAGTTGGGCTAACACTCAGAGCTAACCTGTACTGGAGAGAGTATGTGTAAAGAAGCAGGAAATAAAGAAAGGAACTCACCTTGTGGTAAACCTGCAAGAAAATAAGCATTTCAGCTCCATACTGTTTCAGAAATAATCCTTGATGTGGTTTGGAACATGATATGGCGTTTCATCATAGCAGCATTTAGCTGAGAATCTCTCGGTAGAATTCTGAGCAGGCATAAGCTCCCACCCCCTCTTTTTTAAAGCTAAGGGCCCAAAACGGGCATGGCTAGAATGGGTGATCTGTTTGGTATTTTGAGCAAAACACATCATAGATATGTTTTTATTAGGGCTGTCAGTCGATTAAAATATTTAATCGCGATTAATCGCATGATTGTCCATAGTTAATCGCGATTAATCGCAAATTAATCGCACATTTTTGATCTGCTCTAAATGTACCTTAGAGGAATATTTTTCAAGTTTTTAATACTCTTATCAACATATGAGTGGACAAATATGCTTTATGCTAATGTTTATTATCATTTCAATAATGACAAATATTCTCATGATGAATATTAAACACAACAACCTCTGAACATTACAAATATTCGCCTCAATTCAACCTGGAACCTTTCTCATACAATATTACAATACAAATCCGGTTTCACTATGAGTGGTCGCATTTTCGAGAGCTCCCGCTTTGGCGGTTATTCCTCGCGATTTTTTACATATTTCATCCTCCTGACAATATGGATTATGGACTCCTACCTCAACTCATCAATGAGGCAACATCACTTAGAGAAGGAGAGTAATGAAAGCGGGGATAAAATGAACCACAATGACTTTTACCTTCTCAACGGCTGGGAAAGGAAACACCTCGCTTTTGGAAGTGCAAGCATTCATGCCTTATTAACTGCAAACCCGACGCGAAAGTACTTACCCCCGTCAGGCAAACTAGACCGAAGAAGTATGATCGTCTTGGTCTTATTGTTAGCGGGAGACATCCATCTGAATCCGGGCCCGGTGCAGACAAGAAGCCAGTCCTGCAGGCTCGAGGAGCTAGCATCTCAATTAGCATCAGAACTAGCATCTCTTCCGCTGCAACAACAACTACGCGACGACAACAGAGAACGTGGAGACAGCGGAGACCAAGCAATAAACGGAGACTTCGAGATTCCCCCGGGGACGCCTCGGCAGACAGACACGCATGAGGCAGTGACGAGAGGAAGAGAACCGAGATCCGAGGGAACAAATATCCGCCATGTTGTTAGCCACCCTGCTAGCATATCAACGGCTAAAGCTACAACGGAGCCTCCCTCCGCCCACCACCACCACCACCACCCCACACCACCACCCCACCACGACAAGCCGGTTGCTGTAACGGACAAAGACAAATATCTGCAAGCTGACGACATTGTGCATTTAAGCAACAAAAATGGACTACATATTTTTAATCTGAACACTAACAGTTTGAGACACAAACTGGCTGAACTCAGGCAGCTATTCATGAACGGTAAGGCAAGCATATTATGCTTTTCTGAGACCAAATTGGACAATTCCATTACAGATTCAGAGATTGAAATTGAAGATTATCTTGTAGTGAGAAGGGACAGGAACGTGAATGGAGGTGGTGTCTGCATGTACATACATTACATAAAGACACCAATTTCAAAAACCGTACTGACCTGCATCATGAAAATATTGAATCTGTGTGGGTTGAAATTCTTTTTGACAATGCTAAATCTGTAATAGTCGGGACAATCTATAGACCACCGGAACAGAGTGACTTTTATGATACATTAGATGGGTGTTTGGCTGATGTGGGGGATGTAGAGACAATTATTATTGGAGACTGGAACACGGATATGCAACGTAAAGACACGTCCGTCTTCAAGTCCTTCAGTAGGATTTGTGATCTGCACGGCTTCAGCCAGCTAATCACCCAACCCACCCGGGTATGTGAAACAACACAAACTACCATTGATCTCATTCTGACCTCTGACAAGTCCAGGATCTCCAGTAAAGGGGTTATAGCATGCGGGTTAAGTGATCATTATATGATATTCTGTACCCGCAAAAAGCTAAAACAAAGGGCCGGCTGTCACAAAACAGTCATATCTAGAGACCTCAAAAACTACGAGGCCTTTAACCTAGAACTGGAGAGCCTGGACTGGTCAGATGAGCTCAGTGGTACACAAGTTGAAGAAACATGGCTTGGTTTCAAAAACAAATTCTCTGCAATACTCAATGATTTGGCCCCCCTAAGAACAACCAGGGTAAAAAATCGCGCTGAGCCGTGGATGCACTCCGGCATACTGACCGCCATGAAAACCAGAGACAAAATATGCTCTGAGTTTCATAAAAGTCAGTCAATGCTTTCCAAAAGCACGAGCAGTGAACTCCAGGCCCACGTGACTGAACTCAAAATTGAAAGAAACAGACTAAGAAATGACGTAAGCTCCATGATCAAAACTGCCAAAAAGAATTTCATCAATGTCAAAACTGAGGAAAACAAAAATAAACCCAGTGAACTTTGGAAATTACTCAATAACCAGCTTGGCTGCAGTAAAAAACTCAAAACGAGATTTTCTAACTTAAACATAAAGACAGATAACAGGCTCATCACAGACAAACTGGATGTGGCCAAGTACTTGAACATTTTTTTCACAAACAGCCACAACTCTTGTAAATAAATTACCCTCCCATTCAAGGCTTTTTGGAGTAGATCACATCATGACCTACTACAAAAACCTAGGGGTATGCAAAGATGATTTCAGTCTAGCAAGGGTAACAACAGCAGAGGTACTCATTAAACTGAGCGCCCTCCAACCTAACAAGGCCACTGGCCACGACAATATCCCCTCCAAATTCCTCAGAGACACAGCAACCGCCATCTCACCAGTCATAGCTCACATAATTAACCTCTCCATAAAACAGGGAAAAGTACCCAAAGACTTCAAAATTGCAAGAGTAACCCCCCTGCACAAAAAGGGCAGCAAATTGGACCCAGGCAACTACCGCCCTGTTTCTATACTTACCTCCATCTCGAAAGTCATGGAAAAAATAGTATATGAACAGGTCGAAAAGTACCTCGCGGAAAAGAAACTAATCTATGAATTTCAATCTGGCTTTAGAACATCCCACTCCACTGACACATGCCTTCTTTATTTGAGCGACCACATCAAACAAGAGGTGGACAAGGGCAAGTACTGCGGCATGGTGATGCTGGACCTACAAAAGGCTTTCGACACTGTCAATCACCCCATTCTGATTGACAAGCTAAAAGCAATTGGTTTTGATAAACTATCGGTGAGCTGGATGCAATCCTACCTGGAGGGGAGAGAACAGATGGTGGAGGTAAACGGTACTCTGTCCCCCCCCCCTCCCAGTGAGCTGTGGTGTTCCACAAGGAAGCATATTAGGTCCGTTACTGTTCCTAATTTATGTAAATGACATGTCATCAGCATGTGACTACAACTTGTTCCTGTTCGCGGACGACTCAGCCCTGCTGGTCTCTGACAGGAACAGGTTGCAGGTTGAAAAAACCCTCAGCTCCGAGCTCGGCAGAATCTGCACCTGGCTCGCCGATAATAAATTATCATTACACCTGGGTAAAACAGAGTCCATTCTCTTCGGTTCGAAACATAATCTCAGCAAATCCGACGACTTCTCAGTTGCAGTGGGCGACATTATTGTCACAAGTAAGAAGGAAATTACATACCTAGGATCTATTCTTGAGGCAAACCTCTCCTGTGACAAAATGGCATCCAATGTAATAAAAAAAGTCAATCAAAGAACTAGATTCCTATACCGGATCTCCTCTCTGGTAAACAAAAACACCCTGAAAACTCTGGCAGGAGCACTCATTCAAGGGTACTATGACTATGCTTGCACGTCATGGTACCATAGCACCTCCAAGGCGCTAAAAATAAAACTTCAAACATCGCAAAATAAACTGGTCAGACTACTGCTTGACCTTTCATCTAGAACCCACCTCACCTCTGCCCACTTTGACAACCTAGGATGGCTTAGAGTAGACGACAGAGTACAGCTACTTGCAATCGGCCTGGTCTACAAGATCCACTACACCTCTATGGTACCCATGTACATGTCAAAATTCTTCCCAAAGGTCAAGGAATACCATGATCATAACACCAGAGGGAGCTCCACAAATCATGTGAAACCCAGATTTGGCACAAAAAAGGGGGAATACACGTTTCGCAATTATGCCACATCAAGGTGGAACGCTCTTCCCACAACTGTAAAGGAAAGTAAAACTATACTTTCCTTCAAAACCTCTCTTAAAGAGCACCTTCGGGGGAGAGCATTGCAAAACTGGCCCCGGTAATGGTACAAATCTCAACCTGTCGTTCCATGGACAGCTTCCCCCCCCCCATCTATGTATATACGCGCATTTTAGACTCTGTTACTAACTGTATATCTGTAGACTTGGTATGTCTTAAATGTCCGGTTAGGATGTATTAGAACGAAATCTAAAATGAAAATTGTAAACAAGCAATCTGTATGTAAAAAAACCACCTGTATGTAAATTGTAAATAAGCCATCTGTATGTCAAATATGTCTTATATGTCTTAAATGACATTATGAATTGGAAATGGGGGACCCTGATGTAAACAAGACGAAAGTCTTTCTCTGGTCTGCATCCCCTTAACAATTGTATGTTTTGAGCTGTACTGTACTGTACCCAATATACAAGCTGTTAATAAACTTTTCAATCAATCAATCAATCAATGTGTGTGCGCGCGCGCGTGTGTGTGTGTGTGTGTGCGTTGGAGCTATGTGCAACTCAAGGCTCGAACGGGAGCTGCCTGGACGCTGCAATCATGTTGCGCACTATCCGTGCTGAGTGTGCTGACTTTTCGTACAATGTCCCACTGTCTGGCGGCCTGCATAAAGTCAAGTACTCGGCGCAGTTGTGGCGAAATGTCGCTCCTCTGTTTTCATTTAAACATCTCCTTAGATCCGTTAGCGCAGCTAGCTAGCACCAGATGCTAACAACAACAATGCACGTAAGGTCTCTCTCTCGCTCGCTCGGGCCACACATACACACACCCTCCCGGTCCTCCCAATAGCCAGTCGGTGCCTGCCGGTGAGCGTGGAAGTGTGGTCTGCCACAAGCGGGCGGCAGGAGCGGGGCTGTCAGCATCAGCTTGTAGATGGTATTTTAAACTCGATGCGCTCTGAAACTACGGGGCGGCCGAGGAAAAAAAATACACATGCGTTAATCGCGTTAAAATAATTAGTGGCGTTAATTTTTTTTTGCGTTAATGCGTTATTAACGCGTTAACTTGACAGCCCTAGTTTTTATATATCTGATACCCATAATAGATGCCTAAAAATAGCATGATAGGAGATCTTTAAATGTGATGACGTATTTTATATTGTAGATCAAGATTTAAACCACTGACTTTATTTTTAGTTCAGTTTGTCATTGTGTTTTCAAATGCAAATCTTTTGACTGTAAAATAATAATAAAAAGTGCCTTCAAAGTGGAGTTAAGACAGAAACACTAGCTTATGTTATGTTAGCGCTCATATTAGAGACGGTTAAAAGAGGTAAATGACGTAGCAAAGAAGACAAGTCTGTGGTGAACTCCGAGATGTAGGAAAGAAAAAACGGTCTGCCTCTTCATCCAGGGCGCAGGGTTCAGTAACGGACATGTTGGCTAGTGCCGTCTGAACCCGGGGCGGCAAGTGGCGCAGGAACGTCTCCATGAACAAAATCCGGGGATCTTCCCCCCCCCCCCAGCAGATTCAGCATCTTCTCCATGAGCTGGGAAGGCTTGCTGTCTCCTAGGCCTTGGATCTCAAAAATCTGGCGAGCCCTCTCCTTAGCAGATAAGCTAAATGTCTTATGGAGAAGGGCCTTAATCGCCTCATATTTGCCATGGCGTGGGGGATCTGCGATAAATCCCACCAACCTGGACGACGTGGAGCTCCCAAAAATGCGCCTCCACGTGTGCGAACCACGGGAGCGCATGCTCCCAAAACTCCGGTAGTTTAACAAAAACATCGCGATCAGCCATGAGCCATTAAGTCTTCGGAATCTATCACGAAAACGTCAGGGTCACCAGTGTAGAGCCGATGAAAGGGAGTCAGAGGCGGTGTGTTCAGTATAGAACTCCACACTTTGTTTTCCATTTGTAACAAGACAAGGTAAGTACATCTGCTCGTGGCTACTGTCAAGCTAGCATGAATACCACAACACCGTACCCTCACTAACAGGTCCGTGTTGCAACACACAATATACCCAACGGTGAATTATGTCCCATAACGTGTCACCACACTATAATGTATTTACAAAGTGTGAAGAGGAGGCAACTTTAGAATAGGAAACCTGTTCAGGTCAATTAGAGTCAAACTACTAGCTTATTGGTTATGAACAAGACTTCACTTTAAAATAGGGAACATGTTCTTAGATAGAAATACGTCATTTTGAGTTCAATCAGGAGAGACGTTGATGTATGAAATACATATTTATTACTGGGACACGTCATATGAATGAAATAACGATTGCCAGAATAGAGACAGGAGAATGGAATGGTGTTTGGCGATTAGGCCCCGGTTTGCAGGATTATCATTCAGGAGGGGAAGAACCGCTCCGAAGAAACCCCCCGGGTCTAGACACTGGTGGTGGTGATAAGTAGGTGGGACCGGTCTGAAGGGAGAAGGATTAGCTTGGTCCTGTAGGAGACGGGAGGCGAGAGGGGTGGAGGAGGGTTGCGTATTGTCACCTGGAATGACAGCTGACAAGAGGGAAGAGCAGATATAAAGGGATTAGCGGGTGCAACGATAGGCTTGTGAGAATGGAGAGAGGAGTGATTGGTTAGCTGGGGAGTGACGCCCCCGATCACTTAATGAGATAGAATAGATCATATTTGTTAGGTGTTATTATGGGAGAATTACTATTCGTGTGGTATTACTGCCTTATTAGGCCCATATTGAGCAGAGCATATTAAGACCAAAACTCATGTACAACAACTTCCATACTTGCAATAAATAAGCACTAATTAGAGGGTTATTGAGGAAAAACTATTTTTTCAACTCGAGCGTCGTGATTGATTGAGGCGATTGAACTGTGCCGCGTTAAACGCGAAAGTTCAATTTGTTCAACTCGAGCGTCAAATTCACGTGACGCGTTCTCACGGAAGCCAATCAGCGGTGAGGATCTCAGCCTGCCGTCACTGACGTTCAACCAGAAAACATCAGCCGTTAGCTGTTAGCCCTCAGAGCTCACAGCTCCTCATATCTGTTCAGAAACTGGACAAAAATTAAACAAGTACAAACCACAGACTGTCTGTGTCATGGCGAATACAGTCGCTGCTTTATTTATGTCTGTAGGCCGTTGTTATGAGTGTGGAGTGAGCGTATACAACGTTAGCTTAGCCTGGTCAACCAAATCTCCATTCAGAAAACAAGCATTTTAAAAGGTTGTTCGCCTGCCGTCTGTCTGCAGACTTGTCAAAGCATTAATTCATGGTTTTTACTAACCGGTATCAGTATGTTGTTACTTCGGCATCATTTAGAAACGTCTATTACAATTTAATCACGGTAAAATATGTTCATTTTGTTGTAGTTGTAGCCCCCGAGCCAGCGCGTCTTGTTTGAATGATGCGAGTAAACACAGCTGGCAGCCGCGGTGAAACTCAAGCGATTAGAGCGAAGCGAATATTCGCATCGCGTCCGGTGTGAACGCACCATTAGACTAGAGCGATGCAATAGGAACGATTAGAGCAAAGCGAATATTCGCATCGCGTCTGGTGTGAACGCAGCATTAGTCTCCGTAGAGATACTCTGGAGAGTATTGTGAAAACACTAGCTGTAAGTTATCTTTCCATGAGATGGCTAAGTGACAGAAGTTAGAATGAGTAGGCACACTTTTCAGAGCCAATTATTCCAACAGACTTAACTGGCAGTAAAAGAAAGAGCCTGACATAAATTCCTACTTCCTACAGGCTTTGAACTCCAACAAGCTTTCTGTCTAAAGTCTCTGCTGAACCATTAAACTCCTGTGACTGAGTTGAACATCCAGGTTGTGACTGGTCCCCGTTGGACAGAAGTACTCCTCTGGGTGGAGTCAAACAGACACAATTAAAGCAGAGACATCTGTCAGGCGTCCATTTGGCTCTGTGACTCCCCTGCCTCAGCTTCAGGAGCTGAACATAGGGAAGCCGAGCGAACATAAGGAACACCGTTACTGTAGCAGAAACGGCTCTCAAGCTGACGTATAATGTTTGAATAAAAGCATATAAATGAACTCATCAGGTTTTATTTGAAACAAAATGTAGGGGAAACCCGAGTATGTCTGAGAACAAGTCACAGTGGCTCTTCCTGAGGTTCTGCACACTTTGCTACAGGGGAACATGTCAACACATTCTGTCCAGTGGGCTTAAATCACGTCGCTATTCCTGCTCACCAGAGGATGCACCATATAGATTTTAGACACATAGTGAGTATTATTTAAACCGCCCCGAAAATCTCATAAGAATAATAATAATAATAATAATTGTATTTGTATAGCACCTTTCATACAGGGGATTGCAGTTCAAAGTGCTTTACATCAGTAAGAAATAAGACATAAAATCAGTGTAAAACAAGCAGCAAGAGCAAAGCATAAAGTGGGATAAAATAATGAAATATAAAAACATGGGGAGTAAAACATAGAGAAATAGTGCAATGTCAATCACAGAGAATAGTGCAGTATAATAGTGTAAAGTCAGTAAAATGCTTTGGTAAAGAGATAGGTTTTAAGCTGCCTTTTAAAAATGTCTAACGTATTAGCTTCCCTAATATTGTTGGGTAACGTGTTCCACAGTTTTGGGGCGTAGTTTACAAAGGCTGCATCACCGATCTTCTTATGACTCTTTCTGGTGACCTCTAATAGAGCTGCATCTGATGATCACAGTGTTCTGGCGGGTGTGTAGTTTATTAGAGAGTCAGCAATGTAGCTGCATGGGTCCTTGTCCATTTAGAGCTTTGTATATGAGGAGAAGCACCTTCAAATCAATTCTGAAAGTTACAGGAAGCCAGTGGAGAGTAGCTAAGACAGGACTAATGTGTTCCCTCCTTTTGGTATTCGTTAGTAGTCTAGCTGCAGAGTTTTGAATGAGCTGGAGTCTTCCAATAGCTTTCTTGGGGAGACCAGTGAATAGTGCATTGCAGTCGTCTAGTCGGCTAGATATAAAAGCATGAATTAGCTTCTCTGCATTATTTTGATTTATGAATGGTCTTACCTTCGCTATGTTTCTGAGATGAAAGAAAGCTATTTTGGTCACTTTGTTTAAATGGGCGTTGAAGTTCAAATCTGAGTCCAGGATGACACCGAGACTTGTTTAATCCAAGTGGTTAAGCTTCCTAGATTATTTGTTAGCATCTCTCTTTTTGATTTGGGGCCAACAAGTAGGACTTCAGTTTTGTCCTCATTCAATTTAAGAAAGTTATCGTTCATCCATTTGTTTATTGCTGTCAGGGCAGTTGGTAATGGAGTTTATGGCTGTCACATCATTTGGTTCAGCAGATATGTACAATTGTGTATCATCCGCATAGCTGTGGAAATCTATACCATACTCTCTGATGATGTCGCCGAGCGGTAACATATACAGTAGAGAGAAAAGAGTAATGGACCTAAACAGCTCCCTTGTGCAACCCCGTAGCGGCTTTCATGTTTCTCTGATGTATGGCCTCCTAGACTAATATAGAACATCCTTCCTCTGATATATGTTTTGATCCAGTTCAACACGCAGCCAGAGAAACCAATAAGCTTTTCAAGTCGATTTATTAGGATGTTGTGATCAATAGTATCAAAAGCTGCACTGAGATCTAATAGGATAAGGATTGAGATGTTATTTGCATCAGAGTTGAGTCTGATGTCACTAACTACCTTTGTGAGTGCAGTTTCCGTACTGTGGTATCTTCTGAAACCTGACTGAAACACTTCTAAGATGTTGTTTTCTTTAAGATAGGAATTGATTTGGACTGAGACAATTCTTTCCAATATTTGACTGATAAATGGTAGATTTGATATTGGTCTGTGGTTTGCTACTGTGTTGTTATCCAATGTAGGTTTCTTTAATAGAGGCTTTACAACAGCTGTTTTAAAGGCATCAGGGAAGACGCCAGTTTTAAGGGATGTGTTTATAATGTCCAGGACTGGACCGGAGATGCTATCAAACACTCGCTTAAAGAATGTTGTGGGGATTAGGATCAATGTCTGAGGTGGTGGAGTTTGCTTCTGAGACAGTTTTACACAGTTCTCTTAGTGTGATGCATGTGAAGTTACTCATGGTTACATTACATACTCTACTGAGATCGGTTTCATCTCCACCTCCACTAGGATTGATACTAGCTCTGATTGAAGTTATTTTGTTCTCAAAAAACAGAGCAAATTCCTTACATTTAGCTGTTGGGGAGGGTGGGGGGGGCAGAGACAGGGTTTAGCAGCTGATCGATAGTGGAGAAAAGGACTAATATAGAAATAATCTTTCCTTGCTCGTCGGATGGTTCTGTTAAAGACAGTTAAAGCATCTTTGTAGATTTCACAGCAGATAGTGGTTTTTGTTTCCCTCCATTTTCTCTCTGCTGCACGACATTTCCTTTTTTCTTCTTTGACACCATTATAGTTCAACCAGGGGGAGGCTCTGGTTGTCGATTTCTTTTTAGTTTTTAGTGGGGCAACAGAATTTAATACAGCTGATAGTGCATCATTGAGATGTTCTACCATTTCATTCAGAGAGCTGTCATGACTGTGTGGTTCATAGAGTCTGATGAGATCGGTGAACTTTGATTCAGCTTTGTCGTTAAGGAGCCTTTTTTTTAACTATGACTTCTTTTTTTGTTTTAGTAAGGGTTATTTCAGCATCAAAGAATATACAGTGATGGTCAGAGAGAGGTAGCTCAGTTATTGAGATATTATTGATGTTTAGTCCAGTTGTTATCACTAAGTCTAATGTATTACCATGTCGGTGAGTTGCATGTATTATATGCTGTGTTAGATCAAAGCTATCTAGTAGATTTGCAAGCTCTATAGCTTTGAAGTCTGCTTTTTTATTGATATGAATATTCAGGTCTCTGTTTAGGATCACCTTATCGTAACTGGTAACATAGTGAGATCAGTTCAGAGAACTCTTGTATACATGATGGTGAGTGTCTAGGTGGACAATATATTGTGACAATTATGGTTGATTCAGTTTTGAGTTCAATGGCTAGATATTCCATCGACATGAACTCACCTAGTTCTGTGATTCTAAACAAACATGTTGAGGAAAAAATGGCTGCAACCCCTCCTCCTCTTCGGTTCTTTCTGAGCAGCTGATAAAAGCTATAGTTTGGTGGACAGGTCTCTCTCATTATTGATGTAGTTGTGTCGTTATTAAGCCATGTCTCCACTAAGCAGATGCAATCTAAGTTATTTTTCTTTAATCGGGTCATTAACTAAAAAGGTTTTATTATTCAGAGATCTGACATTTAGGAGGGCTAATTTTATTTGTTGGACTTATATGTCATGAGAGGAGTTCTGCTTTGGCTGGACTTTGATCACTTTGAGGTTAACGGCACATGCAGGCCTATTCGATGGTGCATAGCTGTTACCATGCCATTGGCTGGTTAAGATTACCGGTATGTTGGAGATGGCAAGGCGTCTGTACTATCGTTGTTTTTCTTCGGGCAGTGAGTCCACTGAGATTACACTGAGTTCAAGATGTTGTTTCGTGGAGGTCAGTGTGTTGCTTGTGTCCATGCAGGAGGTTGTGTCATTCGGCTTAGATGGAGCAGAGATTGGGGCTTGATTCTGTCCACTTAAAGAGCCTGTGACACGAGTTTCCCCCATCATCCAAACCCATCAATTTGAGTACATATTGTCCCCTTGAAAACCGTTACTGAACTGATTTTGGATATTTGTACTTTGATAACCATTAATCTGCCCTTCAATGTTGACCATTTCCTGGATCTTCTCGGGGATTCTTCAAGTCCCGCCAAATTATGTGTGACATCATTGCGGGCACAGCGCTCCAGCTGCATCGTTCCGGATCCCAGCATCTGCATGTAAACGCACGATGGCGCACACAGCAGCAAGCTCAGACAGCGATGACAGTTTAATTTTGAATGTGTCTGAGAGCTCATATGAGGCTGAACGATCGCTTTATGTTGTTTCTGTTAGAAGTTTAGGAATGAGGTGCGTCAATATGGGCGATCATACGGTCATGTAGCCAGTGGTGGACTGGGACTAAAAATCATCCCGGGACTCTCGACCGGCCCACTTCGGTACCGCTAGTAAATTGTCAACGGGGGGAGTGGGGGATGTGCTAGTGACTTATCCGACCGGCCCACTTCGGTACCGGCCCATCGGGATTCGTCCCGATGGCCAGTCCGCCACTGTATCCAGCCCAGCCCACGTAAACTGTCAACGGGGGGAGCCTCGCTGCGGGGAAACGGTGGACCTAGTGTCCCGATCGGAGTGGGAATAATAATAATAATCATGATCATAAATCATAATCCGTGCATTTTATCCATTAATTTCCCCAACATTGTGGTAAAAGAACCACACGTTTAATCCACGTTGGTGTACTACAACATCGGTTTGTTTTCTCATCAGGAAATGCAGACCGGCTCAAACAAACGATTTGTAATCATCATCCTCACGATCATTTAATGTATCATATATTCGCCGACACAGAACATTAATTCAATACATATACAGTAGGTGCCTCGAAGGGAACCTTAACTCTTATTTCTTAAATATCTGTTTTATGGAATAAACAAACTAAATAAAGAGAACCTCAGCTCATCCATACGCAGGGTTGGAAGGGTTCCTTTACAAATATATGCCATTACAACTATTGTAATGGAATGTATTTGTAAAGTATCAGTAACCCAATATGAGCAACAAAATAAACTGAAGAGAAATATGCTCTCTTTGACTGTATTTGTAATGTATCAATCTTTATTTAAAATGTATTGTAACATTGAAATCCTGTAAGTAATCTGATTACATCTTCTTCATGTAACTGTAAGGATACAGTCAGATACCTTGTATTTGTTTGTGCTGCTATCGTAATCCTGTTGCATGCAATCCTTTATGCTTGTCAATGGCACATCAACCCTGTGTATTAACCAAACTGAATATCTTACTCAAGCTTCATTTTAAGAATATTTTTAAAGCCTTTAATGTGATGTATGCTAATAAGCTTTCATGGAATCGTATTTCCCCATATCAGTTTGCTGCTGTCCCTTTAAGCACTCGGTTTGGCTGTGGTTGGACTGATGAGTGTGTGTGTGTGTGTGTGTGTGTGTGTGTGTGTGTGTGTGTGTGTGTGTGTGTGTGTGTGTGTGTGTGTGTGTGTGTGTGTGTGTGTGTGTGTGTGTGTTTCACTCTGTTCTTCTGTAGCGGATTGTGTGGGGCTCGTCAGCAGCAGGTAGTGTCCGCTCACACACTGACCCACGGACACACACATGAGCAGCATGAGCACAGTGTCTGAGTCAGTGGTGGGCAGCACCAGGTCTCTGTCCGCAGCCAAGAGACACAAAAGTATCAGGAAGAACTCCAGGAGGATTTATTCTGCCTACCAGGACAACCAGGGGTGAGTGTTCACTTCATCCAGATCACTTTATCAGAAGCCTTCCTCTCTGTCTCCTCTGCCTCAATCTGTCTCTTCATAAATATCATCTCTCTGAGCCTTAAATGACTTCCTGTAGGTTATACAATTACTCATTTACTCAATCTAATTATCATTCTTTACTTCAAAGAGTTTACTGTGTTACCATTGACTACCATGTAGGGACCTTCTGACCTGTTGGTCCTCTATCTGCATTCAGTCTGAGCTAATGGATAACAAGCGCCTATACACAGTTGTAAGGTTTATTGATTACTTTTCAATTAAATAATATACAATGTGCATATAAGGTTAAGACACACACTGTGCGTGATCATTGAATACATTTTGTATTGTTATGATACAATTGATCTGGTGTAACTCGGACAATAACGTGGTGATAATGTGATCAAATGTATTCCAGTGATGGTAGACATGGTTTGGATGAGGAAATGTTCACAACCAGCTGTGAATTTAGTTTCACCCTAATAAAATCCTGTTTGTAATGGTGATGTTTTTTAATGATGGCATGTCTCATTTATCTGAATGCATTACAACGTTGACCATTTTTTGTGTCTCGAAATCCCAAACTTTCTTTTGAGTCATTACCAGACAGGACAGTTGGAATTGCCATTATGAAATGTTTACGGTATTGATCAGGACTATTGTTAGATACAATCCTCACATTCTACTGATTTTCAGCAGACGGGGAAGCATCCCTATCTTTGCATCAATTCTCCTCTGTGCATCTGGATGTGAACATATTGAAAATAGGGATTAGATGTCAAATCACCAATCATCAAATCACTGCAGTCAGATTACATTTTATGAAGTTAATCTGATGTAAATGTTGTCCAGCTTTACACATTGACAACTAAATAAATATCTATAATTGGTCCCATTAAATAAATCACTTCTTACTATGGAATGTTACTCATACGATCAGTTCTGTGATGCACACAAATAAGCTTCAATAAGAGCGACATGAGGACACACTTTTGAACTGAAAAGCAAACTCAGACCTTCATCACCAGATCAGCCGTGCATTAAGTTCTCTGTCAGCCTTCCATAGAAGAGCTCAGTCACCGTCTCCAGGCAGAACGTTGTTCTGTTGGGCGGCTTTATTCAGTCCTCTCATCGTGTTGCTTTGATTCGGCCTGACGCGCTCAAACTTCTTTTGAGAGCAGAACGCAGACTTGTTGACGACATTTGATAAGCATATTTTTCTTGAATAAGTATTCTGTTGTATAATTAGGGTTAAAATGACTGAAAGAGTTTAGCATTTGAAGCTAAAGCAACAGCACGTACAATAGTTTGGCTTATTTTGAGCGAATACATCCGCTCTTTTCTTGATGTTCTGAGTTTTTATCTTTATGGTTTACTGTGGTTTTTATTGTAAGTTGCTTTTGCCAAAGGCGTCAGCTAAATAAAATTCAATTCAGATTCCCTTCTACCATCTGGCACGGGTAGACACAACAATCAGCAATAATGGTAGTTTAATAATGTTTTATTTAGTTTCATTTGAGTGAAACATTATTTATTTATTTTTTATTTAACCTTTATTTAACCAGATAAAAGCATTGAGATAGAATCTCCTTTGCAATGCTGACCTGGCCAAGAAGGCAGCAACGTTACACATAACACAAACATATAAAATACAGAGAACATAACTAAGAAAACAAAAGACAAAAAAGCAGTCACTACATTGAGCACATTAGGACAGTAAGAAAGGTGCACTACTTATTACTGCAAGAGCAGCTAGTGGTAAGGACTTCAGACAACTTCAATTTAAAACATGCTATTGAGACAAGTGCCCTCAGTTTGAGGCGTGATTGAAGGTCATTCCAAGACCAAGGACCATAATAAAAAAGACTCTTTTTCCCAGCCTCAGTCCGCACAGCAGGTACCTGGAACCGTATCCAGGCACTGGGTCTGAGGCTGTGAGAGTCACAAACTGGAGCAAATCTGGCACATATGTGCAGTGGAAGCTTTCCTAAAATGGCTTTATACATTAATAAAAACCAATGCTGCATCCTACGCATAGTAAGTGAGGACCATCCAGTTAGGCTATACAGTTTGCAATGATGAGTCCTATAGGGTGCATTTGATATATAACGCAGTGCAGCATGGTAGAGTGGGTCAAGTTTGGCCAACACAGAGGGACAGGCAAATCTATAAATGGTATCACCGTAGTCCAGCTGGGACAGGAATAAGCCAGAGACCAACCTTTTACGGGATGAAGTTGAAAAACAACATTTAAGTCTGTAAAGGAAGCCAAGAGTGAATTTCAATTTCTTAGTTAGAACTTCAATATGGTGTTTGAAGTTGAGATTACTGTCCAATCAAAAGCCAAGATATTTGTAGGTATCGACAAACTCAACAGAGATGCCATCAAGGGTGTCAATGGAGAGGCAAGAGGACGCTGACTTGGGAGCAAAGAGCATTGCTTTGGTTTTCTTACTGTTCAAAAGCAGTGTGGAATCAAGAAGTGCATGCTGCAGCGTGATAAAATCAGATTTTAAATTGGAAACGTCCATATCCAGAGAAGGAGCATATGAGTATACAATAGTGTCATCAGCAAACATATGATAGGTAGAAAATTGCATCTGATTACAAATATTGTTTACATATAATAAAAAGAGCAAAGGACCCAAAATAGAGCCCTGTGGAACTCCCTTCTTCAAGGTGACAGGGTCAGAGACAGAGACCCAACCTGACGCATTGAGTACGGTCGGTTAGATAACTCTGAAACCAGCAAATGGCATTATGACCGAAACGAGACATCAACATAACATTAGACATAATGTGGTGATCTACAGTGTCAAATGCTTTGGCCAGGTCAATAAACAACATACAGATTTGTTATCCAAAGCAGCCTTAATATCGTCTAAGACTTTCAGACCGGCAGTCACAGTACTGTGCTTTCATATTGCATAGGGTTAAGGATGTTGTGTTGGTAGCTGAGTAGAAACTAGGGACTCAAGAATCTTTGATAACACAGAAAGATTTGAGATAGGACGATAGTTATTTAACTCCGTGGGATCACCAGCTTTCAAGAGGGGCAATACCAGAGCTTGCTTCCACACAGCTGGCAGTGTGTGAGTGGACAAGGAGAGATTAAAAATATCAGTTACTGGTTGTGCTATAATCTGAGCTGCAATTTGTAAAAAGAACGGGTCGAGGCCGTCAGGCCCGGCAGACTTTTTAGGATCAATTGATTGCAAACCCTGTAAGACTTCAGAGACCGAGAAATAAGCTAAATCAAAAACAGGGAAGTTCATCTCTTGACTAGGGCTGTGAGTGCGACCATTTAGAGAGTCATGACTTTGCTCATCAAAAATGTGACCAGCCTTTTTGAAGTGAGCATTGAAAGCATTAGCCATACCATCTGAATCTGAAATAAAAGAATCACTGACCTTCAGTTTTTTTGGGAAACTAGAAACCTTCTTGTAATAATAATATCATTATTATAATGCCCCCCTGATGACAGAGGAAGTTGAGACAAAAATGGTTATTTAATTATATTTATTGATTGTGCCCCTGTGTGCTCTGCAGCTCCTCAGATGATCAGGACAAAGAGGATGAGCGGGCGGACAGCAACGACCCAGAGGAGATGTTCCAGAACATTCAGTACCAGAAGGAGATCATCGCCAACATCCGGACCAGACCCTGGCCAATGAGACGCAAGCTCAAAGTCCTCAAGTAGCCACTCACAGTTGTATCCTACTCTTTCGCTCTCAAACACACATAAACACACACTGCAGATTTTAGAAAATGTACTTTTGCTGAAGAAAGCGCAGTCAGTGAATTGGAGGAGTGTGCCTCAGCAGGTCACACACCAAAACCTGAAGAGCTTTACATGATGCCTGTAATCAACCTAATCTGAGTATGACAATATAAAAGTAATGTAACCTAATCCCTTTCAGTTATTTTTGGATTACCTCAATATCAAATGCAATGCAAATAAATCCAATACAGAATAAACATCAGTGTATTATCTAAGAACAATGTGACCTTAGGAAAGAAGAAACCATGATATTTAGAATGGATTAATGCACCTCACACCCAGAGCAGGATGTCAGATGTGCTTTAGGTTATTAAGGCACTTTGTGAGGAGCACATGCTCATTTTGGTTCAATATTGAAAAAAGTAGTGGTGAATTGTAACATCATTAATTTACTCCAGTTTTGTAATTAAGTGCAAATTTGAGGTATACTTTACTTAAGTAATTCCAATGTATACTTCAACTCTACTATAAAGGGAATTGTTTTACTTTGTACCTCACCAGTTACTTTAATAATTATGATTTCAAATAAAAAAACTCAAGAGTTTATAAAAAATGATATTTTGTTATTAATCGATCCAATTCATTTTTTATTAAAATGCCAATTTAGAGAACATAAATTGGCATTTGTACACATTTAAGTACACTTGGGTATAATAGGTATTTTTGCTGACTATACTTTCTTTTACTTCAGTTCATTTTCTTGCATGATTTTCATTTGTGGAGTATTTTTACAATGTGGTATTATTGTTCTTTAACTTAGGTAAAGGCTCTGAATACAGTATATCCACCAACACTTTGAGAAAGTAAAACCGTTCTGTCACATGTGCTTCGAATTGCGTTTATATCAACAATATGGATTCAACTATATGAATATTCATGGTTTAGCATCCCCATGTGGGTATTGTAAGAAAGTACATGAAATATGCTTTTAGTGAATCATTATTGATACATTTATTTAAAGAGTGTCTAGAGCCCCGTTTTTAGAGATTTGGGTATGGAGGAAAAGAGAGGGTTGTGTTTTCTGACACTTGGTGAGTTCCCTGACACACCGGGGACACATATTCATGTATAAAAAACATACAAAAGTGCATTTTGCATGATAGGTCCCCTTTAAGCCAAACCTTAACCATACACTAACATCGTTCCAGGCGTCAACAATGCCTCATAAGCCTTGTGAGTGTCCACATTTGTGAAGTATCTGGTCCCTCAGTGTTGGTCAGTATAAAGCTGTGAAGGCGGTGTCCTGTCTGCCTGAATGTAATTAGAGCAGCTGATAGAGAAGAGGCTGAGCCGGAGAAAACTAGAGGAGATAGAGAGCTTCTAAGATGTGCTGAGTATGTGCCATGGATAACAGGTTTTATATGGGCCGTCCGTTATTACCGCAGAGGTTTTAGTACCATCATCAGGGATGGGATGCAAGTCTGCGTTTTTACACCCTCTTTAATCTCCGGCTGAATGTCTGCGATTACTCCCTCTGCAATAACAGCTCGTATTTCACGTCACAAAATCAGTCATTTTTACCAAGATTTTCTGAGAAATTCTACTCATGAGTTACTCTGAACTTTGTCTCAACCCTTATCATAATAAATGTAATACACCTATATTGATATAAGTTTAAAAAACAAACCATATGAGTTCTCCAGTTGTCAAAACTGCTTTCCACTGGAGTGAGTGAAGTGCCTGCTGAGGGTCCATTGATTAGCACCCTCATCGCCCTCTGTAGTGCCCCCTGCTGTGAGCTGCGTTCCCCAGCTTATGGTCTGTAAAGCAACACAATCACCTGCCTCACTGTGAGGTAATGGGACCTCACTGCTGTGACTGGCTTTAGTACTGGAATCACTATGATTTTAAAATGTCATGTCAATAGTATTCAGTGTAATGTGTTAAAGAGTATTGACTTCACAAATTAGTAACCAATTTGCTTTAGACCAAAGAACAAACAAATCTTCCTACTGGAATAAATATATTTAGTCCTCTAAATCCTGCATCTTTAACTACAAGAGATGGACAAAATAGTATATACACCAGTTGCCACTGTCCTATATACAACCTGGTATCACGGCAAGACGTGAACATGTGACGATTTACCATGCTGTCACAAGATGTCACGATTTCGTCCATTCAAACGTGACAGTTACACGGTATTGTTAACATGGCCCAACCAGTGGAGATATAACCGGAAATGCCAAGCAAATGCTACCCCGACGGTCAGTTGGTATTGTCAATATTAATAGAATAATGATTTACTTTTTAATAGTCACACTCGATTACGCCAATTTTCTTGTTGCCCCAGCTGGTCGACACCTCTTTTAGCAGAAACAAAGGCTACATTCATGTATTAAATCGATGTTAATCCATGCGTGTGGATGGTGTAATGTTGTAAATATAACCTATCTATCAATTGGATCAAATGTAAAAGTCAGCCGAATTAGTGTTGATACTGCAAGGAGACGTATTGTGTGAAGAGAAATGTAAGATGTTGTTTAATGGCTGATATATTTATGATCCACGTCACGTTTTCAGTTCCTCATGTTTGTCTAGAGGTCTTCTCATCAGGGCTCTATAAATACAGAACTACGGCAGATATGTAATATTTAATGCAGCCGAACCGTGTATTACAATGCCGTTATGTGATGACTTCCAAAGAGAAAAGCAAGCACACTCAGAATAAAGTATTATTTTGTTTTTAAATTTTTTTTCGGATTTCACATCGCATAAACACCAAATCCCAGCGTGCATAAGCCATCGAATCACCGAGCTGAGGATCTTGCCTACGTCTGTTTCCGGTTTTGTTAATGACGGATGTATTTTGTTATACACACATTTCTTCACATTTTAATTTTAATTTACATTAAAGTATTTCGTGAGGCCTTCTAACATGTTTTTAAATATAACTACGGTTGTAGTTGAAGAGTTTGTAAATTAACATGAACCGAAGCTGTTGCCTGGCAACGCAATTGCACAACGTCACGTCCGTTAATTCCACATCCACACGCATGTATTAACATCGATTTAATACATTAATGTAGCCTTTGTTTCTGCTAAAAGAGGTGTCGACCAGCTGGGGCAACAAGAACATCGGTGTAATCGAGTGTGACTATTAAAAAATAAATCATTATTATATTAATATTGACAATAACAACCGACTGTCGGGGTAGCATTTGCTTGGCATTTCCGGTGACATCTTCACGTCTCCCAGCATGGTAAATCGTCACATGTTCACGTCTTGCCGTGATACCGGGTTGCCTATATAATACCATCCATTACATGACATATTAAAAAGAACAATATGTCTGAGAATGAGATTGTTGCTAAAGCTCTTACCTCGGGGTTATCTTGAACTCTCATTCATTCTGAGCACCGCTCATCACTCAGTTTGTCACAGTCAAATCACTCCTCTCAGAGGGATGTATTGTAAGGAAGTGCGCTGGGCTGCAACTGTCTGTCAGTGACGTCATCTGGCCTAAAAATACTTTGGGAAAGAGAAGTCTGTAAATCAGCGGATCATTTTTAAAAATGTTAATCAACTTCCCTGTACGAGCATTAGAAAAGCCCTTATTTAAATCATAGGTCCAAAAGTTGTAAAAAGCACTAAAAGCTGAATCCAGAGTCATATTTCCTCAGATCTGGGTACTTTTGCTGTCGAGAGTCAGGACACCTTGGCTTCATGTGCCACTATGCAAATTGAATGAACAGTGTCCACGCCTCCAACGCTGTATCCTGTTGTCTTTATACATCCATGATGTATTGGTGCAAAAAGTACAACATTTCCTAAAAAAATCTGGAGAAGAAGTCGAAATGTTTAGGCATAATTTGAGTAAAGAGTGTGTGTCTTTATGCAGGCAGGCCAGAGAGATCGTTCTGAAGTACGAGGGCCGCCTGACCAGAACCAGAGGGTACCAGACTGCAGGAGCTGACGTACGGACACACACACACACACACACACACACACACACACACACACACACACACACACACACACACACACACACACACACACACACGTTTAAAACTCTGCACTATCAGTACTCGCATGTTAGATTGTTTATGCAGCAGTACGTTGAATAGGAAGTTTTGAGCATAAATTCAACGTCACACAGGTTGAATTATTCATATACACAATAATGATTTTGCGAGTGAGTTCCTTTAACTTTCAAGGGGTTCTTTGTGTAATATAAGAATGGAGCAAATAAGAACAATACTACTACTTCCTCCAGCTCTTCAGGTTTATATCATTTCTTCAAGGCTCCTTCTCTGTAGATCTACTGAGCCAAGTGAGTATGACTCATTTGGGGGGGCTTTGCCCAACCTGAAATGAACCCATATTAACTAAGGCAGCCACGGAGACAGATTGTGGAACATAAAGCATGTGTTTATTTATGATATTACCCGATCAGAACAGTGTCCACAAATCACATCAAATACAACCGTAGTGGTAACGGTGCAGAAACGGAAATGAACAAAGAGATTATTTCCTGGAAAGTCCCGTGAATGACGTGCTGGACTCTCTCTGAAGAGCATTTATTTGATGTGAATGTTTGCTGAGAGGAGCTTCTTTGTGTTATTTCACTGCACTGCAGTGCGCTGACGATCAGAGCCAGAATAATAAAACATGTTGGGCTTCCTTTGTGAGGCTGCTGAGGTTGATTTTAACAAAGCATCTCCCTTTGAGTGAGCTGGACACACACACATGCTGTAGATAACTTTACCTGTGTGTCTGTGTGTTTCATGCAGTCACACACAGAGAGGGAGACAGAGAGACAGACAGCTCTGCAGCTGTAGCACAGCAGCATGAGAGGATTTATGGCCGTTTGTTATAGCTCAGTTTAATTAAAATGTTCAGGCCCATTAGAATAAATTGAGCAGTCTGATGATGAGTTATTGTTATTGTACAGTTTGGCTCCAAGTTAATTGAAAATCAGAATTATTGATCCAGCTGACCTTATCTGGATTAATAATCATCATTTCACTTCAGATTGTATTTCTATCACAACATAAGATGTGAAGAGCCTAACAGTCACATCGTGTCCGTTATCATGAGGACAACAGAATGCTATCCTGCTTGATGTGTGCAGACGTCATAAATGTAATCTAATCTAATGACAAGTTTCTCAAATTGGCTACGAGTTCAGCTCCTAAGTGGCTAGCTTTGAGAGCTCTCTCTTTGTGTTTTTTCTCACAAAAGTTAGTAATTTCTCAGATTCACAAAAAAAAATTCCGTATTCTTGTTTTGAAGTGACGGGTATTTAGTTTGGAGACGACATTCAAGCTATCTTTGGATACAACATTCTCACTCCCAACTCGTCCTAATAATACAAATAATAATAATAATATATTTAATTTGTTAGCGTTTTTACAGGTGCTCAAAGTCCTATAGTGACGTTATGTCAGGATCCCTTTGCGTCACCATCAAACGCAGTATAGCGTCGATCTTCAACTATCAGGGAGTTCCATTGACTTGCATAGAGCTCCCTGAATGTTGGTAATAGACGAGTTGGGATCGCGGCGAAATGCTCTCCGCAGATCCATTCTCACAGCGTTTATCAACCTTTTTCTTACTCAATATCAAGCCACACTGATTGTTTTTACTTATTTATTTTAATTGAATAATGTAGGACTTTTGTTGCCATCAGTTATGCCCTCTACTGGACTCTATGGGTACTACCTTATCATGCAAGCATTCACCTACTGAGATTTCTATAGACGTAGCCGGTCCCGGGGCGGGCCTACCTGAATGCGTGCGCATCTCACTTCCGTATAAAAGGAGACCTCGCCTCCTGACCACCATCCTTTACTCTTCAGCGAGCGGAGGTGATAGCCTAGCACTGAGTCCGAGACGTATTTTTTGAGAGAAAGAAAGATAGCGGGCGCCGACCCCCACCACCTCTGCTTCGAGTGTTTGGGGGACCAGGATATGGCAGAGGCGGTGCCATTTCACGTTCGCCATCCCTTCCGAGTCCGGCATCCATGGAAGTCCACCACCCAGGGCTGTACTCTCCCTGGATGATGATCATGGTGGCGGGTGTGTGGGCTACTAGATTTCATTGCTAGAGATGCCCCCGCCTCACCAGGTCAGAGCGATTATTGGGCCGCAAGGAAAAATGCATTAAGTGAGAACGAGTGCATTTATCCCAGAGTAAGAGTAATCTCTCTCCACAATTCCACTTTTTCCCATAATGTCCGTTTCGAAGAGACGGCATTGTGACGGCGCGCGCGCCCCCCCTCCCCTGAGGGCGGGCCGTGGTGCGTTCAAAGACCTCAGTAGAGAGAAGAGTCACCCCAGCGCGCGCTCCTCCACAGGCTTTTCTGCAGACGAGGGAGCGCGGCGCGACGGTGAGACGAAGGGAGAGGTGCCGGCACGGAGATCTCGTGCCCGCAGCGCCCTCCACCTCTTCAACCCACCCCGTGGAACCGGCGTGCCGGCACTCACGGGGACGGGCTTCCCGTCTTCACGGATCTGACTGGCCTGGCGGGGGGAGAAAATCTCTCCGCCCACGAGAGGGTGAATCTCGCCTCCTCCCTGTATAATGCACAGATCACTACGTTTTCTAATAAGAATGAGGTTGATTTGTATCCAAATCTGAGTGTATTTTGTTGCCACAAATGCTACACTTACACACAATGTTAACCGTACAAATTCCCCATTCGCTGCCCCAGCTGTAGCTCCTGTAAAGGAGGTGGCTAGTGGGCATGCGCAGATGAGAGGGATGAACCGCAGGGAGTGCTTTCTAAAGGAGAGCGCTATGCGGGGGCAGGGACATTATGGCCGGCGTATTGCTGTCAGAGAACACACTACGCCTAGAGCAAGGGTGCCGATCACGGGGAGATTCTCAGTCGATCGCGAGATGTGTCTAAAAATAGAACAACAATATTCTGTTTTATCGTTAATGTCCTATAACATAATCTTCCTGTGCCAGAATAATGTACTTGAACGCATCAAAGCTTTGTGATTGGCCGGCGTGACCCCATGTGTCGGGGCGTGGCTGTTGGGAGTGGGCACTATTTTGCTGATGTTGTCCGTGTCAACAGGAGTGACAGTCCGCAGTGCACACAAGACCGCAATTATGGCAGAAGCAAAAAAGCCCAAAATATATAATTTTCACTCCGAGTGGGAGGATGATTATTTTTGTATCTATTCCAATTCAAAGTCCATCTGTCTCATCTGCAATGCGAGCGTGGCTTTATCGAAGAAGGGTAATTTAGGAGCGGCATTTCAAAACAGTGCACAAACGCTACGAGACGGAATTCCCTCCTAATTCTGCCCTACGCTCCAAAAGGGGAGGGGCCTGAAAGGACAGCTAAATGCACAGCAGTCCATTTTCACCAGGCCCAACAACAAGCAATAGAGTCTGGATGCAGACCGCAGCAAGGAGGCGGATCCTAAAGGGGGCGGTCCTATAGGGGGCGTTTCTTAAAGGGTTATGAACCCTGCCCCCCACGTATTTCTTAAAGGTATATGATGCTCTGTTTCTCATTTATTTTAATGCTTTGAATGAATCATAAACGAACTTTGAAAAATAATAATTATAATTAATTTGCATAAAGAATGAAGAGTATACAACCCACAGAGAAGACAAATTCATAAATTCTAAGCATATCATTTGTTACTGTTTGTGCAGTGGTAGTTTGTGCAGTGGTAGTAATTATTATTCAAATCAATCAACTACGTTTTATGGAAGATACCCCATTGCTGTATATCATTTAACAACATGAGTAGAGGTTTCTGTACACCTAAAATACTGAAGTTGAAGTTACTGTCCTGATGTGTATCATTCATTTGTTCATGTTGTGTCTGGTGGTAAGATTAATAAATTAATTAACGTATTTATTATTTTTGAAACATTACAATACACATAAAATACTAAACATGAAATGTATAGTACATACCAATACATTGTACAAAGGAAAATATACAGTACATACAAAGAGGAAAGTCTTCATTAAACATAAACATTTTATTGGGTGTTCTAATTCAGCAACCACAAAATATGTGCCCAGATTTCATTATCTCTGACTTCATCAACCAAAAGATCAATTTTGATATTTAACATGACATACTCAGAAATAAAAACACACTGTCTGCCTTATACAACTTTTGTTGGTCATCTTTTAATATCATCCAAGTTTTGTAGATGGACAATTTTGCTATTATTAGTATAAGGTTTACACTAGGCTATATATTTCACTATGGGGTGTGTTAAGACCCAGAATGATATTTGGCTATTTCTGTGTAAATTTCACTTTGAACAGAGACAAGATAAGGGCAGCAACTTGAGTTGACTGCTAAAGTTTCAAATGGTCTCTTTAGTTCAGTTTCCATTGTCGCATAAGACTGATCCAGATCCTGAATATTTTCCTATCTGACCATGGCTGTCCTCTGTCTCCTGCTATCTGTATATTTTGCGCAGTCTATCTCTGCTCACCCTGTTGCGTCGGCGTGTTCTTCTGCGTGTTGGCCATGTGTTGCACTGGAACCAGACACTGCAAAGACTTCAGCCGAGCACGTACGAACTGCGCATGCGTGAGTGGCAATAACTATCCTTACCAGCAGGCGGCGGTAGTGTGTATTCATCATTCAAAACAGGCAACAACCGGAAAACAGAGAAGAAGAACAGACTACGTGATATAAACAAACAACAAATAGCTGTGCGTTAGCTTCACCTTAGCATGTGTTCTTTGCAGGTGTTTGTTGAGGTTTGATTATGACTGATTTTAGTAAGTAACGCGTGTCGGGGCAATGTTAGTAACTGTAGTGTGATTACTGAATTATAAAAGTAGCGCGTTACACTACTCCGTTACCGACAAAAGTAATATTATTACAGGAACGCGTTATTTGTAACGCGTTACACCCAACTCTGAACATAAATATGATTAAAACGAGCTACTCCATTACCCTCTCAACAACAAATAAATTATTATTATTAACAGACAGAACATCGTGACTAGGAACTCTCAAGTAAACACGTGTTTAGTTTAAATAAAGCCTCTCATTTTTGGTATAGAGCTTTGAAATAGGGCTTTGAATTTGAAACATTACACAATTTCTGAACACACGATGGCAGCAGTTAATGCAGAAAAAAAAGAAAAGGCACAGTAAAGCTGAGAGTCATTCACATCCCTAGAATGCGTGGGGGGCGGGGTTCATAAGCCTTTAGGAAACGCCCCCTATAGGATCCGCCCCCTTTAGGATCCGCCTCCTTGCTGCGGTCTGCATCCAGACCCATCTCACAACAAGAGCAAGGCTGCTACCATAGCATCTTATCGTGTCAGTCACGTTTTTGCGAAACACATGAAGTCTTTCAAAGACGGCGAAGTTGTGAAAGAAGCTTTCCTGGAGGCTGCCGACGCGCTTTTGGGGACAGTAAAAATAACAGTAGCATTTTAACAGGTTTTTGATATAATAAAAACTCAAGTTAGATACCGTTATTAATCAGCTGTAAGTTTTAGTTTGTTTGAACTCATTAATTATAATTATTGTACAAAATGGTATAAGAATGCAAACTTAAATTGATTATTGTAGTGCCAGGAAAAGGGAGTCGGAGTTGGTGTATTAAGAACAGAGTTCCAATCTTTATTAGCCATTAATAACAGAGACGTTATCGCATGAACTGCTCTGCTTGACGAGCTAGCAGGAATGGAAGCTAACGCTACAGGTGTTCCCACTAAAGGGTCCGTGTGGCAACACAATACGACAGGTGAATTATGTCCAATAACGTGTCACCACATTATAGTCTATTATCAATTCAGGTTAAGAAACTAGTGTTGCTTGCATCCTATTTTAAAGGCATTTATTTGTATACTCTACTAAAATGCAACAAAAAAAGGGTTTGATTCTATTAATGTTGTCTTTTTTATTGCACTTTGGCAGCAGATTCCTGTGTAGCTTCAGATCTGAGTTGTCTTATTAGTAAGCCTAATTTATACTTTTGTAGCAACACTATTTTTATATAATGGCAAAGAAAGGGTTCAGAGTATTTTCTCTTCTTCCTGTGTCATATGTGGCAGCACTGTTCAATGTTTCTTGAAAACATTACCCACTGTAGTATGTGACGTGTGAATAAACTCCAACTCTGTATCAACAACACTGTTGTGTAGCTTCAGTTAAATACTTGTATGTGTGTAGATTAGAAAGAGGTAAGATAAAGGATCTGCAGTATTTTATGAAGTAATAATCGTACAAAGGTCAGTTTTATTCAAGTAGAAGTGTGTATTTACCTGGTAGTAGGCTGTCAGTAATGGCTACGCCTCTCTATTTGGACTGGTAGATCTCGGCAGACTGGCAACTTTAAAAGTAGCTCTCGGTTCAAAAAAGGTTGGGCACCCCTGGCCTAGAGCAAAGACTCCAATTAATGCAGTTTACCGTAGTGGTAAAGGCTGCATCATGGCGGAGCCCGCACGCACACAAGAGCGCGTGGCGGTGCGTTCAGGGACCTCAGTAGAACACACTACGCCTATAAAGACTCCGATTAAATGCTGTTTACCGTAGTGGTAAAAATAGCTTTATGGTGGAGCAATACAGTCTATGGGTGGAGCGCGCGGCGGTGCGTACAGGGACCTCAGTAAATAATCGGCCCTTTCTGTGTCGACCCTCCATGGGCAAATCTTCCCTTCACGGGGAGTTTTGCGGCGGAACGGGTCACCACAGCTTCATAGCTGCGGCCCCACAGCTGAGGGCTTTCCATTAACACAATGTTATGGGGAATGGAAACTCAGCTGTGTACTAACAAAGTGGAATGGACAGGACGCCGAAACGGGGCTATTCACTCCAGTTTTGCAGGGTCCCACCTCCTTTTATGGGCATGCGAGAGGAAATCTGTCTTCCCAGGAGGAGATTGGTTTCCTCTCAGCAGAGATTCAGGCTCTGGTGCAGAAACAGGCTGTGTCTGTTGTGCACCCTCAGCACAGAGAAAATGGTCTTTATTCCTTGTACTTCCTGGTTCTCAGGAAGACAGGGGAATTCAGACCTATTCTAGATCTCAGCAACCCGAATCGCTACATTGCCTGCAGAAAATTCTACATGTTAACTATAAAAACAGTTAATGGGGCTTGTGCAAACCGGGCGATTGGTTGACCACCATCGACCTGAAAGACGCATACTTTCATGTGAAAATTGCTCCGGAGCACAGAAAGTGTCTGCGTTTTGCCTTCCAGGGGATAGCCTATGAGTACAACAAAGTACCGTTCGGCTACTCCCTATCCCCACGCACGTTCAGTAAATGTGTGGCCACTGTGCTTCAACCGCTGCGCGCCCACGGCATGAGAGTTTTTATTTTACCCAGACGACCTCATAGTCATGGCCGGGTCCAGGGAACAGGCAATGCTTTGCACAGCACAATTGATCACACACCTAACCAGATTAGGCTTTGCGATCAATTGAAAAAAGAGCACCCCCATACCTCACCAACAAGCGCTGTAGTTGAGAGTGGTGCTCGATGCAGGCGCGCTACGCGCCACCCTGTCAGAGAGCAGAAGTGCGTCCCTTCTCCGGGCGGTTCACAGGCTGTGACAGGGGGCGACAGTGACAGCTTTAACTGTCATGCAGACTTTGAGTTTCATGACGGCTGCTCACATTGTGGTCCCACAGGGGTTACTGCATATGCGCCTCCTGCAGAGGTGGTTCTCCAGCCTGCGTTTGGATCCCAAGAGGCACAAACAGCGGCTGGTGACCATCCCCCCCCCTCAGTGGAGGGCAACCTCCGGTTCTGGGGGTCTCCCGGGCGCCTCCAGAGGGGGTTTCCACTGGGATGGGTAACCTCCTACATCACAGTGTTCACGGGAACAGGATGGGGAGGGACCTGCCTGAAGAGGGCTATAGGTGGGCGCTGGTCTCTAACAGAAACACGACACATCAACCTCCTAGAGCTATGGGCGGTAGTGTTAGTCCTCCAGCATTTCATGCCTCTAATTCAAGGGAGACATGTATTGGTCAGGAGCGACAACAGCACCACAGTGGCTTATATCAACAGGCAAGGCAGAGTCCGCTCCGCCACCTTGTTGGCCACAGCGGAGAGGCTGTGGTTGTGGGCATCAGACGTGGTGTTATCTCTGAGAGCCCTCCATATCCCGGGACTGGAGAACAGGGGAGCCGACCTCATGTCGAGGGGCGGCCCCCTGCCAGGCGAATGGACGCTTCACCCAGAGGTGGTGAAGCAGATCTGGGCCCAGTTCGGGAGAGCGGAAGTGGATCTGTTCGCCAGCCGGCGCAACGGCCACTGTGCCCTGTGGTTTTCCATTGCCCTGAGCGACGACCCGCCTTTGGGGGTGGACGCGTTTGCACACGAGCCATGGCCAAGGAAGCTGCTATACGCCTTTCCACCATTGCGTCTCATTCTCCCTCTCCTGGGGAGAGTGAGGCGATAACGTTTGGCAGTCATCCTGGTAGCACGGGATCGCGTCAGGGCTCCGTGGTACTCAGAGATGACACAGATGAAGGTGGGCCAGCCCTGGGCAATTCCCCAGTTCTGGGGGGCGATGTCTCAAGAGGCAGGTGCAATCGGGGCATTACCCACTCTGGGCCGTCCTCTCCAGGCTTGGCTCCTAAGAGGGACAGGCTGAGACAGGGTGGATTGTCTGACAGCGTTATTCAGTCTATCCAGGCAGCTAGAGCTGGATCCACCACAGCCTGTTACAGGCCGAAGTGGCTGGGATTCCAGCGATGGTGTGAGGAGCGGAAAATGGAGCCCCTATCTTGTGAGTTAGGCTCTATTTTGTCCTTCTTACAATTATTGGTGGACAGAGGACTTGCTCATTCTACTATAAAAGTGTATGCAGCAGCCATCTCGTCCTGTCATGAGGGATTCAACGGCAGGTCAGCCTTTTCTCATCCACTGATGTTGCGGTTTTTACAGGGGGTCAGGAGGCTGTGCCCAGTAGTGTGCGCCTCCACCCCGCAGTGGGACCTGCCGCTGGTGCTCGAGGCTTTGGTCACAGAACCATTTGAGCCTCTGGAGCTCTCCTCCCTGAAAGCACTATCATGGAAGACAGCATTGCTACTTGCCTTAACGTCAGCCAAAAGAGAGTCCGAGTTAACCGCTCTGTCGGTGCACCCGAGCTGTTTACTCATTCGGGGTGACCCCGGCGGGGCGACACTCAGACCGAACCCCTCCTTTGTGCCCAAGAACCTAAGGAGTGCGTTCAGGTCGAGGGTTATTCAGTTGGGGGGATTTAGTCTTCCACCCCATGGTGGGGCCAGGGAAGCTAAATTACACCTCCTCTGCCCGGTGCGCGCGTTAGCATGTTATGTAGAGCGCACGGCTGCCCTTAGATGCACTGAACAGCTGTTTGTGTGCTTCGGGGGCGGGGTGACTGGAAAAGCTGTCCAAGAAACGCCTGGCAGGCTGGCTTTGCGGAGGCATTGTACACGCCTACGGGCAGGCAGGGAGAGCCTGTCCCACGGGGGTCCGTGCGCACTCCACACGAGCTGTGGCTGCGTCGACAGCTTTATTCAACGGTGTGAGTGTGGAGGACATATGCACGGCGGTGTCTTGTTCAATGCCAGGTCCCTTCATAAAGTGTTATCTCTTGGATATGTCTGGCTCTTTCTCAGTGTCTGTGCTTGCTGGGGCAACACAGGACTGGTGAGGAGGGGGGGGGGGGGGGGGGCTGTTGGTCAGTGGGCATCTGATCTTCTCCCCGGGCGTAAAATGCCCTTACGTTTCTCCGGAGCCCTGGAGGGTCGCAGGGGACGTGGGGTGCTCTGGGCCCTTTTCAGGGCTGGAGGGCTCCCCTCGCCTGCCTGGGGGCAGGAGGGGGAGAGCCCTCCATACTATAGTCCCTACACACTCTGCACAGGGTCAGTGTTTGAGTGTGGGGACATAGGGGGCACTTGCATTCTCCCTGTGCTCTTTAGGGACTCAGGAGGGAGAGTGCATAGTGAACCCATACAGGGCTGGGTTTTTTTCCCTGTCTGCCTATAGGTGGATGCAGGGGAGCCCTCAGCACTGTTTTTTTCGAGCACATTTTTTTTCGCGAGGCAAGCGCGTCAGGGTGTGCTCTATCGGCCGCAGCCCAGACTTCTCCACGGTTACAACCGAGGGAGAGGTGAGTGAGGCGCAGTGGCTGCTAAAGCCGGTCAGGGACAGTGAGGTGGAACGGTGTGCTGGACGACAGTGCGTGCATACATCGGGGCTCCGCCCACTGTACCCATAGAGTCCAGTAGAGGGCGGAGCCTGTGAGAGATATAACGTTGAGTTACGTATTGTAACCCTTGTTATATTAACACAGGCGGAGCCCTCTACCTTGGGGCACTGTCTGTCCTATACCGCTCGCTGAAGAGTGGTGTAGGATGGTGGTCAGGAGGCGAGGCCTCCTTTTATACGGAAATGAGATGCGCACGCATTCAGGTAGGCCCGCCCCGGGGCCGGCTACGTCCATAGAAATCTCAGTAGGTGAATGCTTGCATGATAAGGTAGTACCCATAGAGTCCAGTAGAGGGCTCCGCCTGTGCTAATAACAAGGGTTACAATACATAACCCGACGTTATGGGGAGAGTAGGGCCTCAGAATACTGAAATCTGTATGGTTTTCTAATTTTGTATTATTTTCTAAACCACAATCTGTTATTTACTCAACAATAACACATAATTATCCTTGTGTTTATTTATTTGTTTGATTAATAAACACAAGTTGGAGTCCGTCAGGACCGAGGGTCGGAGCAGCTCAGTTGCTTTAGAGAATTGTACACCCGGAAGTAAGTATTCTCTCCGCTTTGCTTGACAAACCCTGTGATAGTCCTCAAGCTCTGTGATTGGATGTTGGAGTGGCAGTGCGCCAAGGTTACGCAGAGCGTCAAACAGCACTTTGAAATGGAATGAAACCCAATGACGGCACACTATCCAAAACTGGATTCTAACGGGTCCACCTGCACATGCTGCCAATGTTCTATGGCACGTCTCTGCTGGGAGTTGTAGTTTTAAAAGACGTTTTCGTATTTCCCATAATAAGAAGTTACCAGTATTAAACTGTGTACATCCCTGGAGGTTTAGGGAATAGGGAACACTCAAATTTAAATCATATAATTAATAAATGGGTGAAAATTGCTTGTGCCCATAATGGGCAGCATTAATATATACCGACATGTGAGCTAAGATCAGAAGAGCTTTATTTAACAGCTGGTCTTATGTTTGTGACCCCTCCTGTTGTTAATTGATAAGCCTGAAACATGCACTTGTCAAGGTTCAGAGGCACATTTTGCAAATATGGCAGTAGCCATCGATCATCTTAAGATAAGATATACTTTATTGATCCCAAGTTGGAAACATTTGCGTTACATCAGCATGTGTAACAGTTGTAAATATGCAGTGGTCTTTATTTGTAAATCATTTAGTATAATCACACAAATTCTGTGTTTTATATTTAATAATTCTGTGTTCTTTATTTATTGATTGTTCAATACCTGACAAGGCCGGAGATGAAAAACTTGGGTCGCAGGTTCCTCAACAGTGCATTACAAGACATCTATCGATATGTGTGTATACCTCCACCATTAAACTGTCGTATTCTGCACATTTCTTATACTATCTACATACATCTTATAAGAGTATAATACATATGTATAATATCAGTTAAAACTAGAGAATGCAATTCCTGAAGAAATTGCTAGTTGGAATGCTTTATGCTGAAATATAATGTGTAAGAAGAAAGTGAATAATCAGTAATATTTGGATGACTGAATGGTTTCCATATGAATGAATATTATGTTAAAAAGTAGCATGAAACTCCAAATGTATAAATAATGTTAAAGATTTAAGGCTTTGAATGTAGAATGTTATTCGTAGGAAAAGTTGAAAATGCAAAAAGACCTGGTGAAATAGTAACATTTGGCACATTTTATTTTCATGGGGAACATGGGGGAAAAAACTATATAAAACGTTTCAAATCAATTACTAACAAATTATATTCAGTAAAACCACGAGTGAAAAGGTGAAAATCTGTCAAACAATACATGAAAAAAACTATATAAAACTGTTTAAATCAATTACTAACAAATATACAATTACTAACAAATATATAGCAAACCCAGTTGATCATGTATTTTACTTCTCAGGGGCAGGTTTATGGCTTGGTCACTTTGTGCCAACCACAGGGTGAAAAACAGGGAGAGAGAACATTTAGAAGAGAACAGATCAGAGCAGGAAAGACGGGCTGAGATCTTAAAGATCCCATGTCATGCTTTTCCGGTTAGTACCCGTCCCCTTGTGTGTTATGAAGGTTTGTCTGCATGTAAACGGTGTGCAGAGTCAAAACCCTCAAAGTACACCCTGTAGCGAGTAAAACTCTAAAACAGAAAATACCTCCCCAAAACGCCTCGTTGAAGATACGTCATTGTCCATTTGATTATTCCGGGTACGCATGATGTCAACCGTACCCGGAACGAAATGGACCAATCCGTGGAGCCGTTACGTTACGTCCGCGGAGCCGTTACGTTAAGCCCCCGCTGATTGGTCCAAATTGACCAATCCACGGACTTCCTCACACACTCAGTGCAGGCAGCTCTGCTGATCTCTCCTCTCTGGCTGCAGGCTGATAACAGACAGTTGGGATCGCGGTGAAATTCTCTCTGCAGACCCATTCTCACAGCGTTTATCAACCTTTTTCTTACTCAATATCAAGCCACACTTATTGTTTTTACTTCGGCTGTGACTTTGTGTGTGCTCAGGGTGAGTTTGGCTGTGTTTCGCTGTGTATCGCTAAACAAGGAAATCACACCTCCACGGAGCTCAGCGCGATTCACAACGTTCCGACCAATCGGAGCACACTGTGCTCACAGGGAGGGTGGGGGCTGGAGCTATTGGAGCTACAACGAGCCGTTAAAGGCAGAGAGTGACATTCAGTGAATACACATAGTTTACAGAGATGCTGTATGAGAAACCAAAGTGATTTTGGAAAATTGCACAATATAAATCTATTCTAGTAGACCTCAACAATGGAATTATGATCAGTGGAAATGGCCATGACATGGGACCTTTAAGACCAGCAAACCCAGTTGATCATGTATGTTTAATGCCTCGTGGGCAATGTTGATGATTGGCCTTGGTACAGTGCGACTTCTAGACCAGAGAGCGTTAAATACAGGTAGAAAGAAGGCAGAGACAGCAGACTGAGTAGGACAGATGAGATGGGGTGGGGATTGGAGAAACAGAGCTGAAGGCAGGTTCAGTCGTCTTCTTCTGCAGAGTGTGACCCAGAAAGAAGAAAAACAATAATTAATTGACTGACACACACACACACACACACACACACAGTAACAAATGTGTTGGAAGCAGTAGGATTGGCTTCAACCCATTATGAAGGCTTTAAATGTGAATAGATAATATTGGAAATATTTTGAAAAACACAAGGATAAAATGCAATGCTGAATTTTGAAGTTGAACAGCAACCATGATGTATAAAGTATGTAATAAAATCCTAATTGCACATTCTGAAATTGGAACCAGTATGAGTATGAACCAGTGGAAAAAAGTTTCAAATGAAAGAAAAAGCAGCAGATTGTAGCTGTATCCATATGAACTAATAATGTATAATACCATCAATGTATGAAACATGTGGAAGAAAGTCTGAATTACATTTTACACGTGTTTTTGTCCAAGTGTGTTTGAAGCAAAGGTAATTATGATATACTTCAAAAATGTCTGTTTCTTTAGTTTATAGTGATTTGTTTTAATACAATGAATATTTGTTTTATATTCTAAACTGCTGACGGTCTTCCCAAAATCCAAGAAACTTGTCAAAGGCCAACACATTTGCTGTGGTTTCAGACCTTGAATAAAGAAATCAAGAAAATTAGCTAATAATAATGTTTTAACCCCGATTGTAAACCCAACGAGAACTTAGTGAAATGAGTCTGGAAACTGAGGAGCACATGTTCTTCATCTTTTAAAACAGTTAACCATAGTGATGTGCTCTTGTTTTCTCATTTTCGATTGTCTTTACTCACCAATCAAGCGCAGAGTCTTTGTGTTCTTCTTGTCTATAAGAGGAAGCAAGATGTTAGTCTTACATCTTTTTATTTCTGTAATGATGTGTTGAACAGCAGATACAACTCCCTGTATTTAGCCTTAACTGTCAATAATGTACACAAGCTATTTAATATGTAATACTGCACACTTGAGCCAAATGTGTTAATCAATAATACAACTATTTATCATGTTTAAGTAACAGCTTTACATTAAGCTTTTATCTGTCAAGAAAAGCTAAATTAATTGCAAATAAAAAATGTATCCTTATCTAGTTTATTGCTGACTAGCAGCTGCAACAGTACTTTTGCAGTACAATGAACTTGCAGAGACTGTAATTCAATCAGGAGAGACGGTTTTGATGTGATGATACGTATTTAATGTGTAGATACACAAATGAATCAGCCTGTCCTCCTACAAAAAACGACCATATAGGTCGATTGTGCAGCAGCTAAATACGACCCAGAGTCACGTTTTAAAGTGTAGCACCTCTAGTGGTCGTGTAAGAAACAACATGCTCCTGTCGATTGCAAACGCTACGGAGGGTCGTTTATTCACAAATAACCCTCTCTCGAAAATCCTAAATTGTGGAATAGTTTGGCCATTAAATGCTTTTTTATTAGATTTCTAGCGAGAAGTGTATATTGTACTTTTATAATCTACGTCCAGTGGATGTGTAGGATCTACAGTTTGATAGATATACGAAGATGATTTGAGGTCTCGCCAGGAGAACGTGTATATGGGGCAGCTTCCATGTAAAGTTAGCGTGGGTGAAAACAGTATTTCTGGTTTTCATAATAAAACCGGAGTATTCCCCACACTGTCAAATGATTACACAGTGATATCTCCATTACTCATCCACTAAAAAACATCAGTTTATCCTTGTTAATTGCACAATATTGATTGGTTTAAATTGTGTACAATGCTTTTGTGTTTTTAACCTTCGATTCAGAGAAACAAATTGTTTTTTCGGAATTTAGACACTACAGAGTTTCCGAAGACACTACACTACCCAGAATCCCGAGCTATCGTTTGGGACTACAACATCCGCCTTGCTTTACAAACCCCGTGATTAGCCCTCAAGCTCTGTGATTGGATGTTGGAGTGGCAGTGCGACAAGGTTACGCCAAGTGTCAAACAGCTCTTTGAAATGGAATGGAACCACGCTAGACTATCCAAAACTGGACTTGGACGGGTCCAGCCCAACCCTCCCCCCCCCCAGAATTACACATGCTGGCTATTGTGTGTTTCGCAATATGTTCTATGGCACGTCTCTACTGGGAATTGTAGTTTTAAAAGACGTTTTCGTATTTCCCACAATTAGAAGTTGCCAGTATTAAACTGTATACATCCCTGGAGGTTTAGGCGATACGAAACACATTGGTGTTATCAAATTTAAAACATATAATTAATACATGGGTGAAAATTGCTTGTGTCCATAATGGGCAGCATTAATATACCCACATGACAGCTAAGGTCAGAAGAGCTTTATTTAACAGCTGGTCTTATGTCTGTGACCCCTCCTGTTGTTCATTGATAAGCCTGAAACATGCACTTGTCAAGGTTCAGATGTACATTTAGCAAATATGGCAGTAGCCATCGATCATCTTAAGATAAGATACTTTATTGATCCCAAGTTGGGAAATGTTTTTGTTACAGCAGCATGTACTACTTTGTTCTACTCCACTACAATTCAGAGGTTAACCTGGTATTTTTACTCTACTACATTTATTTTTGTTACTTTGCAGATTCTGATTAATGATGTGAAATATAAACAACCCTGAAATCAGACTTTAGTTACACCTGAGTAAAATTCAGCCTTATCAGTTTGTCTTATTTGCACATCCTCCTGTTAATATCTTTGGACGTCCTGCACTAAACTGTTTTATTGTAGAGATCACTACAGTATCTTCTTGATATTTTCTATTCTATATTTCTATCATTGACCCCTATTGTGTATGTAGGCTACTCTTAATATTTAAATGTTTTCATCAAATATAACCTATTCAACAACTAAATTCAATAACGTGCTTTAACCACTAGGAGGTGCGGTTTAAAAAACCAGTGGTGTAGTTAATAAAACATAATAATATCAAACATAATATGACTATTCACTTTATTGTGAAATTAAAACAGAACAGTAAAGGAAAATACAGTTTCAGTCTCTCTATGTGAAGCTTATGCATTGTACCATGAACCTGTATAGACCTGTAAGGAGTCAACTGCATGAGGAGTTGGAAAGATAGTAAATAATATCTTTAAAAACTACAAAAAAGTCCCTTTCTCTCAGCTGTGCACCGTTATGGTGTAAATACAGACTATCTACTAATTGGATCAAATATAAAAGTCAGCCGAATTAGTGTTGAAACTGCAAGGAGACATATTGTGTGAAAAGAAATGGAAGATGTTGTTTAATTGTTGATATATTTATGGTCCACGTCACGTATTCAGTTTTGGCGGCATCTCTTCCAGTTTGTCAAAAGGTCTTCTGATGTGTCTCTCAGAATCGAAAGAGAAAAACCTATGGGTAAAACACAAAAGCATTGTACACAATTTAAACCAATTAATGTTGTATAATTAACAAGGATAAACTGATGTTTTTTAGTTGATGAGTTCTGCAGATATCACTGTTAAATTATTTGATCATTGGTTTTATTATGAAAACGTCGAGACCGGATATACTGTTTTCAACCCGTAACTTTACATGGAAGCTTGCCGCATACCTCAAATCATCTTCGTAATATCTATCAAACTATAGATCTTACATATCGACTGGACGTGGATTCTAAAAGTACAATATATACTTCTCGCTAGAAATCTAATCATAAAGCGTTTTAATGGCCAAACTATCCTACAATTTAGGATTTTACAGAGAGGGTTATTTGTGAATAAACAACCCTCTGTAACGTTTGCATTCAACGGGAGCACTAGAGGGCGAACACTTTAAAACGTAATTATAGGACGTATTAAGCGCTTGAACAATCGACCCATTTGGTCGTATGAGTTGGAGGACTTGTTGAAATGAATGTGACAGTAGTTTTGGCGATTAGTCCCCGTTGTGCAGGAAGTATCATTCGGGAGGGTAGAACCGATCCGATGAAAACCCCCTGGGGTCTAGACACTGGTGGTGGTGAATGGATAGTTGGGTCGGTCTGCAGAGGAGTGGTTTAGCTTGACCCTGGATTCGGAGGGACGGGAGGTGAAAAGGGGTGGAGGAGGGTTGCATTGAGTCACCTGAAATGACAGCTGTCAGAGGGGGAGAGCAGAGTTTAAAGGGTTTGACGCACGCTATGATAGGCTCTTGGGAATAGAGTGAAGTGATTGGCTAAGCTGAAGAGTGACGCCCCCGGTCACTTATTGAGAGGAGAGAGAGTAGAAACATGGAGATAGAAATGCATGAATGAGTAAAGACGGTCTTCCTGGTTGAACTTGCGCTGAGCTTCATTTCAATCAGGAGAGACGGTTTTGATGTAATATGTAATAATACATATTTAATGCACAGATACACAAATGAATGTGACAGTAGTTTTGGCAATTAGGCCCCGTTGTGCAGGAAGTATAATTCGGGAGGGTAGAACCGATCCGATGAAAACCCCCCAAAACAAAATGTGTTGTGGAATGAAATGTACGGGTTTCTTACCATACGGGCTGGATGCAGGGATCTATGGGATATGAATGAGAGATATACTGTACAGAGGGAGAGAAGAGGAGTTAATTGCATGGCATATAATTAAGAGTGAAGTTACTCAGAGGGAGCGGACCTTCAAATCGTTAGAGCCGAACGATGACACATGTATTAGGGACTGCTCGACACCGGGCCAGGCCCTGGTCGGGGATAAAGCATGAGAGACACATGAACGTATAAGGTGGCTGAGATGCGTGGAGCGCATGTGGGGTTGTACAGGGGAAGGAGACTCGGAATATATAGGGCTTAGAGTGCATGAAATGCACGCGGTGTTTAGGGGCAGGTGACCTGAGTATAATCGGCTAAGAGAGCATGAAAGCGTGAATGGGCTGGGGCGTAGTATGATGCATGGATGATCATATCCTGGCTTGATACAAAGCCCAGACCCTTCCGGTCGAATGCATGGGGATTTAGCAGGGGATGGTGACATGAATATTAATCGGCTATGAGTGCGTGATTTGCGCGGGAGTTAACATGAATGGGCGAGATGAGTTGCATGGATGATCATATCTTGACTTGACACAAGCCCGGACCCTGCCGGTCAAATGCATGAATACACGGGGGTTGTAGCATGAGATGAGACGATGATGAGTATACAGATGAAATGCACATGTTAATTAGCATGGGAATTAAGACATGAATGACGCGCGTGTTATGTGCAGATAGTGACATGATGAGTGATATGCCGATATGCTATAAAACACCACCACCAGTTATATGCATATTTACCCGAGTTAAGGCTTGAGAGATTTTTGGATTGCCAGAACGGAGCTGATGTCAGGACGGATGTAGGAGGAGAAGGGAGCGGAGGACCACCGCCCGAGTTGTTGCAGGGATGAGGATGATATGCCTTGATTAGCCGCAGAAGTAGCTGCGCCTATTCTAAAAGAGTGCCCCGAATATAATTGGGGTGATAGACCACTTTTGATGACTACTTGCTTTAAGTAGTATTTGAACCGGGATTGTGGCAAGGGAGTATTCCCTGAAATGAGAAATAATGGTGAGAGGGGGCTAGAGGAAGATCTGAAGCGCAGGTAATTGATCATGGATTTGTGGGGGCAAAACGGGGAATCGATGCGAGCCGCAATGACGGAACAAGCACCTCAGCGCTTGGAGTGCTTAAGGCTTAAAGGTGACATGTCATGCTTTTCCGGTTATTACCTGTCCCCTTGTTGTTATGAAGGTTTTTATGCATGTAAACAGTGTGCAGAGTCAAAACCCTCAAAGTACACCATGTAGCGAGTAAACTCTAAAACAGAAAATACCTCCCCAAAACGCCTCGTTGGAGATACGTCACTGTCCATTTGATTCTTCCGGGTACATCATGATGTCATGTCGTCCCCGGAACGAAATGGACCAATCCGTGGAGCCGTTACGTTACGTCCGCGGAGCCGTTACGTTAAGCCCCCGCTGATTGGTCCAAATTGACCAATCCACGGACTTCTTCACACACTCAGTGCAGGCAGCTCTGCTGATCTCTCCTCCCTGGCTACAGGCTGATAACAGACAGTTGGGATTGCGGCAAAATTCTCTCTGCAGACCCATTCTCACAGCGTTTATCAACCTTTTTCTTACTCAATATCAAGCCACACTTATTGTTTTTACTTCGGCTGTGTCTTTGTGTGTGCTCAGCGTGAGTTTGGCTGTGTTTCGCTGTGTATCGCTAAACAAGGAAATAACACCTCCACGGAGCTCAGCGCGATTCACAACGTCCCGACTGGTCCCGACCAATCGGAGCACACTGGGCTCACAGGGAGGGGGGGGGGCAAGAGCTGCAACGAGCCGTTTAGTGGAGAGAGTGAATACTGCTGAATAACATACTATACAGAGATGCTGTATGAGAAACCAATGTGAGTTTGGAACATTGAACAATGTAAATATATTCTAGTAGACCTCAACAATGGAATTATGATCAGTGGAAATGGCCATGACATGTGACCTTTAAGCTGTAGTGACTGGCGTAAAAAGACAAATCGGAAAAGCAAATGTCTCGGTGGGGGTCGAACATGAGGGAAGCTGTGGAGAATTCGCTGGGCCTAAGGAAAGCGTAAAAAGCTAAAAGAAATAGAGCATCAAGTAGAGCGTCTATATATGGAGTGAATATTCCTTCTCTAAGTTTAGAAAGCATGAGGCGCAGAATGGAGAGGGTAATGGGTCGTCTGCGGTCTGGAACGGGAGGGGAAGCTTTAGTTAGTCCTTTGAGAATGAGCTTAACTGCCTGGTTAGAAAATAAGCTAGGAAAGCTGGGATCATAGCATCGAACGTTGAACTGCACCCCGGCTACCAGGCCCCGAATGTATTGGGGTTTGAGGTGACGGTCGGTGAAGCAGTAGCTCATGAAGGCGCACACGGTGTGGATGAGAACGGGTTTGAGGGGGATGCCTAATGAAAAGCAGAACATGGCGAAGGTTCTCCAGGCGAAATCATACGTTTTAAGTGTAGAAGAACCTGGCGGACTTGAGGTGTCTACCTAAGGGGCTCATGTTTAGAAGAGGGAGAGGAGATGGAGAGGAGGAATCCCGACTGGTTGTGGCCTGGCTTCTGGGCAGAGATTCCGGAACGTCTGAAAGTGAAAGCGAGAGAGGGAGTCAGCGATTACGTTGAGGTGGCCGGGAACATGACGGGCTGAGATGATGAAGTTATGGGTGATGGAAGACCACGTGATGCTTCTCATAAATGGCCTGATGTCGGGGGAATGGAGAGCGCGCTTTATTAATGATCCCGACCACTGCTTGGTTATCGCATAGCACAGATATGCGTTTCCGGAGCCAGAGGCGGCCCCATACGTGGCAAGCTACTGCGATTGGTTAGATCTCGTGCAGGGCAGAGGATGTGGCGTGATTAGGGAAGGAGAGGGGCCAGGGACCTGCGAACCACTCTCCCTGAAAGAAACCCCCAAACCCAGCGGATGGGGCGGCATCCGTGAAAAGCCTCATTGAGTCTGAGGAATGCACTATGTCGTCGTAGAAAAAAGTGACTCCGTTCCATTGGTCGAGTAGGAGGGACCAGAAGCGCAGGTCCGAGCGGCATCCTTCGTTTAACGGGACATGATCGTGGAGGTTTTTAACGGCTGATGCTGCGTCCAGGAGGCGGGAGATGAATGAGCGTCCCTGTGGGATGACGCGCATGGCGAAATTAAGGTGCCCGAGGAGGGAGAGCAGCTGCTGTTTAGTAATGATGTGTTGTGCGCAGTAGGACTTAGTGATGCGCTGCAGTTTGTCATTTGGGAGAGACGCTTTCATCTCTATGGAGTTGAGAGTGATGCCCAGGAACTCCAGACTTGTGTCGGGGCCTATGGTTTTCTCCTGGGATAGGGGGACGCCTAGCTCTTGAAAACAAAGTTTCAGTTTCAGCAGTGAAACGCCTGAGTTGTCCCATGGGGGATCTATGAGAAGAAAATCATCCAGCAGGTGAAGAACAGATGGGATTCTGCCGACATTCAGCAGGATCCAACAGAGTGCCTCGGAGAAGGAATTGAAAATGCATGGGCTACTTCTGCACCCAAGGGTGAGGCGGACGGCGAAGTAGAGCTTGGACTCCCACCTGATGCCGAACATGTTCCACTGGGACGGATGAATGGGAATTATTTTAAAGGCATCGGTGATGTCTGCTTTGGAGAGCCAGGCTCCTTGACCTGCGAATTTAATTAGTTTAATTGCGTTGTCGACTGAGGCGTAGTGGAGGGAGAATGGCTCTGATGGGATGGAGAAGGGGCCGGAGTGGGGTGCAGACAGATCGTAAATTAGCCTCTTTTTCCATGAGTATTTACGAGTGGCTACACCTATTGGGCTGGTGCGAAACACTGAAAATGGGGCTGAGTGAAAAGGGCCGATAATATACCCTTTGCTGAGTTCTTTCTCTATAAGCTGAGAAACGACTGCGGGTTCTTTGGTGGCAGACTGCAGGTTTTTTGCCACGAAGGTCACAGTGGGGGAAGAGAGGACTCCTACCCTGAAGCCTTGGGAAAGCCCTGAGAGGAGATAGTCTACGAACACGGGATCTGGGTGAGTAGAAAGGACGGCTGCTAAGTGTGTTATGTTAATGGGAGTGGAGGGGTGGATGTTCAGAAGGTTTTCCCCCCGGGAGGTTTCTGAAGCAGGGCGGGATCCTGGGTCGCCCGCTGCGCCTGGGGCACACGGACTTCGGGTGCGAGACCTTGCAGAAACTGCAGATGTTAAGGAAAGAACAGGCTGAGAAAGTGCAGACATTTTCATTACAATTATTGCATATCTGCTTCTCCTGCCAGCGCTGCACCTGACGGCCTTGTCTGTCGTTTGGGGCTTGGAACGCGGAAGGGGCTCTGAAGGCAGAGAGAGGCACTGAAGGGCAGAAGGGGGAGGTGTGGCCCGGGGTCCCGCAGCTGTTGCATGAGATGACTTGGTGGCCGCCTGTGGTCATCACGAGCAGCTTGGTGTCCAGTATGGACCAGTCCAGGCGAATGTTCGAGTGAGCTCTGTGAAGGGCGGCTTTACTTGAAAAGCTCTTATGATAAGCGTAAAACAGACTTCTCCCGTATCTGAGATTGAGATTGCCGATCAGACCCAGATAGGCGTCTAGTTCTTGCCTCCTCCCCGGATATACTGAGCATATAACGTCTCGGTATATGCCGAATGCAACCCGGAACTGGCCAATGGAAAGGTCTCTGTTGAGACGGGGGTCTGATGATTTGAAGACTGCTGTGATGTTTCCCCCGGTGGTGATGGATTTTTCGCACTCGGGGGAAGGCAGAATAAGGCTGACCAGGTTGATATCCTGCCCTTGGAGTATTTTAGACCTAAGCCGGGGGGAAATATTAGCTGCTTGGGAAATGTAGGGCCTACCTGCAGGAGGGGCTGAGATGGCAGAAGCCAGAGAATGAGGGGAGGCGTCGGTGTGTGGGACTGTGAGGGCCTGACCCGGCGTGAGCCCTGGCAGCGCCATAGCAGAAAGTACAGCCCTGGTTGCTGTTGAAGTGGAGGCTTCAGCTGAAGCCTTTTCCAGGGACTGGAGGCGAGTGTCGATTATCTGCATGGAGTCGGCCAAGGATTGCAGGGTGTTGGCCAAGCTGTTGTCCATGTAGGGCTGGTTGGAGGTGTTTACGGGCTGGACGGCGATGGGGTGAGGCTGGGAAGGAGTTGTCTTCTTTGACGGAGGAGCTGCTGAAGAGCTCGACTTCCTTGTTCTTTTACCCCCGCGCCCGCGCCCTGGTCTGTTAGAGGGCCCGGCTGGAGCTGCTGGCAGGGGCTGGGGAGCGAGGAGTGGGACTTGGTCAGAGAGCTCGCGGAGCTGGGAGAGAGGGAGACCTGGGGCTGGTAAGATGCCCTGCTGCTGTAGTTGGGAGGTGAGGCTGAGCCGCTGCGGGTGAGCAAGCGAATGCTCGTGCGCCGGTAACTTGAGGAAGTCAAAGCTGTGTCAGACGGTACGTCGGGGCCGGGATCGGGATCCTCCTGAAAGGGATCGATCTCGGATAAATCCGAACTGGACATTATGTGGTTTATTTTCTAGAAGCGCTAACGCTTAGGAGGTTTTGTTTGCGATTGCCAATTGCTTGCGACTGACGATTGCATTGAGTCACCTGAAATGACAACTGTCAGAGGGGAAAGAGCAGAGTTTAAAGGGTTTGACGCACGCTATGATAGGCTCTTGGGAATAGAGCGAAGTGATTGGCTAAGCTGAAGAGTGACGCCCCCGGTCACTTATTGAGAGGAGAGAGAGTAGAAACATGGAGATAGAAAGCATGAATGAGTAATGACGGTCTTCCTGGTTGCACTTGCGCTAAGCTTCATGAGTTAAATAGGTGATGCAAGTTCACTATTAACCTTTGAATTGTAGTGGGGTAGAAGAACAAAGTAGCACATTATTTAAATAGTTAAGAAAGGTAAAAGTCACTCAATGTTGTACTTAAGTAAAGTGCATGATTAAATATAGTGAATTACTTACATCACTGCTTGTTCGTAGCTGCTAATACAGGTCCCACAGATTCATTTTGAATATTTAGAAAGTATGCAAAAAAAAAAAAAAAGTGGCAACAGATAACCCACAAGTACCACTAAAACACAAGCACAGCAGCACAATAGTTACATGTTTAATTAAAGGCTGAAGTTAGCATTAATAACTGGCTGTTAGCATCCTTTGGTAACTAAACAGGAGTAGTCATACTGCAGTTAGCTGCTATAAACAACATGACAAGCTTGGCACTTTAGCGCAACTCAAACGGTGTGTTATACTTTGAAAAAGAGTTAATTTGACACTTTAAAGTTCAACTGTTTAGGGAGAGATGAACGTAGCTAGCAGCTAGCAGCGTTAGCCCGTTAGTGCAATGCTAACGGGCTAACGCAGCGTTAGCCCGTTAGCATTGCACTAACGGGCTAACGCTGCTAGCTGCTAAGACTGGATACGTTGCTAAAAAGCTGTATCCTTTAATGTGTAAATTAATATCAGTTCTCACGCCAGTAAACAGTCTATGAACAAACTCAAACGGTGTTTTATATTTTTAAAAATAGTTCATTTGACACTTTAAAGTTCAGATAATTGTGTGTTATTGTTGAGTAAATAACAGTGTGTGGTTTAGAAAATAATACAAAATTAGAAGAAAAAACGATGAAACAATACAGATTTCAGTATTCTGAGCCCCTACTCTCCCCATAACTGACGGCAACAAAAGTCCTACATTATTCAATTAAAATAAAGAAGTAAAAACAATAAGTGTGGCTTGATATTGAGTAAGAAAAAGGTTTATAACGCCGTGAGAATGGATCTGCGGAGAGCATTTCTCCGCGATCCCAACTCGTCTATTACCAACGTTCAGGGAGCTCTATGCAAGTCAATGGGACTCCCTGATAGTTGAAAATGTACACTAAAGGACCCCCCCACTGCGTTTGACAGTGATGCCAAGGGATCCTGACATAACGTCACTATAGTACGAGTTGGGAGTGAGAATGTGTTGCTGGATAATGACACTGTTGGATTGTATTTGCAGCAACTAACTAATATCTTTTGAGCCGATTAAGTGAAATAGGACAATTTCAAACAACACACCTGACAGTCTCTTACGGCACAGACTCTTATGGTTGAAAATCACTGCTCTAAACCTGTCATGTGAATGGTTCTATATTGGTATCTGTTAGGGAAATAATTGTCCTAGACTCCTAGATATGACGTACATGACCAACCCTGACATCTGTTTATCTCCTTTAAGGACATAGGCTGCTTCAGCCATAATGTTATTGTTCCCATTCTGTGACCGGGCAACACTAGGTCACAGATGGTCTGTTGTTGTGGGTGTACTGGGACACTTCCTTCTTTGTTGTTTGTGGACTCCAAGGTATGATATCTTCGAGGCCATGAGTGACGGACGCAAGTAACTCAGTGTGCCCAACTGTTTAAACTATCTTATCAAAATATGTTGATTACTGAAACCAGTTAAATGGGCTAACGAGAGAGAGGCGCTCCAGAATTGACGTGGCAACCCACCCGTGCAGTCTCACCGTGACTGCTGTGACTTGTGATGTGAACTCTCCGGCCGAAACTCCAAATAAACCTCCAGTGTTTGACATCAAAGCTCCTGCTCTACCGTGTCTCCTTCCTGAGTCGGTGACTCCCACTGCATTGCTACACAGAAGTTTCCCTTACAGTATCCATTTCAGGATTCATCTTACTGATACAGTAGGACCAGCCTAGTAAATGCATACGTGATTGTGTTTTATTTTGAAAGGCAATGGCAAATGACACACAGCGTGTGTCGGGATAACCCGAGTAATAACAAGCTATGACTGGTAATAAGGAAGACATAACCCAGCACTACAGAGACACATGTGAACATCTTTTGTTGTTAATCTCTGTCAACAAGGCTTTTAGCAGTGCTGCATGCTCATATTATTTTAGTATCAGATACGCTTCACAGAACAGATGTGATCTAATGTCCTGCTGAATTATGCACCTGACTTCAGTTTCAGTTTTCTGGGTCTTCAATCCTGTAGTTTTTCATGTTAAAGTTCTGTGTTCTCTTGAAAGCACTATAAATCAATGTATTATCACCATTATAAGAAACTGTTTTCTGTCATCCAAACTGATCAAATATGAACATGTATCAACCTGACATTGATCCAGCCTCAGATGCAACACTATAGTGACTAAAGGAGGTGTTTCTATATGGCATTACAGATTAATATATTGAACTCAACAACATTATTTTAGAGGTTACACATTTTTTAAAATAATTTCTCTTTCTCCTCCTGCAGCTCCTGAAGAAACTTTCACGTGTACTTTACAACATTTTGGTTCTGTTCATTCCCTGGGAAGTCAGGATTAAGAAAATCGAAAGTGAGTCACCACTTTGTTCTGATAATTTCATCTAAAGTAATGCTGTCACTGAATCATGACTGAAATGCTAACATTTATTTTGTTTAATATCTGTAAAGTACAGTCATATCCAGGCATGTGCTGGCAGTTGACGGACAATTGTGCTTATGTTCAGGACAGTTATCCATCCTACATTGTATAGTGTACATAAGGTACATATAAAAAGATACATTTGGGTTGTGTAGCACCAAATCACTGAGTGTGAGTAGTATGAAACCTGTCTAACGTATGTCTCCTCCTTCCTGTTCAGGTCACTTTGGGTCGGGCGTGGCCTCCTACTTCATCTTCCTCCGCTGGCTGTTCGGGATCAACATCGTCCTCACCATCATGACCGGAGCCTTCATTGTGCTGCCAGAGGTCAGTGAGTCTCTGATTTAAACCCCTCCACCGAATGACAATTCCATATTATTGAGTATCTGGTGATGCTCTATGACATTGCCTGGTTATCAGGCGAAAGCATCACGAGGCCAGATATGTTGACGTTTTTTACAGAAAGCCCTGCTATAGAGTGTAGTGTAACATATGTTATCACATGTTACACTCAAGTCAGTACATAAAAAGGAAGAAATAAACTGAAATCTCCCTAAAACTTTATAGAGGTTAGGTTTCAGTCTGCTTAATGAACGACTTAAACACCTGCCACTTACCGGGATTCAAATCTAGCTCATTAAAATGTCTTCATATGTCAAAGACATTTGATACAAAAAATAGTGTCATAAGTGTTCATTTCAAGTGCTGACTAAACACACACACTCCTGTTTGATCCCATTTGATTTAAAATAGTTGAACTTTCTGGTCCAATCTTTTTGAGGGTTTCATCCGTAAAGATGTTTCATACAGATTAAAGGTGGAGTAGGTAAGTTTGAGAAACCGGCTCGAGATACACTTTTTGTTATATTCCATGGAATGCTCTTAACATCCGGATAGCAATGAATATCTTAAGTGCTTTGACAAAAAGTCCATAAAAACATGTCATCTGTGGAAGCCGTAATACTGTAAAAAGCACGACCAATCATCTGAGCCGGCCCGGCTAAAATAACTGGATGGCCTACCTGCCTGTCAGCCTTCCATCTGTGCACAAACTCATCTCGTGCCCTCATTGGTCATGTGCGCGTTCGTGTGTGTTGGAGGAGGGGCTCTGTGAGGAAGTGGCACATTTTTTCCGGCTGTGTATTTTCAAATTCTAGTGCACTCGAGCTGGTTTCTCCAAAATGACCTACCCCACCTTTAATGATAAGATAAGACAAGATATACCCCAGAAATGCAGGTGCAGCAACAGAATAAGAGTGAAACACAGGACAATACAGATAAGAGTTCACCCTAGGATATTAAGAAGACTAACAATAAGAGTTAATAATGTGATTAACAGTATGGATTAAAATGACAACATAAAGTAAAACAATGCGCAGCTGAATGTACATATATACTGATCAGCTGAATGTACATATTAATCAGCTTTATGTACATATATACATACATATATGTGAAGATATGTGTGCAGCTGCGAGTGTGAGGGTGTGAGTAAAAGTCATATGTACATACAGTGCAAATCTCATTAAAATACAATGCAGGTTTGTTTTCACCTGGGTTTCATGGTTAACCCTGATGGTGAAGTCTGATGGCTCCTGGCACAGTATGAGTGTGTATCTGCTGATTCTGCAGCAGCTTCAGCTCAACCAGTTCAAATACAAACAGCAGGCTGCGGACACAAGCAATTTCCCCACCCATAACTCTTCCTATCATTCTCAATGCCTTTTCTTATTCCCCTGTTTATTTCTTACACCCTCCCCCAATTTGTTGGGACACTCCTACTATTGCTCCCGACCCTATCCCTCCTTTATCTCACCTCTGCTTACTGAGTAATCTCATCCCACATCCAACATGCTCGGTGTTGTCAGATTGGATGTCTGTGTTTGTTTCATTCTTTAAATGATGTGATTAATGGTGGAATGGAGGGTGACCTTAGTTGTAGCTCACTTTTTATTTCCGTAAGTTTGTTTCCTTTTAACTCTAAAACTGTTGATACATTTTGCAACAGAAAAATACAATACATCACAATAAAAAAGGTAACTAGAGGTGTTGCTAAGCTAGCCATTTCCCCCTGCTTCCAGTATAATGCTAAGCTAGGCTAACCTTGCAGGAGCAATGCTCTGCACTTAAAGAGCTAGTTTGGATCTTTGAAGTGGGGTTGTATGAGCCACTTTTCTGTAGTCATTGTATTTCCTAGAGTAAACGGTGGTCAACAGACCACACTGTTGTGCAATGCCAATGTTGTTGTTGGAAAGTGTTGACTGACGACAAGATAGAGCTCTAAAAATATTCTTAATGTAGCACACATTTTGGAAAAAAAACCCTACTGAAGATAGATCACGTCTATCATGGGAAGCAAGACAAGAACGAAACATTTTCATTGGAAAAAAGCCTCCACTGCGGTCCTTTGCTCTTCCTTTATGAAGAAATACTCTCCAGTTCTGATATCATTTCCCTTTGGAAACAGAGCTGGGTTGCATTCCAATAGTCCATTTAGCTTAGGAACCTTCCTAACCAAGTGAAATGACCCGGAAGTCCCTCAGTGGCAGCCATGATAAGTGCCGTTCCAATTCTCCAAATGAAAGGAAAGGAGGTTTCAAACTTCCTTTATAACCTCCTTTAGCTTAGGAACCACTGGACCTCCCTAACCGAAAGGAGAGGAGAAAATGCTGCCCCACAATGCATTGCAGCCGCAGCATTTGCCGTCACTCAACAGTCGGCCGTTCACGGAAACAACCGATTATGACCGAGAAATGATATCGTCGGGTTACGTATGGTAACCCTTGTTATATTAGCACAGGCTCCACCCTCTACTGGACTCTATGGGTACTACCTTACCCTGCGAGCATTCTCCCACTGAGACTTCTATAGACGTAGCCGGCCTTGGGCGGGCCTACCTGAATGCGCGCGCATCACACCGTATAAAAGGAGGCCTCACCTCCTGACTATCATCCTACACCTCTCTTCAGCGAGCGGAATAGGACAGACAGTGCCCTGGGTAGGGGGCTCCGCCTGTGCTAATATAACAAGGGTTACCATACGTAACCCGACGTTATATCTCTCACAGGCTCCGCCCTCTACTGGACTCTATGGGTACAGTGGGTGGAGCCGCGATGTATACGCGCACTGTCGTCCAACAACAATATTCCACCCTACTGCCCCTGACCGGCTTTTATGGTCAGCAGCTGCTGCCCCACATTCTCCTTTAACCCGGTTGTAACCGAGGAGAAATCTGGGCTGTGGCTGACAGAGCACACCCTGCTGCGCTTACCTCGCAGAAAGTGTGCTCAAAAAACAGTGCCGGGGGACCCCCCCCCCCCGCCCATAGACGGATGGGGAGAGCCCCCTCGGCCCCGAATGGGCTTACTACACGCCTGCCTCCCTGAATCCCTAAGGATAACAGGGAGAGTATCAGAGCCCACGTCCCACACTCAAACACTGACCCCGTGCAGAGTGTGTGGACTAAAGTGTGGAGGGCTACCCCCCTCCTGCCTCTCGACAGGAGGAGAGTAGTCCTCCAGCCCTGTAAGGGCCCAGTGCGCCCCCCCCCCCCCGCCTCTCCCGGGACCCTCAGAAGGCCCGAGAACAGCGAAGGCGCATTACGTCCGGGGAGGGGGTCAGATGCCAACTGACCCACAACCCCCCTCCCCCCTACCAGTCCTGTGTTGCCCCCGCAAGCACAGACGAGGAGAAAGAGCCCGACATGTCCAAGAGATAAAACCTTATGAAGGGGCCTGGCGTCGACCAAGACGCCGCTGTGCATATATCCTCCACACTCACACCGTTGAATAAGGCTGTTGACGCAGCCACAGCCCGTGTGGAGTGTGCACGAACCCCCGTGGGGCAGGCTCTCCCTGCCTGTCCGTAGGCATGTGCAATGCACTCGCAGAGCCAGCCTGCCAGGCGTTTCTTGAACAGAGCTTTCCCGATCACACCGCCCCCGAAGCACACGAATAGCTCTTCGGTGCGTCTAAGGGCAGCGGTGCGCTCCACATAACATGCTAGAGCACGCACCGGGCAGAGGAGGTGTAGTTTAGCCTCCCTGGTGTCACCATGGGGGGGAAGACTAAAACCCCCTAACTGAATAGCCCTTGACCTGAACGCACTCCTTAGGCTCTTGGGCACAAAGGAGGGGTTCGGTCTGAGTGTCGCGCCGCTCTGGTCACCCCGAATCTGTAAACAGCTCGGGTGCACCGACAGAGCAGTTAACTCGGACACTCTTTTGGCTGACGTTAAGGCAAGAAGCAAAGCTGTTTTCCACGACAATGCTTTCAGAGAGGAGAGCTCCAGAGGCTCAAACGGCCCAGAGGCCAGAGCCTCGAACACTAGGGGCAGGTCCCACTGTGGGGTGGAGGCGTGCACTACTGGGCGCAGCCTCCTGACCCCCTGTAAAAACCGCGACACCAGTGGTTGACTAAAGGCTGACCTGCCGCCAAATCCCTCATGGCAGGACGAGATGGCTGCTGCATACACTTTCACTGTTGAATGCGCAAGCCCTCTGTCCACCAGTAACTGTAAGAAGGATAAAATAGAGCCTAACTCACAAGATAGGGGCTCTATTCTCCGTTCCTCACACCATCGCTGGAATCCCAGCCACTTTGGCCTGTAACAGGCTGTGGTGGATCCAGCTCTAGCTGCCTGGATAGACTGAATAACACTATCAGACAATTCACCCTGTCTCAGCCTGTCCCTCTCAGGAGCCAAACCTGGGGAGGACGGCCGAGAGTGGGTAACGCCCCGATTGCACCTGCCTCTTGAGACATCGCCCCCCAGAACTGGGGAACCGCCCAGGGCTGGACCACCTTCATCTGTGTCATCTCTGAGTACCACGGCGCCCCAACGCGATCCGGAGCCACTAGGATGACTGACAGACGTTCTCGCCTCACTCTCCTCAGGAGGGGGAGAATGAGACGCAGCGGTGGAAAGGCGTATAGCAGCTTCCTTGGCCATGGCTCGTGTGCAAACGCGTCCACCCCCAAGGGTGGGTCGTCGCTCCGAGCCACGGAGAACCACAGGGCACAGTGGCTGTTTCGCCGGCTGGCGAACAGATCCACTTCCGCTCTCCCGAACTGGGCCCAGATTTGCTTCACCACCCTCGGGTGAAGCACCCACTCGCCTGGCAGGGGGCCGCTCCTCGACATGAGGTCGGCCCCTCTGTTCTCCAGTCCCGGGATATGGAGGGCTCTCAGAGATAACACCACCTCTGAAGCCCATAACCACAGTTCCTCTGCTGTGGTCAACAAGGCGGCAGATCGAACTCCGCCCTGCCTGTTGATGTAAGCCTAGGAGGTTGCTGTGGTGATGTTGTCGCTCCTGACCATTACATGCCTCCTTTGAATTAGGGGCCTGAAATGCTGGAGGACTAACACTACCGCCCGTAGCTCTAGGAGGTTGCTGTGTCGAGACTCTGTTAGAGCCCAGCGCCCACCTATAGCCCTCTTCAGGCAGGTCCCTCCCCATCCTGTTCTGGATGCATCCGTGAACACTGTGATGTAGGAGGTCACCCGTCCCAGTGGAGACCCCCTCCGGAGGTGATCCGGAGACCCCCAAAACCGGAGGTTGCCCTCCACTGAGGGGGGGATGGTCACCAGCCGCCGCCTGTGCCTCTTGGGATCCAAGCGCAGGCTGGAGAACCACCTCTGCAGGCGGCGCATATGTAGTAACCCTAACGGGACCACCATGTGAGCAGCCGTCATGAGACCCAATGTCTGCATGACAGTAAAAGCTGTCACTATTGCCCCCTGTCGCAGCCTGCGCACCCCCTGAAGAAGGGACGCACGTCTGCTCTCTGACAGGGTGGCGCGCGACGCGCCTGCATCGAGCACCACACCCAAATACAGCGCCCGTTGGTGAGGTATGGGGGTGCTCTTTTTCCAATTGATCGCAAAGCCCAATTTGGTCAGGTGTGTGATCAATTGTGCTGTGCAAAACATTGCCTGTTCCCGTGACCCAGCCATGACTATGAGGTCGTCTATGTAAAATAAAACTCTCATGCCGTGTGCGCGCAGCGGTTGAAGCGCTGTGGCCACACATTTGCTGAATGTGCGTGGGGATAGGGAATAGCCGAACGGCAGCCTGTTGTACTCGTAGGCTATTCCCTGGAAGGCAAAACGCAGATACTTCCTGTGCTCTGGAGCAATTTCTACATGAAAGTACGCGTCTTTCAGGTCGATGGTGGTGAACCAATCGCCCGGCTGCACAAGCCCCAGTAACTGTTTCACAGTCAACATGCAGAATTTCCTGTAGGAAATGTGGCGATTCAGGCCGCTGAGATCTAGAATAGGTCTGAATTCCCCTGTCTTCTTGAGAACAAGGAAGTACATGGAATAAAGACCCTCTTCCATGCGCTGAGGGTGCACAACAGATACCGCCTGTTTTTGCACCAGAGCCTGAATCTCTGCTGCGAGGAAACCCATCTCCTCCTGAGAGACTAGATTCACTTCTCGCATGCCCATAAAAGGGGGTGGGACGCTGCAAAACTGGAGTGAATAACCCCGTCTCAGCGTCCTGTCCATCCACCTTGATAGTACACAGCTGAGTTTCCATTCCCCATAACACTGTGTTAAAGGGCATGCCCTCAGCTGTGGAGCCGCAGCTATAAAGCTGTGGTACTCTCTGGTGACCCGTCCCGCCGCAAAGTTCCCCGTGAAGGGAAGATTTGCGCATGGAGGGTCGACACAGAAAGGGCCGATTATTTACTGAGGACCTTGAACGCACCGCCGCACGCTCATGTGTGAGCGCGCGCTCCCTTATAATGCTGTTCTCACTTTTACGGTGGACCTCATTAATTGGAGTCCCTATAGGAGTGGTGCTTTCTACTAAGGCCCCTGAACGCACTGCCACGCGCTCCTCTGTGAGTGCGGGCGCTGCCATAATGCAACTCTTACCACTCTGGTAAATTGCATTAATTGGAGTCTTAGCCCCAGGCTTAGTGTGTTCCCTAACAGCAATACGCCAGCCGTAATGCCCCTGTACACGTATAGCACTACAATAGTTTTGCTTGCGTTTTATCACTCTCATCTGCGCACTCCCACTAGCCTCCTCTCTTACAGGAGTTATGACTGGGGCGGCGGGTGGGGAATTTGTACAGACATCATGTGTAAGTGTAGCATTGTGGAAACAAAGGACACTTAGACTTGGATACAGATTAACCCTTTCTTTATTTTTGAAAGTTTTTCTCGGAATCTGTGCATTAAATAGGGAGGAGGCGGGATTCCCCCTTGTGTCCTGGGCGAAGAGTTGTTCTCCCCCCGCCGAGACGCTACCTCCCCCCGCCAGTCAGCTCCGGGCAGACGGCGCACCCCACCCGGCCGCTCTCTGCTGCTGAGGAGCCTGCCGAGGTCGGGCAGCCCGTCCCCGTGGCTGCCGATATGTCGGCACCACGGGATGGGCCGTAGAGGTGGAGGGCGCCGCAGCAACGGGACCCCCGTGCCGGCGCCTCTCCCTCCGCTTCATTGTCGCGCTGCGCTCCCTCGCCTGCATGGAAATGCATGGAGGAGCATGTAGCGGGGCCGGAGGAAGGGCCAGCGGTAGCATCCGGCTAAGCTGGACTCTTTCCTCCTCCAGGCGGCTGAAGCGCTGGGTGACCGAGGAGATTGACCCAAAGAGCCCCTCCGTAGACACGGGGGCTCCGAGGAGATCTTCTCGGTCCTTCTTAGATAGGGCAGTGAGTCCCAACCACACGTGACGAGACGCCACTGTGGCCAAGGAAATCACCCGCCCTGCTGCAGCGGCCACGCCATGAATCAGATTGTTCATCTGACCTATAGCGCGGTCCGAATAATCGCTCCCCTCTTGAGAGAGGAGGCCGGGGGCGACTGCCTGAGGGGTGATCAGGGAGACGCCCAACACGCCGAGATTGTTTGCTGCAGCCGCCATCTGCGTACCGAGCTTGAACATCTTGTCCAGATATTCCAGTATGTCTCGGTCCCGGGGCAGCGGGGGCAGGGGTCGCTTACCCTCCGCCCAACCAGCCGCCCCCGGAAGCAGATGGACCGCCAGGCTCTCATCAAGGGGGGGCACACCCGAACACGCTGTGTCCGCGCGGCCCTCCACCTTGATGATGCCTGCCATAGCGGCTACTGGGGCCTTCGTTTTAAATGGCTGCTGCCATGTCGCCTCCACACACCGCCATATATCAGGCAGCTGGGGCGAAACGAAGGTCGGCTGCGCTGGATGCACCGGGCCGTAATACCCCTGTCTCAGGCGGCTTATAGGCCTCGGTGGCAGCGGTGGGGGGAGCTGTAGGCCTACACGCTCCGCCGCCAGGGTCATCACCGCTGGGAAATCCCTCCGCGCAGACCTGAGAGTCGGAACCTCCAGACACCGAGGCGTCCTCGTCCTCCTCCTCCGGAATCGGGGTTGACTGGCCCCACGGAAGGGAGAACCGGAACGGCACTTCCTCCTCTCCTGACTCGCCCATCTCGACGACGTCGAGCTCCGAATCCTCCACCTCCTCCTGCGGGGCCTCCGCCGACACGAAATGCTGCCCACGATGCTCACGTGTGAGCCGAGGAAGCATCTGGCAGGCTGAGCATGCCGGTGTCGGGCCCATACAGCTCACGGCGTGGTCAGGCCCCATACATAGGAAGCAGAAGGGGTGTGGATCCGCTCCCGCGATCAGGTTAGGACATTTCGGACAGGTCCTGTGGTCAAGAACTGACTCCATAACTCTCTATTCTCTCGTCTTTTTAAGCTCCGTGAAAACACTTCCGCCGCTGAAGAGAAAAGGATGATAGTCAGGAGGTGAGGCCTCCTTTTATACGGTGTGATGCGCACGCATTCAGGTAGGCCCGCCCAAGGCCGGCTACGTCTATAGAAGTCTCAGTGGGAGAATGCTCGCAGGGTAAGGTAGTACCCATAGAGTCCAGTAGAGGGCGGAGCCTGTGAGAGATATAACAGGAAAGTTACGGTGCTTATTAAGCATTTTAAAACGTATGTGGTAAGTTGCCAAAGTGCTTTGTTTCTGAACGTTCATCAGTATTATAATCAAAAAGAGAAATATGAACGTTAGTTTTTACTGAAATGATCAAATAAAGTCAACATTTCACAGTGTTTACTGAGCTGTGTGGGGTTTGTTCAACTTTTAAAAGATGTGTGAATGGTGATATACACAGTGATAGATGGTAAGGACTAACATTTATAATAAATACATTTGTATTGATTTTAAGATCTTTTCATACAATCATACGTATTGGGATCATTTGTATTAATGTGGACCGGAGGGAGAGGGTGACGAGCAGAAGTTTCACTTTCCTTCTTTATTTCAATTCCAACTTTGGTCCTGAAGAATATGTTTCTCTGTTGTCCACGTTCATAAAGCAAAGCAACAGCATCAGAGCACGGTGCAGAGTCTCTAGATGAGTTTACAGTAGTCCCTCGTTCTTATTGAACATCCATGTTGTAGTCCGCTGTATAGAAAACTGTAGTTTCCATAGTTTCCCCACAGCAGCAGACGCACATTCATGACGTCCGCTGGCGCATCATAAACACGTCAGATAGTGAAAGTGCATTTGGATTCTCTAAAGTACCGCGGTCTCTTAGCCCTGTGACGTTTCACTCAGAGGTCAAGGAATAGGAGATAGGGTTAGACGTTAGGAGCTGATTTTTGGATTATCGGAACGCAACCCTGGAGTAAGGATTTTGTTTGCCTAGATTAGCATCCCTTTAACAAAATAGACCTGTGTAAAATTGATCTTCTCATCTCTGTTTTATAAGGAAATATAATTGTTGAATGATTATATTAGTATAGGGAGGCGTGTGGCGCACTGGATAGAGCCTTGCTCTGGGGATCAGATGGTCACAGGTTCAAACCCCACTGCAGTCAGCATGTCGTTGTGTCCCTGAGACACTTCACCCCAAAGTGTTCCTGTGGGATTGCCACGTATGTAAGTTGCTTTGGATAAAAGCGTCTAACAAGTGACATGTCATGTATAAGCTACATGCACAATGTATGCACAACCCTTTATGTCACACACAAAAGCTGGGTTCTTATTTTATACCAGAAATAACGATTTCCACTGTCAAAGATTAAAAGATTTAAAGTAATTTATTCCAAAAGAAAACGACAACCAAAATAACTTTTTTAAATGTTTGGTAAAAAAACAAAAAAAACAATGTAAGAATAAAACGTAATAAAACAAAATGACTAAAATACTCAAATTTGGTAAAGTTCTCGAGATTAAGACAAAGCAGTAAACCGTCTTTAAAATGGCAATAGCAAGAGTACAAATATTTAAATAAAGCAATCAAATTGTTCAAATAATGTTCTACTAATATAGTCGTGCTGTTCTCGACAGTGCCACAACACGCCACTATTTAACGTTTTATTAAGGTAAAACGCTAACACTCATTTAGCATAGGGGTTGACCTGGTCACATTATTTTTACTTATCTGTATTCAAACAAAGTTTTTCCGTGTTCCCGGTTGTCTTTTCCTTCCATTTTCACGTCCTCACAAGGACCTTCCCCTGTCCAGTGGTTCCAACTGTGTTGCGTTATACTCTTATGCTTCCTTTGTCCTCATCTTCCGCGTTTCTCATTTTGCATTATTGGCCAATCATGTGCTGTGGGGGTGTGTCCAGGTAGTCACAGCTGTTTTACATCCTCTAATCACAGTCTAAAATGTAAGCAACATCATGTTAAAACCACACAACACAAGGAAAAACCATGCAACAGTTATTTGAAATCACAAAAAAAAAAAAAAAAAAACTAATGTAAAGTATTTATTGATTAACACCAAAGTGAATTAATAAAAATGATGTAAATAATTGAAGGCATTTACGTGAATATGTTTAAGCTTTCAGCACTACCCATTGCTGTATAAAATATAGTTGATGTATTATTGCATTAATACTTAGACTTGTTTTGTATTTTGTTGTACTAGCTGCTGGCTGGAGCTCCGTTTGGAACAACGAGGAGTAAAACTATCCCCAAGGAGCATCTGGCTTCAGCCCAAGACCTGGACACCATCTGGTCTCTCGGGGTGAGTCTCTCTTTCCTTTTACTGTTCTGTCAATAGCACATTACTTACAGACACAATTGAGCATTATTCAAACATTACTTTAATGCCTCCCTGACCTCTACTCCAAGGCCACCACCACCTTCCAGAAGTTACACACCTAGAATAGTGAACTGGGCTGTAAAATCCCTAACATCCTGATTCAAATATCTACATACACATTTATGTTTAAGTGAATCAAATGTTTCCTGTGCATTGGCAGCTTTTTCTGAAAGAGCAGCCCTCAATAGCTTTCCTGAGCTTTGTTCCATAATGCTGTGAGGGCCTACTTAATAGAAATACCAATTTCATTGAATTCAGGTTTATATAAAGTATATCATGTTTGATAAGGCAATCTGCTTTTGTGATCGAGGTGTTGGAGGAAAGATCATGGAGTCACCTAAAACATTAGAATTCATCTTCTGCACACCATAAATATCAAGTGCAGGTTGAAGGTAGGTTTGAGAAACCAGCTCGAGTGCGCTAGAATTTGAAAATACACAGCCGGAGAAAATCTGCCACTTCCTTACAGAGTCCCTCCTCCAACACACACGAACGCGCACATGACCAATGAGGGCACGAGATAAGTTTGTGCACAGATGGAAGGCTGACAGGCAGGTAGGCCATCCAGTTATTTTAGCCGGCCCGGCTCAGATGATTGGTCGTGCTTTTTACAGCACTACGGCTTCCACAGATGATATTTTTTTATGGATTTTTTGTCAAAGCACTTCAGATATTCATTGCTATCGGGATGTTAAGAGCATTCCATGGAATATAATAACAAGTGTATCTCGAGCCGGTTTCTCAAACTTACCTACCCCACCTTTAAGTTTAACGTTCATTTATTTATTAAGCAAATTTCATACACAAAGGCAATTCAAAGTGCATCACATAAGCATTACAAATAGACATTGTAAATACAGAAAATGCATTAAGAAGTGCTGAAGTGCAATGAACCATAGTTAGATGACCTGTGGAAAAGCAGCATTAAAGAGAAAGGGTTTCAGCCTGGATTTAAAAGAACTCAGGGTTTGGGCAGACCTCAGATGTTCAGGAAGTTTATTCCAGGTCTGCGGAGCATAGAAGCTAAAAGCTGAGTAAATCCACTTCCAAAGATCTGAGAGATCTGGGTGGCTCGTAACAGAGCTGCATGTCTGACATGTATGGTGGTCCCAGTCCATTTAGCGCTTTACAAGTTAAAAGTACAATTTGCAAATGTATTCTTATGTTTTTGGAAGCCAATGCAGAGCTCTGAGAACGGGAGTGATGTGTTGTTTGTGTGTAGTTTATGCAGGAGGACTGGGACTGCAAATCAGCCCGGGACTCTCGACCGGCCCACTTCGGTACCGCCGGCCTACCGTGGTACCGCAAGTAAATACCGCTAGTAAATTGTCGACGGGGGGGTAGACAATTTACTAGCGGTAGACATTAAGGGTAAATAATGTCTACCTCCGGGCCAGTGGACTTGTATTATCACTGGCCCCCCCGGGGCCGGTGGAATTGTATTGTCACTGGCCCCACCATTGTAACCACTGGCCCGGAGCATTCGTCCAAAAAAAATCGACTAATAATGAAGAAAATTAACATATTTGTTGCAATAGTAATTTATGCACTAACTACATCACTACTTGTACTACAACATTTGAATCATCAGTTATTCCTCATTTTCCTCAATTGTTCATATTTGGTTTATTAAAATAATGATATTGTGGTCATTGTTAAAAAATGTCTGCTATTATTATGAGTAGCCTATTTGTATAATGCACTTTCTGCCTTCCTGTCATTAGGAGTTAGAAATGTAATGGCTATGTAATAGATTAGATGAGAACCTTCATTATCCTAAACTGCTGGGACATTTCGCCAATACCTTTATATTGTCTACTCTTCACTTACTTGTCAGCATAGGTCAGCATTGATGTACAGAGCCACAGAAGACATTGTTTATTTTGGCATCATATTGAGAGGTGCAGCCAGTGACGCGTCCTAAAACCCGGAAGTAAGCTGCTGGTTCCCTCGACAAGGGTTTTGGAAAATAGCTGGAAATAAGGTCTGTGGAAAACAAACCTGTTTGATAAATGCACGTTTTGTTCAGCCGGATAATCTCCACATGTCTACCCTACTTTTATAATTTTCGAATCATAAATCTAATCGATAGATTATAAAAGGGTTTTAGGACGCGTCACTGCAGCCAACTCCATCGATCAAGCTGGCTGAAACTTTCTCTCCCTCTTCTTCTCATACTCCCTGTCACTCTCCTTTAACTCCTCCAGTGACTTTCTTTTATTTGAAGATTGTTTTTTGCCCGGCGCTTGGCCGGTTACCGCTGGTATTAAAACAATTTGGCGAATCCCGCTCACGGGAGCCTGCTCCCGCTGCGCTCCGCAGCAAACAGCTGTTTGCTTTTCACCCAACAACGACAACCGACTCACGGAACGCTATGTTGTAGCGTTGATAAACGAAACAATTTAACTAAATTGCTAGTCAAAATACCAATACCACAGGACAATTTGTTTTAAAGCAATATGTTTAGTGGCCCGAGCGGGCAAGTGGAAAGTACGTTATGCTGGCCCGGGGTGTCTAAATAGTGCTTCCGGGCCAGCGGGCCATTTAATGTCGAGCCCTGCCGGTTACCGGCCGGCCCACATCGTCCGACCGGCCCACTTCAGTACCGGCCCATCGGGATTCGTCCCGATGGCCAGTCCGCCCCTGAGTTTATGCAATACCCTGAGCTGGACCTGTGTGTGTGCATCTTATAATACATGATAATATAATAATAATAATCTGCTGTGAATGTGTGTTGTGTGTGTTTGATCTCAACAGGGCTACCTGCAGTACTCCGTGTTATTCTATGGTTACTATGGCAGACCGAGGAAGATTGGCAGTGCGGGGTACCGGTTGCCCCTCGCCTACTTCCTGGTTGGGATGGCGGTCTTTGCCTACAGTTTCATCGTCCTGTTAAGAAAGTAATCATTGCACAAATAAAAAATCATGCTGATGGGACAAGGATAATGTGATACTGTGATGGTTTGCCTGAAGTTGAGGACAAAAAAACTCAAACTAATGAGAAGCCACTGCACCATTTCAAACTGAATAAATGAATGAGTGCCTGAAACCAATCAGTTGTGTGGCAACCACAGTCTGTGGTCTCTGTGATATCATATTTTATTTTTATGATGAGCAATTGTAAAGCACAAAGGTGTCTCTCTATCTGTAGCCATCTTGGTTCCCAATCTATCTAAAACATGGGTATCAATACTGGAGTTAAAGCGGGCCCAGATCACGCAGCTGAGCAGATAGCAACAGCTACCTGTCAATCAGTGGGACAATGCCAAACGGCAAGGCTTAATATCATTAACACCAGTGAGATGTAAGAAAATAAATAGAACAACATACAGTATGTAGGAATGATAACTTCATAATTTTTGTGAAGGCCAAAGCTGAACTGAAGTTCGACTGATCAACTCTTTGGTCACCTAACTAGCATTACCATTCTACATTTTTTTAATATATTGTATGGTTTGCTAATGTGCTCTGATTATTGAATCCTCCTTCAGAATGGCTAAGAACTCTCGTATGAGCCTGGCCAGCGCCTCCGATGAGAACTTCACGTTCTGCTGGAGGGTGTTCTGTGCCTGGGACTACCTGATCGGGAACCCTGAGGCTGCAGAGAGCAAAGGAGCCGCCATCGTCAACAACATCCGGGTCAGAGACACTTGGACACATAGTGAACATCCAGTTAGACTTACATACATCTGTATTCCCTTTCCAAGTGAAAACATTTCTTTTTTTCTGTTCTGTCTTCGTGTATCTAGCACTTTTAATTCACAGAACATGTTGTGATTGATTGCTGTGAACTCATGCTAATAACAGGGGGCTGTCACAGTGTAATACTTGGTTTGTATTCACAGGAAGCCATTGTTGAGGAGCAGGAAAAGAAGAAGGATACCAGTCTGTAGGTGTCTTTCTAACTTGTTTGTTCTTGTTCTTCTCCTTTTTGGATAACCCTTTGAATGGTTCTCTAACCCAGTTGATTTACAGCACCCTGTGTTGCTCTTCAGTTGATACACAGCGATGTGCACTCATCCTGAACTGACAGTAAATCACTAATATGAGACGACAGAAGATATTAAAATGAGATATATGCATGTGTCCTGTATCTCCCTGCATATCTCAGATATCACGTTAAATGTCATCTTCCACTCTGAAATACGGCTGTAAAAATATGATGTATCCTATAACTCAGCTCACATAGACAGTAAATGGACTGTACTTATATAGCGCTTTATCCAGTCTTTACGACCCCTCAAAGCGCTTTACATACTACATGTCGTTCACCCATTCATACAGAGCAGTGTATGTTACTCTAGGACCTAACATTCACACACATTCACACACGATGGCCATGCCATCGGGAGCAACTCAGGGTTAAGTATCTTGCCCAAGTATACATCGACATGTTGACTGCATGGGCTGGGATCGAACCCAAAACCTTCTGGTTGAAAGACGACCGCACTCCCTCGCAGCCACAGTCGCCCAGTCGTACTTTAGAGGAGAGTGCATTTTTCATTTACCTGAGTATTTATATTTTTTTCAGCAAATGATGTACAAGTTAATTAATCAATAAATATAACCCTTTGATACAATATAAATAATTCAAAAAATGGCTTTTCCGATTACTGGGTACACTGAGGTATTATTACTTGTATGTAAGTAAAACATCTGAGTACTTCTTCCATCTCTGATAATGCATGCTGGGGCTTTTGAAAGGCTATATGAACAGAGGGTTGCAGTGGCAGCAAATATATCATATAAAACATTTTAGAAATGACGTGAACTTGCAGATGTCTGAAGAGGGAACATGTGCCCTGATCAAAGTGTGTGTGTGTCTTTCCTCAGGGCAGTTCTGATCAGTCTGCGGATCCTCGCCAACATCCTGGTCCTTCTGTCTCTGGCCGGCAGCATCTACATCATCTACTTTGTGGTGGACCGCTCTCAGAAACTGGAGCAGGAGAAGCCGGAGCTGACGCTGTGGGAGAAGAACGAGGTAGAAGAGCAGAGCGGACATCTTCTCATTACCATCAGTCTGATTATATTATTCAACATACAATACAGAGGAATCAATACAAGTGGACACTGATCCAGTGTCAGTGACTCGTATTTCCATCATCTCTTATTGTACATAAGTCAGGCATTGTAATCATGGTGGCAAAATAATCCATTTCTGATTGGTCTAATTGAATATTTCAATATTAAACATGTGTTATTATAGCTCTGAGCCAGTGACAGCTGTATCATGTCTGTCCATCTGTCCTCCTATCAGGAACACATGGAGGGAATTTCTTTAGATATGCACAAACGTCCTACTGGACACATGAAATATCTAATTAAATGTGCAATCAAAGGTCAAGGTCTATGTGACCTCAAAAAACATGTGTTTTGGCCATAACTAAAAAAGTTATATTATAATTATGATTTCTCATACATTTCTTAGTGTTGGCCTTTTGGACAGATATGGATGGTTTGCTTTCCTGTGACAGCAAGGTGGTCATTCTAATTTCAATATATTCTATATGTATCTCCTAGTTATTCATAATTGAAATGTACTTTCTTTAAACAAAGTTCTATACCTTAAAGATATTTATTTAGAAATGAAATAAAAATGACTTAGTGGTAGAATAGGACATACAAAAATAAATAAACAGCATATCCTCATAATTTATTCTGACATATTTGTTATCTGTACACATTATGCTATCTTCACTCAATTTTAATTTATTAAAATGTCTGCTCAGGGAGTTTAAACGTTCATTTAATGGTACTACAATTCAGTTTAAGTAAGTGCTGAGATGAAATGTCTCACCAAGAGACGACTGATAAAGGAAGATCTTTGCTGAGAGGCAGAGCATCTGTATATTGTATAATCACTGCCTCTGTGTCTTCATGCTCCCCCTCCCTCCAGGTGAGTGTGGTGGTGTCTCTCATCACGATGATCGCTCCGTCTGCCTTTGAGCTGGTGGCTCAGCTGGAGATGTACCACCCCCGTACCTCGCTGCGCTTCCAGCTGGCCAGGTACTCCATCACTCTGCCTGATGCAGCACTAATCACTATCACACACTGTATAATGCATCACAGGTCCTACCAACGTGTGTCATATGTTTCTGTGTTTACAGGGTGCTAGTTTTATACCTGGGGAATCTCTACAGCCTCATCATTGCCCTCCTTGATAAGGTCAACAGTATGAGCTCTGCTGTGAGTATGGAAGCTGAAGAAATAAAAGCGTTTTTTTATCCTTTTAAACACGTTTCCACAAACAGATTTAAGTTATTAAACATATTCAACAACTTATATACTAACTAAGCACTTATATACTAACAAAGCACTTATATACTAACAAAGCACTTATATACTAACTAAGCACTTATATACTAACAAAGCACTTATATACTAACAAAGCACTTATATACTAACTAAGCACTTATATACTAACAAAGCACTTATATACTAACTAAGCACTTATATACTAACTAAGCACTTATATACTAACAAAGCACTTATATACTAACAAAGCACTTATATACTAACTAAGCACTTATATACTAACAAAGCACATATATACTAACTAAGCACGTATATACTAACAAAGCACTTATATACTAACTAAGCACTTATATACTAACTAAGCACTTATATACTAACAAAGCACTCATATACTAACTAAGCACTTATATACTAACAAAGCACTTATATACTAACTAAGCACTTATATACTAACTAAGCACTTATATACTAACAAAGCACTTATATACTAACAAAGCACTTATATACTAACTAAGCACTTATATACTAACAAAGCACTTATATACTAACAAAGCACTTATATACTAACTAAGCACTTATATACTAACAAAGCACTTATATACTAATAAAGGACTGGCTTATCCAAAGCCAGTTGAGTAGCACTTGAAATGTTTGGCTCCATGAAGCCTGATGTACTTATGATTCTGTTTTCTTCAAGGTTGTATCTTCCTGGTCGAATGTACTTATTGTAAGTCGCTTTGGATAAAAGCGTCAGCTAAATGTAATGTAATATAAAAACCTGTGATTTTGGCCACTTTATGATGTCACAATGTGTTTTAGGTTGTGTAACCATTAGCCAATCACCAACCAAGGTACGAGCCAAACACTTCAGAGACATGTTTTGTATATAACTGAGAACTATAATATATTGATGAAAAAGAATATAATAGGGGACCTTTAAGAAAAAGTAGCAATACAACAGCCTAAATATACTTCAGCCTAAATTGAAGTTGTCCATATATTCTATTCTATATATTATTATTATTTTCATTGTCTTCAGTACTAATATTCTGTGCAATGACAATAAAGTTGAATGAAATCTAATATTCCCCATGTGTCTTCCAGATCCCGCTGAGTCCAGGGAACTGGTCTGAGTCCAGCTCCTTCCTGGCCACCATCTCTCAGCCGGAGGGGAACAGCCTCTCCACCCTGGTCTCTGAGATCTCCGTCTCTGAACATCGCAACATCACCATAGCAACCATTGCCACGGTGCTGGATGTTAGGAACACTAGCACCAGCGGCTCAGGGGTTATCTCCAACCAGACGTCTCTGTTTGAGAAGACCATCCGCTCTCAGCAGGACCCCTGCTGGGAGACCTATGTTGGACAGGTTCTCCACTCTGAGGATGTTTATTATATTTACTGTTTGGGGTTGTGTTTACTTATGATGTTGACTAATGGTCATCATAGCTTTGAAACATAGAATATACAATATTTAAGGGCAGTACATTGCTCAGAATTAGATATATAGAATACTACCACAAAATATACTGTAAATGTATACAACATTTAACCTGTTGCTTACTAGCTGTAAACAGGTACAGCTGATCTTATCATATGTTAAAATAGGAATATGGTCAGAACATGAAGTATCACACAGAGGGAGCTTTTGACCAGAGGATGGCACTAGATGCTAGGAGAATTACAACTACCAAAGTCATCCCAAATTGGACTTGGGTTTCCCAAAATGTCATATCAATACATCCATTTTATATTTAGACACTTTTAGTCTCTACCAAAGTGCTCATTCTTACAACCAACTACCCTGCTAAATAAAGACAGTATGAAGGCTGTCCCTGTCTACTCGTGATAAACATCCCACATGCTTGCTCTCTATGTACCTTCAAACAATGAACAGGTCTGAGTGCTGGATAATTAAAGGAACTGCATATGTTTGTATATTTACCTAACGTTCATGTGCATGTGTTTTCAGGAGATGCTGAAGCTGTCCATCATCGACATGATCTTCACGGTGGCCAGCATCCTGCTCATTGACTTCATCAGAGGTCTGGTGGTCCGCTACCTCAGTGACTGCTGCTGCTGGGATTTAGAGAGCAAGTTTGTAAGTTGTTCACAAGTTGAGTTTTTTGTTACTATAAAATGCTTTGAGCAATTTCCAAGCACCCCTCGACAAAGAAATAGTCCAGCACAAAGCTCAACATGATGATATACATTTCTAACAACATCCAGCAAAACTGATTCTAAAACTGTTTAGAGAACAAATGTTAAGAACAGAGACATAAATAGACAGATTTCTTATGAGGAGTTTTTGAGGTTTATTACAAAGGAGTGCTAAAAACACATTTTCAAACCAGGACCCAAAGGTCATATATAGTAGAGGAACAAACCCCCCCAAAAAAGGCTTTTGATGTACCCCTACACAAGGTAGAACAAAGCACAACCATGTTTTTTCATTACTTTAATGTCTAGTTTTTTAAATGGAAGGTTGTCGAAAAAAAGTTTGTGGCCAAAATGATGTATTTTGGTTGATGTTTGGAACCTTCCCATAACCGATTATAGTGAAAATGTGGTATTTTCCAAAGGGAATCGTATCTGCCATAACATAGATCTCTTTGTAAGTTGATCAGAATGTCACCAAATTTGGACTAGATGTTTACTGAGAGACAAAGCTACTGTGGCCGACTGGTGCAGACGCGCCACAACAGTCCAAACATTTCCAAAGAAATTATGCAAATAAATAAACACAAATGTGCCAAATCATATGCAGAAACATCTCCAGCAATGTGATGAAACATGCAGTATTTACACTGAACAAAAATATAAACGCAACACTTTTGTTTTTGCTCCTATTTTTCACGAGATGAACTCAAAGATCTAAAACATTTTCTATATACACAACATAACCATTTCTCTCAAATATTGTTCACAAATCTGAAAAAATCTGTGATAGTGAGCACTTCTCCTTTGCCGAGATAATCCATCCCACCTCACAGGTGTGGCATATCAAGATGCTGATTAGACAGCATGATTATTGCACAGGTGTGCCTTAGGCTGGCCATAATAAAAGGCCACTCTGAAACGTGCAGTTTTATCACACAGCACAATGCCACAGATGTCGCAAGTTTTGAGGGAGCGTGCAATTGGCATGCTGACAGCAGGAATGTCCACCAGAGCTGTTGCCCGTGACTTGAATGTTCATTTCTCTTCCATAAGCCGTCTCCAAAGGCGTTTCAGAGAATTTGGCAGTACATCCAACCGGCCTCACAACCGCAGACCACGTGTAACCACACCAGCCCAGGACCTCCACATCCAGCATGTTCACCTCCAAGATCGTCTGAGAGCAGCCACTCGGACAGCTGCTGCAACAATCGGTTTGCATAACCAAAGAATTTCTGCACAAACTGTCAGAAACCGTCTCAGGGAAGCTCATCTGCATGCTCGTCGTCCTCATCGGGGTCTCGACCTGACTCCGGTTCGTCGTCGTAACCGACTTGAGTGGGCAAATGCTCACATTCGATGGCGTCTGGCACGTTGGAGAGGTGTTCTCTTCACGGATGAATCCCGGTTTTCACTGTTCAGGGCAGATGGCAGACAGCGTGTGTGGCGTCGTGTGGGTGAGCGGTTTTCTGATGTCAATGTTGTGAATCGAGTGGTCCATGGTGGTGGTGGGGTTATGGTATGGGCAGGCGTATGTTATGGACGACGAACACAGGTGCATTTTATTGATGGCATTGTGAATGCACAGAGATACCGTGACGAGATCCTGAGGCCCATTGTTGTGCCATTCATCCACGACCATCACCTCATGTTGCAGCATGATAATGCACGGCCCCATGTTGCAAGGATCTGTACACAATTCCTGGAGGCTGAAAACATCCCAGTTCTTGCATGGCCAGCATACTCACCGGACATGTCACCCATTGAGCATGTTTGGGATGCTCTGGATCGGCGTATACGACAGCGTGTTCCAGTTCCTGCCAATATCCAGCAACTTGGCACAGCCATTGAAGAGGAGTGGACCAACATTCCACAGGCCACAATCAACAACCTGATCAACTCTATGCCAAGGAGATGTGTTGCACTGCGTGAGGCAAATGGTGGTCACACCAGATACTGACTGGTTTTCGGACCCCCCCAGACCCCCCCAATAAAGCAAAAATGCACGTTTCAGAGTGGCCTTTTATTGTGGCCAGCCTAAGGCACACCTGTGCAATAATCATGCTGTCTAATCAGCATCTTGATATGCCACACCTGTGAGGTGGGATGGATTATCTCGGCAAAGGAGAAGTGCTCACTATCACAGATTGTTTCAGATTTGTGAACAATATTTGAGAGAAATGGTTATTTTGTGTATATAGAAAATGTTTTAGATCTTTGAGTTCATCTCGTGAAAAATGGGAGCAAAAACAAAAGTGTTGCATTTATATTATTTTTTTTCAGTGTAGAAAACATTCACCAACTTGAGGAAACATGCGCACTATTAATACAAGTGCGGCATAAGCACTTGGTGACATTCAGGATTTTAAAGCTGCCCAACGGTCTGTGTTGGCAGAACTGTTGATGACTTTGGATTAATGCGTCAGCTAAATGCTATGTAATGTAAAATTGGGTTATTTGAGTCCTTACCTCACCCTCTGCTGTCCAGCCTCTAACAGCTAACCAGTGCAGCCAAAAGTACCAGTTCTTATTCAAAGATCTTTAGTAATCTTTTAATAAAAACAGTCACAATCCCATCTGGAATATAGGCTACCACATTTTCACATATTTGGTTATAGGAAGGATTCACACAATTATTTTGCAGTAAAATATTTATACAACCTTCCATTTCAAAAGCTACACATATTAAAATGATGAAAAAATGGTGTTTTGTTCTACCTTTGGTTGGGATATCTCAACCCCAAAAGACATCTACATCTACTTACAAGTAGGTGCGAGTGTAATACCCTGTGTGAGGCTGAGAGGGTTCACATGCATTCTCTCTCTTTCCTCAGCCTGAATATGGAGAGTTCAAAATAGCAGAGAATGTTTTGCATCTGATTTATAACCAAGGGATGATCTGGTAAGTGTGAAATGCCAGAATGAAAACAATGACATATTGAGAACACATTCCACTCTATCACCATGTCCTTGCCACTGTGTGTTTAATAGAAGATCTGATTCAGAGTTAATAGTGTGGCCGTTGCTGACCAGCCTCCAGGACCCTGTTTAAAGGACTGTGGTCCTCTCTAATGTCTCCATTACACCTCTGTGGCCTGCCCGCTCTATTTCCTCAACTCATTTCACAATTGTCGCCTTGAAGCAATGAACTTAATGAAGTGAAACCTCGAGCCACTGGCTGTAATGTATTTCTATATGAGGTGTGACCCCAGTGTGTGTGTGTGTGTGTGTGTGTGTGTGTGTGTGTGTGTGTGTGTGTGTGTGTGTGTGTGTGTGTGTGTGACTCACCTCTCTCTCCTCCAGGATGGGAGCGTTTTTCTCCCCCTGTCTCCCTGCCTTTAACGTGTTGAAGCTGATTGGTCTGATGTATCTGAGGAGCTGGGCCGTGCTCACCTGCAATGTCCCCCACCAGCAGGTGTTCCGAGCCTCCAGGTCACACACACACACACACACACACACACACACACACACACACACACACACACACACACACACACACTCACACACACACACACACACAGACAGGATTACTGAACTGTTGTGTTTTGCAACTTTTACCTGGTGTCTGTGATAGGATGTTTTGTTAAGTTTGCAACATATATTTGAATATCTTAATACAATTACAACATAAAAACACCAGATTTTTGGCGGTGTAACACATACATGATGTTCTTACCTCTTCTGCGTTTCACCTAAAGGACACCTGAGCTGCCCTCTGTGCCTGTGTGAGCTTAACTCACTGTAACCAAAACTTCACCTACTTAATATTAAAACTTGCATTACACATCAATATAATTCTGAAAAGGACAGGTTCATTAAAGATAAAAGGTTTTGTGATGTTGAAAAGGTTCACACTATAAATGTCCATGACTTTTTTTTACAAAATACCAAGAGGTAATCTTGAAATAATTTTCTTTTGAGGTTTAGTTGTAGTGAGAAAGATACACATCATACATACATGCAAAGCAAATGATCTATAGTACAAGTATCTTATCTCACACTCTCAGAAGAAGAGGACACATGACACTATGTCTATGTCTGTGACATCACACACTCCACCCCTGTCACTAAACTGTGCACAGTGTGTGCACGTGAGCCTCTCCTTGATAGAGATTATCTGCATCAGCTCACTTCTCTTACTATACAACCACCAATAACTGTATAGCTTTTCCTTCTTATCTTATTAATATAACAGCTCTGCCTTATGATGACAAATCAGTAGGTAGTCCTTCAGTGCATCATATGAGTCATATACATACACACATATATATATAAATTAGGGCTGTCAATTTAACGCGTTAATAACGCGTTAACGCAAAAAAAATTTAATGCCACTAATTATTTGAACGCGATTAACGCATGTGTATTTTTTTTCCTCGGCCGCCCCGTAGTTTCAGAGAGCATCGAGTTTAAAATACCATCTACAAGCTGATGCTGACAGCCCCGCTCCTGCCGCCCGCTTGTGGCAGACCACACTTCCACGCTCACCGGCAGGCACCGACTGGCTATCGGGAGGACCGGGAGGGTGTGTGTATGTGTGGCCCGAGCGAGCGAGAGAGAGACCTTACGTGCATTGTTGTTGTTAGCATCTGGTGCTAGCTAGCTGCGCTAACAGATATAAGGAGCTGCTTAAATGAAAACATTTCGCCACAACTGCGCCGAGCACTTGACTTTATGCAGGAAGCCAGACAGTGGGACATTGTACGAAAAGTCAGCACACTCAGCACGGATAGTGCGCAACATGATTGCAGCGTCCAGGCAGCTCCCGTTCGAGCATATGCCTTGAGTTGCACATAGCTCCAACGATTCATCACACACACACACACACACACACACACACACACACACACACACACACACACACACACACACACACACACACACATGTATGATGTCCTTTTGTTGTTCTGTTGTTTATGTCTTCTTGTGGAACCTACTGCTGCAGGTCTCCCTTGAAAAAGAGATCATTGATCTCAATGGGATTTTACCTGGATAAATAAAGGTTTTGAATTGAATTTAACACACACACACACACACACACACACACACACACACACACACACACACACACACACACACACACACACACACACACTTTGTATTGTATTATTGTATGAGAGAGGTTCCAGGTTGAATTGAGGCGAATATTTGTAATGTTCAGAGGTTGTTGTGTTTAATATTCATGAGAATATTTGTCATTGTTCAAATGATAATAAACATTAGCATAAAGCATATTTGTCCACTCATATGTTGATAAGAGTATTACAAACTTGAAAAATATTCCTCTAAGGTACATTTAGAACAGATAAAAAATGTGCGATTAATTTGCGATTAATCGCGATTAACTATTTTAATCGACTGACAGCCCTAATATAAATACATATAAACATACACACATACAGTGCACACAGGCCTGAGGGCTCAGCCCACTCTGATTTATGTAACGAGGCTGTCATTGCCTCTTTCAGTGCTTATCAGTCACTCCCAGATGTGGGGGAAATCCACACGCACGCACACACACACACACACACACACACACACACACACACACACACACACACACACACACTCACACAGCTGAGAGAACATGTAATCACTATTAGATGCAGTTGTGCTGAGGTAGGGAGAGATTGATACTGACACGTTGCTGATAGTGAAGAAGGCTTTTGTACGCCCCCTACTCAGAATTATGAGGTGTTAAAAAGCACTGCATGTGCACTGTCGATTTTAGCATCATTCAATTATTTTACTGTCCATGGACTAAAAATTTAGCAGCTACAAAGGGTGGATTGTTTGACCTCACAGTTGCTAATGTAGCATTAAAGGCTAACCAGGTCACTTATTAGACGCTTTTATCCAGAACGACTTACATACTCAGTACTGTGGGCAATCCCCACAGGAGCAGTTTGGGGTGAAGTGTCCCAGGGACACAACGACATGCTGACTGCAGTGGGGTTTGAACCTGTGACCCCCTGATCCAAACACCAACGATCAACGCTCAACCCACACCACACGCCTCCAAGACACACAGCATTCACAATTCCCTTATTCAACTGTTTGAAAACTGGCTTTAAAAAATGGAAATGAAATTCAGAACATTTCAGACATTAACATGGACAATGTGTGTTTCCCAAAACATGTGTGTGTTAAAAACAGAGGTGGAATCAGGATGTAGTTAGCCTAGCGTAGCTAAAGTGAAACCATGATAATGATGATGCATCTGTATGGATTCTTGACAAATCTTTTACATAGCACATTTTATCCATTTGTGGGTTAAAAATATTATTAAGTACAATCTTGTGTTCCAAACATAGGACTTTAATGTTGGCACCATCGCTGAGATGTAAGGATATAACATCTGAGAAATTGATATTTATTAAAATAAATAAGAATAATTATGCAATCCTAGTTCAGTGTTAATGGCCAGTGTACTGTGGAGTCTCTGCACATTTCTGCTCCCATGATGTGCAGTCAGCAGATGATGCGATCACTGCTGTTAAAGGCAGCACCAGTGGAGTGGAGCTAATGTGTGCAGGGCCGGCCCTAGACTTTTGGGGGCCCTAAGCGAGCTTTGGCTTGGGGGCCCCCCTCACTCTAGCGCGTTCTCACTACACACAACACGGAACCAACTTTTTTTGTCTTATGATGTTAGCATAAGCACACATATTGTATAAATGAGGCATGTAAACACCGTGGACCTAACCTCCTCTAGGGGGGTCCTCACCTCCTCTAGGGGGGTCCTGGGGAATGTTCCCCCGGGATTTTTTTTTTTTAAATATTGAAGTTAAAAGCATCAATCAAATTAAGAGATCTATGGATACATCTATCAACACCCATATGAAACAGAACTGTAAACAGATTTTTCTTTATGGATATTTTACAAATCACTTAAACTGTATTCTTGTTTTGTCATAGTATTTCATAACTGTTTTTCATGTATTCTCTCTGGCTGTCCATCTCATAATGTTCACATAGAAACTAGCTGTCAATAGGAATATCATTCAGAGGAATTATAATTTCTTGCAAAAATCTGTCACAAAAAGAGGTTGCACATTTAAATTCAGGTGTTGTTATGGCAACGTCAGTGGCCAAACAGCCACATTTACTGCTGCAAATATGTTCAAACATGCTGTCGACACGTAAAGCAGTGGCAACTATGCCACCATTTCAGCTGACTTTTTCTCAGAAATACTGTCACATAACATCCATATATTTCAGTGCTAGGTTGATGCTTAGCTAAGCTAACTATGCAACACTTTAACTGACAGGACTCAGGATCAACTGTGTACTGTAAGGTAGCTTCTAGCTTCATGTCGAACAGTAAGTCAACATTTCCCAGAGAGCTTTCTTTGAAATCACCAGGTAACGCTAAAAAACACAACATTTCGATTGTATGACAAAGTGTTTATTTAATATATTTGACTAGCTATAGCTACTTGCTAACGGTTTAGCTTACCCGCGCGATTCAAAGTAACGTCAACGTAGCTGTAATTTATGCTTTGCTTACATGTTCGCATAACTTGGAAGTTTACTGACATTTACATACCTTGTTCACCTGGCTCAGGTGGTGGCTCTGGGGTTGTTGTGTGAGCCACCACTTGAGAATTGTTGTATTTTTTAAGAAAAAATGTTCTTATGTCCATCTTCAAAAACTCTGAGTCCGACTGACAGTTTATTTTAAACATTGTCACAGCTCACAGGATAGGTACCTGTCAGCCAATAAGACAGATGTGTATTTCCATTCAACTCTCTGGTTGGTCTGGTGTCTTGCCTCTGTTGCATTCACTGAACACGGGAAATTACATTCCTGCCGTCCTCTCTAGTGTCATGATGAGGTTCAGGTAAAGCACGGTTAATGTATTATATTATTGACTCAATAATATAATACATGACTTTGAGAGTAGGCAATCTAGGCATATTAACACAATTAATTAAACATACTTATCACAGCGACTGTGTACTGAGATTTATTTATTTTTTGCTAGGGGGCCCCTTAGTGGCTGCGGGGCCCTAAGCGGCCGCTTATGTCGCTTAATGGGTCGGGCCGGCTCTGAATGTGGGCCTGAGCGTTCTGTAGAAGAATATTTAGCTGTAATAATGGTTGATAACATATGTTCCAGGAAACCTGTTAGCTGTAGCACACCTCAGATGATTACAATTGTACTCTTTAATGTAATTTCCTAAATTCTGCTTTTCCATATACAACATTTTTAACACGATGCTCTTTTACTTGCAGTGGGTAAAAAAGTCACATAAAGAAAGATTATGATTGTAGCTGGGCCCAATACATATGTTGTTAAAGAACACTATAGTCACCCTATTGGGCTGATGAATACAATGCAGTAATGTTAACCTTTTTTTTTTTTTAAATTAATCCATGTCGTCTGTGTTTGGCTGTTTTTAGATCAAACAATTTCTATGTAGCCATGCTGCTGTTCATGCTGTTTCTGTGTATGCTGCCCACCATCTTTGCCATAGTGAGGTACAGACCGTCCCAGCACTGCGGACCATTCAGGTAAAAATTGTTTTATAATAAAGAAACTTTGCCAAATGTCTGTATGTGTAGCAGGACATTTACATTATGGAATGTGTAATATACTGCTACTTAAGTTTAAAAAACAGTTATCTTGTTGATTTGTATTTTCCAGTATTTGTTTGGTATGACTTAATGGCTCAAACATGTCCCCTCTTATTGTTAATCTGTTTATCAAATGTAATGTATCCCAAATGTGTCACCAGCTTTATCAACCCTTACTTGCCAAGTATGCAGTTTTCAAGATTTTGAACTAACTGTTATTACTAAAGTTAAAACAGTTTTTCAGGAGTGAAACTACATTTTTGATTACCAATATGTGATTACCTTATCCAAAAACGGTATATTTGAGAATGTACAATGATGTTTGAAGCTGTGAGGAGCTGCTGCTGTATGAGCAGGCGGTCTGCTTAAAAAAAACACGTCAACAATATTTTTTACAATTACTCTCACTGGCTGAACGTAGACACAGGTCCACACTGCCTAGCTGTCTTACCATAGGGGGCTTAAAAATAATTCCGATTTTAAATTACGAGAGCCACACATCTTGCTAGTTAGATAGCTAAAATGTGCTAGCTAGCTTCCAGGGTATATGCAGGAATCCTGAAGTCAAATGTAATACCTTTTAAGACCTTTTTTAAGACCCTTTCCATATGCTTTTAGACCTCATCGCCACTTTGAGTTTTAACCGGTTACCTTGGCGACACACTTTACCTCATATTTACTATATACAGTATAGATTGACTTTCCTCCTTATCTTCCAACCATTTGGACGCAGACTTGCATTTCCCTATAACGATGTTGTTTAACAACCGGCGTAAACGGACCTTCGCGCGCTATCAAGCAGTGAGCGTGCAATGTCCTGTTCAGATGACGTCAAATCCAACGGGATGCCATAAATATACTACACAGAATCACACTACACACCTACGCAATGATTACATTCAGGCAGACTGTAGAATACAACCTCTTTGGACCATTTATATACTTATTGAAAACAAGCCACAAAATGTAATACCTTGGAAAATGCCCTTTAATACTTTTTAATAGCCTTCATTTTCGCGAAATTGATTTAACAACTTGTAATACTTTGTAAGACCCCGTGGACACCCTGGCTTCATATATAGGGTAGCTAAGGTAAGCTTGCTAACAAGGTAGGTAGGTAGTTAATGTTAGCTAGCGACTGTTGGCTAGCTTTGAACCGGAAGAAGGCTACATAAGGTGAATGGTCTAGCTCAGGGATGGGCAAATGGCGTTTTTTTTACTTGTAGTACTGATACCGTCCAATAGACTCCTAGTTACGTCGCGAGCTGCGTACATGATTTCGTTCGGCAGCCAAATACCGCAAAAATAATCTGTGACGCGTTTGTGTGTATTGTGTTTCTTGTGAGTGTTTCCTGGGGAAACACTCACAAGAAACATCGGCTGTTGTTATGCCTGCTGAAATCAGATGTAAACAAACTGTCACGGACCCTTCCGTGTTATCTATGATTACTAGATGCCTTTCATTCATAATGTCAGCGGGAGGGAGGGGGAGCGGCGCTGAGTAACAGCGGAGTGCAGGCTGACAGGTGTCTGTGTTGACATTCCCCTTATTGTGGAATAAGGGGAATGCAGAGACTGGCTACAAGTGTCTTAGGTTCAAGTTAGACAACTAATTTCTGTGTTAGTGTTCATGACTTCATGTTTATGTCATCTTAATGGTTAATCTCAATACACACACATTTTCCGTGCTTTCCAATAGTTTAAAAATAGTTTTATTCCACTGTTAAATAACCTGTTCAATACAAACATGCCACTTGTAAACAGAACAGATATTTGTTTAGTGAGCTTATTAGAGGATGTTCCCATGTTTGGGGATGTTCCCTTAAAGATTGAAAAATGTCAATGAAGATGTCAGACTTAGTATATTTGTTACATAATTACATACAATACATGGCATTTATGTGTGTGTGTGTGTGTGTTCCAAGTGAATCACCCCCTGGTGGCCAGTACATCAATTATGTGGCCCCCACCACCATCCAAGTTGCCCATCCCTCTGTTTGTCCCATAATTGTCACCATATATGATGAAGGAGCTCTTTCCTCCACCCTTAGGTGTGGATGTGTTTATATTGTTTGTAATTGTTGATTAACTTAAAGTCCTAAATGTGTTTCAGTGGTCAAGAGAAGATTTATGACATCATCTCTGAGACGGTGGCCAATGACTTCCCGCTGTGGTTCAGTAAAGTGATGAATTACGTCACCAGCCCTGTTGTAGTGCTGCCTGCACTGCTACTGCTGTTGTAAGACACACACACACACACACACACACACACACACACACACACACACACACACACACACACACACACAACACTACATATTAAGATTCATTGTTTGACGTTTGTCCCTCTGTGTTTCAGCATGCTGATATATTATCTCCAGGCCATAGCCAGATCCCTCAAATTCACCAACAACCAGCTGAGGATACAGCTGCAGACGGTGAGTTCCTGAGTTTCATTCTCACACTGAGGCCCCGTCCACACGGAGACGAAACGGGTGTTATCCTCTATAGTTCTTTATCGTATGGACGGTTCGTCCACACGAGGCCGTAACGGAACCGCGGAAACGGAGCCCTCAAACGATAACGCATCCCAAAGTGGGAAGGTCTGGTAACGTAACGCTTGCGGCACCGTGTGTACGCCTTAAACGATCATAGCCCCGCCTCTCCTGCTCACCCCCCGCTTCATTGCTGATGCGTTTCGACAACAACAACAACAATGGCGGATCACAGGGTTGCGTTCGTGCTCTTGACGCTACTGACCGTGCTACAGATGTTAGTGCAAAATCTACAGCTCCTCTACCACAACCATCAGCAACAAGTGGACATGGAGAACTACATGAACTACATGTTGCTAAATCCACCGCGGAGAATAACCAGAAGGGCAACCATGCAACCATGGCAACCCTGCTCGGGGTGTCTTATTCGCTGCTTTTGGTGTATTATGTGGCGGAAGTACAGCACCACTTACAGGCCCGGCATATGTACTACAGCGTCTCCAGCGGGTCGAGCGGTCTCGTGTGACACGTTTCTTGTGCCGATTCCGTGTGGACAGAAGACTTTTTTGATTTTATTCTTTTTCCGGCATGTGTACCGAGAAGGGCTGAATTAGAACACGTTCCGACCCTCTCAATCATAGCACACGTGGCCTTATACAACAGTTCGTATGAAATCTCAGGAAATGTTGTTCCTCAGTTCTTCCTCGTGTTTTACGACGAGGTGTCAGTTTATGCTCATTGCATACATACAGACTTTTCCAAGAAACCCTAAAACTAGCTTTAGGGAAAGACATGGTCCAAATAAGTACGAGAGTCATGTTGACAGATGTACATTTAGAGCTAGATATATATATATTTTGTACATAGGCCTACTGACCAAATATACGCATATATATTTTTGATGGATCCATTTAATTTTGTCCTTCAAAATGTTATACCAATAATATATATATTTATTTTAATAACAAATATGATTAAGGTGAATATTTCCTTTAATCTCTTTAGGAACGGACCGAGGACAAGAAGAAGGTCTTCCAGTTGGCTGCAGGTATCTCTGGTGTTTTGGAGATCTGTGTGTGTTCTGGTATTTCTTGTAGTGTTTTGACCTTCACTCTTTAACCCACCTCAGCGAGACTGCAGGCTCCAGAGGCCGACAAGAAGCCGGATCAGCAGGAGAGCGACGTCACCAGCCAGGAGGCCTCCATCCACACTCCATCACCCCGGCGGAACGGCAGCATCACAGACTTGAACTCTCCTGTTCACCGTGGTAACAGCATCCACACCATCACCCAGTCAGCGTCCCGGGCGGAGCTGAGCAGAGGGGGTGTGGCGGGGTCCGTCCGGAGTCCAGCAGTCACCATCCTGCCCAAACACCGACCGCCGGAGCACACCCCCAGCAGGTCTAACACACAGCAGTTCAGCCAATCAGGGCGACCCTAAGACCTCATGCCAGCTCTTATTTGAAGGAGAACATTTTAAGTGATATGGATTTATCGTAGAATCAATAGTGAAGATGTAGCCAATGGGAACGTTTTAAATGACACTGATCTCAGAAGTGACCTTCTTTTGTAATGAGTACAGTAAAGAGTCTACAGATCTTTTATTGTGCTCCCCTTTACGATACATGTTCCTGGTGGAGTCTGTTTAGGAAGGCTAACTTTGAACGTGATTATATTAGGCTAGCTGCTAACATAAAAAGTAAGTGTTAATTTCGTAGTAAACCAAGTTTATCCAAATGTATATTGTGATTAAAAACAGCTTTAATGAAAATGAGCTTCAAACTATTACATTAGATAGTTTTAGCTTAAACGTTCACTTGTTAAGCTTGTTAATAAGGTAAATCCAGGTTTTACCATTGTTATTCCATTGATTTGAAATTACAATTGCAAACATTTTTCTTTAAAGGTGGGGTAGGTAAGTTTGAGAAACCGGCTCGAGATACACTTTTTGTTATATTCCATGGAATGCTCTAACATCCCGATAGCAATTCATATCTTAAGTGCTTTGACAAAAAATCCATACAAAAATGTCATCTCTGGAAGCCGTAGCACTGTAAAAAGCACGACCAATCATTTTAGCCGGCCCGGCTAAAATAACTGGATGGCCTACCTACCTGTCAGCCTTCCATCTGTGCACAAACTTATCTCGTGCCCTCATTGGTCATGTGCGCGTTTGTGTGTGTTGGAGGAGGGGCTCTGTGAGGAAGTGGCAGATTTGTTCCGGCTGTGTATTTTCAAATTCTAGCGCACTCGAGCTGGGGGGTATACTACGAAGCAGGATTTTCGCTTAGCCGGTTAACTTCAGGGAAAACTCCGGCTTTCCGGTCCTACGACGCTGGTTCTCTTTTTAGCGGGCTAGATCTCCATGGTAACTTATGCTGTGCGGCTAACCCATGGATGTATAATAAGAACTGGATACAGCGTGGGAGGCGGGGCCTCATTCATTCCTATGAGAGTTGCTCATTGGCGCATGATGATAAAATGGCCCAACTTTTGAGAGAGCGAAACGTCACAGATTACCCGGCATGCCTGAGAAGTACCGTATGTGCGCTCATAGAGCATGCGCAAGTTTAACCAAAATGCTCGTTCACATCAAGCACGTCAATTTGCGTACACGTAACAGCACCATGTGTTCATGACAGCATGGTAATGATTTGTTATTATGATGGATTTGATATTAACGAGGCAGCAGTTAGCAGCTAGCGGCTAGCAAGTAATTATGCTAATGTACACATCAATCGTTATGTACTTATATTACGCTGTAACAGGATCTAGTGATATCCAAGCAACAGAGCTTCATTTAGCATGAAATAATTATTGCACTGTATATATATATATATATATATATATATATATTAGGGCTGTCAAACGATTAACATTTTTAATCAGATTAATCACAGCTTAAAAATTAATTAATCATGATTAATCACCATTCGAACTATGTCCAAAATATGCCATTTCTTTATGTATATTGTTGTGGGAATGGAAAGATAAATGAAAGAAGGCGGATATATCCATTTAACATACAGTATCTATGTTTATTATAACAGCCCACACACCTATCAATCATCAAACCGTGGGGTCTTAATTCATTACGTGTTGATTTCTATCAACGGGGGAGTACTTCAGGAAAGTCGACAGGGGGGGGGCTAGTGGAGTACTTCGTGACCACAGAGCGTGAACGCTGTGATCAGCGGTTTTAGCGCAGTTCTCCAGTGAAGGGGGGAGTCTCCCTCCGCAGCCGGTTGGCGTAGTTTTGGCACAATTCCGTTGTACAGACCGACGTTAACAGCAGCCCTGTCTGTGCACACGGAGACCGACTCTGTCGTCCGGTGATCTAACCGCCTTCTGGAAAAGCTTCACAAGTACGTCGCTACACAAATGCGCTTTGTGACACAAGTGACGGTACGCATTTCAGATTACGCACATAACCTGCGTACCAGTTATGTGCACCCCTGTACTACAGCAAAAGTATTCTCCGTCGGGACTTCCTGCAACAACACCACGCCGTTATCAAAGATGTTCTATTGAGAAGACGATCACTACGTGACAAAAGTTTTCAAAACCGTGGCTACTGAAATCAATCTTACTAACTGCTGTCTGTGCAATTTACTCCGCGCGAGTTGGCAGACTTTATTTTGCTTACTTTAACATCATTTTTCATGGTGGGGCTCAGCCATTTCTTGGTATGGGTGTAGCCTACCCCAGCCATACCCTGGCGCTGCTGCTGGTGGCACGTATGGGGCGGGCCATTCTGCACATGCATTAAATATTTTAACGCAATTAATTCAAAAAATGAATTGCCGCCGTTAACGCGATAATTTTGACAGCACTAATATATATATATATATATATATATATATATATATATATATATATATATACAGTGCAATAAGCTTCTTAGTGCAATAATAAGCTACAGGGACGTTAATCTAACATCGGTAATATTAACTTTATTTAATACAACATTTACGGTACAAGATTTAATCATACAGCCCATGTAGTATGATAATGAATTACAGCAAAAATGTGCAATATATCCATTATTACAGCTCCGTGGGATGGCAGTAAGGCGATATGGGTCCGTTCTTATTGCGCATTGTAAACCGTGATCGTTTTTCTCGCGTCAAGGAGAGAAGCTTAAAAGGAGACTAAAAGGAGTCTCTGAGATTGTTTCAAAATTGGTACTTTAATTAATAAAAAGCGCGGTAATGTTACAAACAGGATATTGTTCAGTCAGGAGAGAAAGGCTGCAGCTTCCTCTCCCAGGTGCTGGCCGTGCAGAAGAGAGGCCACAAGCATTCGTCTTTCCCGCTGTTCGCTCCTCCTCTCTGTGAGCTGTAGTGACGTAGGAGACTTCCCCCCTCGTTCTCCTGTGCCCGATATTGCGTTAAACAGAGGATTTCGACATTTTACATTCATTGCTTACTTCCACATGCCTTTTCTCCTCCTTATCTCTTTCATAACTTTATATGTAATACATGTTAACGGCGTCAATAGCCACTTTAATGATACTAATTGGCGGTAGTCCCGGATGTCGTCATGAAGGATTTTCAGAATAAAAGCTTGGTATTGAGAACTTCTGGTTTTTTCCAGAATAAAACAGCATTTAAACTGACGGCATGTTTAAGGTACATTATGCTATCAAAACATTGATTTTAATTTCTAACAGTCCCTCCTTACACACCTAAAAGGTATGTATAATACTGAAATCAATGAGTTCTTCATCTGAACTTTGCATAGTACATAACTCATATCAAAAACATACAATCAAAATGGAATGGTTCAATAGCCTCAACTTTACAAAAATACAAAAAATACTTTGACTGTGCTTAAACATAAAAGTTTTCCCTTGTGCATAACTTCTAGTGTTAACATTCAATATCATTCTTCAAAATAGCAACAATGGCTTGGCATCAGAACATTTCTTCCTCCCTCCTTTCACAGAAATCTTTCTCATACCACGCTCAGTATTAAGGCACTTGTTTTTACAAAGTGAAAAGAAACAAACCATTTTAGAATAGTAATGATTTATAAAACATGAGATCTACCATATTAGAACAGTATAAAATAATAAAGAATAAAATAAACTATATAATAGGAATAGGAATAGTGTAAAGTAAATTGAAATGGATTCACTCCATTTTAGCATTTTATTTTGCTCACTTCTTCACATGAGTTCATCATTTAAAGAATCACATTGGCTGGACATTCATTGAACCCACCTCATCTCTGAACATCCATATAATTTAACATCATTCAAACTAACTCATCATGTTCCTCCTCATCTGTATACGGGGGTTGATCGTCCTGTTCTGCTAGCATTTATAACTGTCCCCCATGAGAAATGTACCCTCCCTCCTTTCATACCATTTAGGGTATGAAAGCAATATGTTCTCTGGAAGAGGCCGTCGTGATCAATCGGTACGTTAGAACATGCAATGCAACATCTAGGCCTCCCCTGGGCGCCCCTATGCTATCCTTGTACCCTGGAGCCTAAACTCCCCCTGGGACTGGTCTCTTAGCCCTACTGGCTTTGGGGTGTTTCGCCATGTTGATTAACTACATAAAAAACATCACTGGCTGTGCTAGTGCACAGGTCCCAGTCCAATCCTGTGGCAAGACTGAGTACAAGGTATTAGTTCCACGATACCACCAAACATCTACTCTGGGATACGGCATTCTCCCAGTCATTTCTGGGAGAAGATTTTGGTCAGTTACAACAGTTGTAGAATTTCATCACTTAAAAGTTCCTACTTGATGGCTTTGGGCGGCCTTTTCTAATGATGTGATAAAGTCACTAAAATGGTGTGAAAACCGGTGGAATATCACTAACTCATTATACTAATTCATCTTCAATTTTGGTCTCCTTGAAGAACCATGCTAACCCCTTTAACAGTGTGTGGAAACTTGGGTGCCCGAGCATGTGATAATTAGTTCAATTCAGGAATGTTCACTTATGGCAGATATGTTTCTCCTTTTAAATAACATCTCTAAATGTCAGGTCATCACTGATTAAATGGATGAGCATTAGGAGGTGGTGGCGCTTGTCTTTTAAAACTCATACTCTGGTGCCGTGCGCTCCCTCTGAAGCTGCAAGTAAGATTTAAAACATCTGCAGGGTGGGTTGAGCGACCCCTTCTCCCTGAAGGATATTTGTTGTCAAAAATATGCACCATTAAAATGAGTGATCCAAGGCCCCGCATGTATTACTCCCAATTATACTAGTTTTTTCAAAATTAAAATCTTCAATCGCTCTTTGCCTAGTGTCTTTTTAAAACTCTACATCTTGGACGACAAACAAATGTTGTTTCCACCTTAACAGTTCTCCTATGGTAATAACGTTGGGTTACGTATGGTAACCCTTGTTATATTAGCACAGGCGGAGCCCTCTACTGGACTCTATGGGTACTACCTTACCCTGCGAGCATTCTCCCACTAAGACTTCTATAGACGTAGCCGGCCTTGGGCGGGCCTACCTGAATGCGCGCGCATCACACCTTATAAAAGGAGGCCTCACCTCCTGACTATCATCATACACCTCTCTTCAGCGAGCGGAATAGGACAGACAGTGCCCTGGGGAGAGGGCTCCGCCTGTGCTAATATAACAAGGGTTACAATACGTAACCCAACGTTATATCTCTCACAGGCTCCGCCCTCTACTGGACTCTATGGGTACAGTGGGTGGAGCCGCGATGTATACGCGCACTGTCGTCCAACAACAATATTCCACCCTACTGCCCCTAACCGGCTTTTATGGTCAGCAGCTGCTGCCCCACATTCTCTTTTAAACCGTTGTAACCGAGGAGAAATCTGGGCTGTGGCTGACAGAGCACACCCTGCTGCGCTTACCTCGCAGAAAGTGTGCTCAAAAAACAGTGCCGGGGGACCCCCCCCCCGCCCATAGACGGATGGGGAGAGCCCCCTCGGCCCCGAATGGGCTTACTACACGCCTGCCTCCCTGAATCCCTAAGGATAACAGGGAGAGCGTCAGAGCCCACGTCCCACACTCAAACACTGACCCCGTGCAGAGTGTGTGGTACTCTATTTTTTTTTTTTTTTTTTTTGATTTCTTATTATTATTATTACAATTATTTGTTTAATCTCTCAAAGTGTATCAGTGTCCCTTGTTGTGAAGCACTTCGAGATTTGTCTTGGCAGATGAGAAGCGCTATATAAATTAAATGTATTTATTTATTTTTATTTATTTAAAGTGTGGAGGGCTACCCCACTCCTGCCTCTCGACAGGAGGAGAGTAGTCCTCCAGCCCTGTAAGGGCCCAGTGCGCCCCCCCCCGCCCCTCCCGGGACCCTCAGAAGGCCCGAGAACAGCGAAGGCACATTACGTCCGGGGAGGGGGTCAGATGCCAACTGACCCACAACCCCCCTCCCCACTACCAGTCCTGTGTTGCCCCCGCAAGCACAGACGAGGAGAAAGAGCCCGACATGTCCAAGAGATAAAACCTTATGAAGGGGCCTGGCGTCGACCAAAACACCGCTGTGCATATATCCTCCACACTCACACCGTTGAATAAGGCTGTCGCACGAACCCCCATGGGGCAGGCTCTCCCTGCCTGTCCGTAGGCATGTGCAATGCACTCGCAGAGCCAGCCTGCCCCCGAAGCACACGAACAGCTGTTCGGTACGTCTAAGGGCAGCCGTGCGCTCCACATAACATGCTAGCGCACGCACCGGGCAGAGGAGGTGCAGTTTAGCTTCCCTGGTCCCACCATGGGGGGGGAAGACTAAAACCCCCTAACTGAATAGCCCTTGACCTGAACGCACTCCTTAGGCTCTTGGGCACAAAGGAGGGGTTCGGTCTGAGTGTCGCGCCGCTCTGGTCACCCCGAATCTGTAAACAGCTCGGGTGCACCGACAGAGCAGTTAACTCGGACACTCTTTTGGCTGACGTTTAAGGCAAGAAGCAAAGCTGTTTTCCACGACAATGCTTTCAGAGAGGAGAGCTCCACAGGTTCAAACGGCCCCGAGGCCAGAGCCTCGAGCACTAGGGGCAGGTCCCACTGTGGGGTGGAGGCGTGCACTACTGGGCGCAGCCTCCTGACCCCCTGTAAAAACTGCAACATCAGTGGTTGACTAAAGGCTGACCTGCCGCCAAATCCCTCATGGCAGGACGAGATGACTGCTGCATACACTTTCACTGTTGAATGCGCAAGCCCTCTGTCCACCAGTAACTGTAAGAAGGATAAAATAGAGCCTAACTCACAAGATAGGGGCTCTATTCTCTGCTCCTCACAACATCGCTGGAATCCTAGCCACTTTGGCCTGTAACAGGCTGTGTTGGATCCAGCTCTAGCTGCCTGGATAGACTGAATAACACTATCAGACAATCCACCCTGTCTCAGCTTGTCCCTCTCAGGAGCCAAACCTGGAGAGGACGGCCGAGAGTGGGTAACGCCCCGATTGCACCTGCCTCTTGAGACATCGCCCCCCAGAACTGGGCAACCGCCCAGGGCTGGCCCACCTTCATCTGTGTCATCTCTGAGTACCACGGCGCCCCAACGCGATCCGGAGCCACTAGGATGACTGACAGACGTTCTCGCCTCACTCTCCTCAGGAGGGGGAGAATGAGACGCAGCGGTGGAAAGGCGTATAGCAGCTTCCTTGGCCATGGCTCGTGTGCAAATGCGTCCACCCCCAAGGGTGGGTCGTCGCTCCGAGCCACGGAGAACCACAGGGCACAGTGGCTGTTTCGCCGGCTGGCGAACAGATCCACTTCCGCTCTCCCGAACTGGGCCCAGATTTGCTTCACCACCCTCGGGTGAAGCACCCACTCGCCTGGCAGGGGGCCGCTCCTCGACATGAGGTCGGCCACTCTGTTCTCCAGTCCCGGGATATGGAGGGCTCTCAGAGATAACACCACCTCTGAAGCCCATAACCACAGTTCCTCCGCTGTGGTCAACAAGGCGGCAGATCGAACTCCGCCCTGCCTGTTGATGTAAGCCACTGTGGTGCTGTTGTCGCTCCTGACCATTACATGCCTCCCTTGAATTAGGGCCTGAAATGCTGGAGGACTAACACTACCGCCCGTAGCTCTAGGAGGTTGCTGTGTCGAGACTCTGTTAGAGCCCAGCGCCCACCTATAGCGCTCTTCAGGCAGGTCCCTCCCCATCCTGTTCTGGATGCATCCGTGAACACGGAGGTGATCCGGAGACCCCCAAAACCGGAGGTTGCCCTCCACTGAGGGGAGGATGGTCACCAGCCGCCGCCTGTGCCTCTTGGGATCCAAGCGCAGGCTGGAGAACCACCTCTGCAGGCGGCGCATATGTAGTAACCCTAACGGGACCACCATGTGAGCAGCCGCCATGAGACCCAATGTCTGCATGACAGTAAAAGCTGTCACTGTTGCCCCCTGTCGCAGCCTGCGCACCTCCTGAAGAAGGGACGCACGTCTGCTCTCTGACAGGGTGGTGCGCGACGCGCCTGCATCGAGCACCACTCCCAAATACAGCGCCTGTTGGTGAGGTATGGGGGTGCTCTTATTCCAATTGATCGCAAAGCCCAATTTGGTCAGGTGTGTGATCAATTGTGCTGTGCAAAACATTGCCTGTTCCCGTGACCCAGCCATGACTATGAGGTCGTCTATGTAAAATAAAACTCTCATGCCGTGTGCACGCAGCGGTTGAAGCGCTGTGGCCACACATTTGCTGAATGTGCGTGGGGATAGGGAATAGCCGAACGGCAGCCTGTTGTACTCGTAGTCTATTCCCTGGAAGGCAAAACGCAGATACTTTCTGTGCTCTGGAGCAATTTCTATATGAAAGTACGCGTCTTTCAGGTCGATGGTGGTGAACCAATCGCCTGGCTGCACAAGCCCCAGCAACTGTTTCATAGTTAACCTGCGGAATTTCCTGCAGGAAATGTGGCGATTCAGGCCGCTGAGATCTAGAATAGGTCTAAATTGCCCTGTCTTCCTGAGAACCAGGAAGTACATGGAATAAAGATCATTTTCTCTGTGCTGAGGGTGCACAACAGACACAGCCTGTTTCTGCACCAGAGCCTGAATCTCTGCTGAGAGGAAACACATCTCCTCCTGGGAGGACAGATTTACCTCTTGCATGCCCATAAAAAAGGTGGGTGTGGGACACCCATAAGACAGTGGTCCATGTGATACATTGGTACAGTGTATAGACATGTGGTACAGTGGGACGCTGCAAAACTGGAGTGAATGGCCCCGTTTCAGCATCCTGTCCCTCCACCTTGTAAGCACACAGCTGAGTTTCCATTCCCCAGAACATTGTGTTAATGGACAAGCCCTCAGGTGTGGGGCAGCAGCTATGAAGCTGTGATACTCTCTGGTGACCCGTTCCGCCGCAAAAACTACCCGCGAAGGGAAGATTTGCCCATGGAGGGTTGACACAGAAAGGGCCGATTATTTACTGAGGACCCTGAACGCACCGCGCTCGACCCTAATACTGTTCTCACCACTACGGTAAACAGCATTCATCGGAGTCTTTATAGGCGTAGTGTGTTTTACTAAGGTCCCTGAACGCACCGCCACGCGCTCTTGTGTGAGTGCGGGCTCCGCCATAATGCAGCCTTTACCACTACGGAAAACTGCATTGGAGTCTTTGCTCTAGGCGTAGTGTGTTCTCTGACAGCAATACGCCGGCCATAATGTCCCTGTACCCGCATAGTGCTCTCCCTTAGATAGCACTCCCTGCGGTTCATCTCTCTCATGTGCGCATGCCCACTAGCCACCTCCTTTACAGGAGCTGCAGCATGGGGCAGCGAATGGGGATTTTGTAATTTGTACGGTTAACATTGTGTGTAAGTGTGGCCCTTGTGGAAACAAAAGACACTTAGACTTGGATACAGATCAACCTCATTTTTATTAGAAAACGTAGTGATCTGTGCATTATACAGGGAGGAGGCGGGATTCGCCCCCTCATCCCGGGCGGAGAGATTTTCTCCCCCCGCCAGCCAGATCCGTAAAGACGGAAAGCCCGTCCCCGCGAGTGCCGGCACGCCGGTTCCACGGGGTGGGCCGAAGAGGTGGAGGGCGCCGCGGGCACGGGATCTCCGTGTCGGCACCTCTCCCTTCGTCTCACCTCTCTACTGAGGTCTTTGAACGCACCGTGGCCCGCCCTCGGGGGGGGGGGCCGCGCGCGCCGTCACAATGCCGTCTCTTTGAAACGGACATTATGGGGAAAAGTGGAATTGTGGAGAGAAATTACTCTTACTCTGGGATAAATGCAATAGTCTTTACTGAATGCATTTTTCCCACACACATACCTCACTCCAGAACTAGAGTTTACAAACGTAAACCACCGTTCTCCTGCGGGGGTCCCTGAACGCACCGCGGCCACTCTCACGAGGGCCGCGCGCCCACGTATTAATGCTGTATTTCCCATTGCGACGGTGAAATGCATTAATCGGAGCTATTATACCAGGCAAGGTGTGTTTTCTGACAACAGCACGCCGGCAATAGCGTCTCTTGAACCCGCACAGTGCTTTGACAGCACTCGGTTTATTCCACTCACGTGCACACGCCCACCTGCTGGCTCCCTATACTGGGGTTTACAGCGGGGGCGGGGAGTGTAGGACAGTGTTTCTTCCTCTGGGAATGGGCAAGAAGCAGCCACGCTGCGACTACTCCTCATCTCGTGAGCAAGGAGATCGAGCCAAAGAGCCCTCCGTAAACACGGGGGCTCCCAGGAGATCAACACGATCCTCTTTGGAAAGTGCCACGCGGCGTGATATCCCAGGGACATCACACGGCGGGCAGCGGCGGCGGCCTGTGATGAAGTAGGGTCGACCCTATATCATGTGAAGCCACCGAGCACCGGTCCCCGGAGGAACCGGGCCTGGGGCAAGGCCCGTGGACCAAGCTACTTATTCGGCTTTGCGGCCCAATAATCGCTCTGACCTGGTGAGGCGGGGGCATCTCTAGCAATGAGTGAGTAGCCCACACACCCGCCGCCATGATCATCATCCAGGGAGAGTACAGCCCTGGGCGGTGGAATTCCATGGACGCCAGACCCGGAAGGAACGGCGAACGTGAATGGCACCGCCTCGGCCATATCCTGGTCCCCCAAACACTCGAATCTAGCAGTGGCGACTCCCTGGAGGTATGATAACTCTTTTTAAACGTCTCTCAGTCTTTCGTGGAATCACTTCCGCTGCTGAAGAGAAAAGGATGATAGTCAGGAGGTGAGGCCTCCTTTTATAAGGTGTGATGCACGCGCATTCAGGTAGGCCCGCCCAAGGCCGGCTACGTCTATAGAAGTCTCAGTGGGAGAATGCTCGCAGGGTAAGGTAGTACCCATAGAGTCCAGTAGAGGGTGGAGCCTGTGAGAGATATAACCATGCTACGATGGTGAAACCAATACTCTAGATTGGAATACTTTCTTTGGCTTGGTACTAGCTCTACCTTTAATATTTTCCATACAAATAAAGATTTGTCTGCCTTTATAGAGTGGTTATTAAAACTATCCCTTTAAACTGTAGATCTATATTGTAACAAATTAAATCTTCCCCAAATTCACACATGAATAAGAATCTCTTAAAGAATAATTTGTTTATATGATGAAAAGATTGAATAATATGTTCTACCCTCAGTGTGGTTATGTGTAAACTCACTCACTCCCGTTTTCCTTCTCTCCCCCTCTGGTTGTCAAGCCACGACCCCCTCACGTTCTGCTGGCGCATGCCAACTCCTCTGGTTCTGTCTTCTCCTCCGTCCACCTTCTCCTCAGTCCATCCGCTCTTGAATCCTTCTGCTGTAACTCTTTTCAGTGGCCCAACTGCTTTGCATTTCATCTCCTCCTTTTCAGTCTCTACGATGTTGCATGGAGGGCGTATTCCGCTCTCATGTCCCACACTCTGCTCTTGTGCCAAATCTCGTAGCTCAGCTTGGAACTTCATGTCCTGTGGGGGACCGATGAGAGTTTGCCTCTTTGTCAGCATGCTGGTTTGGTTCTAGATGCCTCAGGTGGAGATGGTTCTGGATGCCTCAGGTGGAGATGGTTCTGGATGCCTCAGGTCGTTGTTCGTTCAGCTCGGGTTCTCTGTCTGTTCGATGGAGGAGGAGTCTCCTGTGGTGAGGTCATTTGTCTGAAGATGGGGTCGTAGCATTCTGACAGGCAGAGAGAGAGAGAGAGAGAGAGATCTCGGGACGCATTACCTATAGTTAATTCTAACACACTGAGGTAAAATAAATCCAATCCTTTCCACTCTATTTTCCTAATCTTACTATCTGTCTTAGATGTTAAATGTCATCTAAACCCAATTAATGTCTACTAATGGTTTTGCCATATCCCTAAACATTGCTTTCACCCACTGTAACATGGCTACTCCAAATAACTCTTTCAGGAAACCATTTTCTTCTATAAATTGAAATACCTACATGTTTCAAGCACCACATATTTCACACACTATAAAAGAACGTCCTCATATTTTCTCCATCACTTTAAATCTCACTGTTATTTAGAACATAAGTAACTTTTGTGACTGGACATATCTGCGATGTCGCCACAATCTGCTGGGGAATTTTGTTCATAGAGTTTGTACGTACAAAGCTGTACTTGTGGGTTAGTAGCCTGTTTCTACTGTAATCATTTTCAATAATTGTGCTCAGGTCACCGGTTGGTTGTCCATAAACTTAACAGGGGTGTTTCTGGCACAGACTAAAACATGGATCCAGTGTATTTGGAGATTCCCCTAATCTGTAAATCCCCATCACTGATTATCCCGATCACTTAAACCCATCTCATCATTTGATACAAGAACTGCATATATGGGGGGTGAATCATCTTGATTGTAACCGCCTCACCTATGGGACCGAGTATTCCTAACTCCTCCTCTTGTTACTCAGCTGATCTTTTGGCTCTGGGGATAAGTGAAAGTCTCTGAAACACAGCTGGAGTTTTGTTAGTGATGTGGGCATTCTCTATGAGTGGACTAATGGATCCATGTCTTACTTGATATTGTACTCCCCATCCAACCAGAAAGGTGCCAAGTGTAATGAGCACAATCAACAATGCTATTCTGACTCTTATCCCTAGGGCACCCCACAATTGCTTTGGCTTTGTTCTTGACATCATCTCTATTTTCTCCCTGGTTGTGTCAGTTACAGAATTTAAATAATGAGTACTATAATAACGTATACTAAAATTTGACTCTTTTTCAGATGTAAAGCAAAAAATAGGTTTTCACTTTAGTGTACAATCTATGAAAATCTATAGATAATTCATCTTTTGAGCTGTTTCTATCTTTATCTTATTTCTATTTATTGTTTTGTTCCAGCTCTGCCAAATCAGTCCTAACTCCCAATAATGTTCTGGAAGTTGCCAGTGAAGGGTGACAATGTGTGAGGTGGTGTCAATTTGCTCCTTTTTCTTTACCTTTAAACCGGAGCGCGTGTGAAGTTCATTACAACTTCTCACTGTTCCGTCCACCGGGGATCAGCTCACTGTCTTTTGTGAACTTTCACCCTCACCCAATCACCTGGCCGAACAGGAGTCTCTTCTGGTGTCTCGTCTTGTATCTCTGTAGCTTTCTTAGCCTGTGTAGACAAAACTTGGATAATATTACTCGGAGTTCTGACATATTCATTACTTTTATTCGTCTAATATCTAAAACTGGACCACTCCCTCCTTGGAGGAGGCACAAGCTTCGGCATACCTCTTGTTGTTATGAGACCTATTGTTAACTACATGTTATTATTTATTAACTACAACGTCACTGAAATCAATATATCTGTATAATCATGACACTCCCTCCTTTGAGGATAACATGCTCAATTAATATTGCAATGATTACCCTATTCTGAACAGGACATGTAAAACCCATAACGTTGCACAAAATAAATATAACTTCTCCGTGTACCCATAAGGCGTACAAAATATCGTATGATGTATGGCTTTCTGATGGTCCATCCATCCATCCATCTTCTTCCGCTTATCCGTGGTCGGGTCGCGGGGGTAGCAGTTCCAGCAGAGAGCCCCAAACTTTCTTTTCCCTGGCGACATCAACCAGCTCTGACTGGGGGATCCCAAGGCGCTCCCAGGCCAGCGAAGAGATATAATCCCTCCACCTGGTCCTAGGTCTACCCCTTGGTCTCTTCCCAGCTGGACGTGCCTGGAACACCTCCCTAGGGAGGCGCCCAGGTGGCATCCTAACTAGGTGCCCGAACCACCTCAACTGGCTCCTTTCGACGCGAAGGAGGAGCGGCTCAACTCCGAGTCCCTCCCTGATGACCGAACTTCTCACCTTATCCCTAAGGGAGACACCAGCCACCCTGCGGAGAAAACCCATCTCGGCCGCTTGTATCCGCGATCTCGTTCTTTCGGTCATGACCCATCCTTCATGACCATAGGTGAGGGTAGGAACGAAAATGGCCCGGTAGACAGAGAGCTTTGCCTTCTGGCTCAGCTCCCTTTTCGTCACAACGGTGCGGTAAAGCGACTGCAGTACCGCTCCCGCTGCTCCGATTCTCCGGCCCATCTCACGCTCCATTGTTCCCTCACTCGAGAACAAGACCCCTGAGATACTTGAACTCCTTCACTTGGGGTAAGGACTCATTCCCTACTTGAAGTGGACAGTCCATCGGTTTCCTGCTGAGAACCATGGCCTCAGATTTGGAGGTGCTGATCCTCATCCCAGCCGCTTCACACTCGGTTGCGAACCGATCCAGTGAGTGCTGAAGGTCGCAGACCGATGAAGCCATTAGAACCACATCATCTGCAAAAAGCAGTGGTGCAATCCTTAGTCCACCGAACTGCAGACCCCCTCCCCCATGACTACGCCTCTAAATCCGATCCATGTATATTACAAACAGGATTGGTGACAAAGCGCAGCCCTGGCGGAGGCCAACCCTCACCGGAAATGGGTCCGACTTACTGCCGAGGACCCGGACACAGCTCTCGCTTTGGGAGTACAGAGATTGGATGGCCCTGAGTAGAGACCCCCTCACCCCATACTCCCGCAGCACCTCCCACAGTAACTCCCTGGGAACTCGGTCATACGCCTTCTCCAAGTCTACAAAACACATGTAGACCGGATAAGCGTATTCCCAGGCCCCCTCCAGGATCCTTGCGAGAGTAAAAAGCTGATCCGTCGTTCCACGACCAGGACGGAATCCGCATTGTTCCTCCTCAATCTGAGATTCGACAATCGGCCTGACCCTCCTTTCGAGTACCTTAGAGTAAACTTTCCCGGGGAGGCTGAGTAGTGTGATGCCTCTGTAATTGGCACACACCCTCTGATCCCCCTTTTTAAAAAGGGGGACCACCACCCCGGTCTGCCACTCCTTCGGTACTGTTTCCGACTTCCACGCAACGTTGATGAGACGTGTCAACCATGACAGTCCCTCAACACCCAGAGCCTTCAACATTTCCGGGCGGATCTCATCCACCCCCGGGGCTTTGCCACTGTGGAGTTGTTTGACGACCTCAGTGACCTCCCCCCGGGAGATTGGTGTTGATCCCCCGTCATACTCCAGCTCTGCCTCTAACATAGAGGGCGGAGTTGTCGGGTTCAGGAGTTCCTCAAAGTGTTCCTTCCAACGCCCTAACACTCCATCAGTTGAGGTCAACAATGTCCCATCCTTACTGTACACAGCTTGGATGGTTCCCTGCTTCCCCCTCCTGAGGTGTCGGACAGTTTTCCAGAACAACTTTGGTGCCGCCCGAAAGTCCTTCTCCATGTCTTCTCCGAACTTCTCCCACACCCGCTGCTTTGCCTCGGCCACGGATGAGGCTGCTGCCCTTCGGGCCTGTCGGTACCTTGAAACTGCCTCGGGAGTCCCCCGGGATAACAAATCCCTGAAGGCCTCCTTCTTCAGTCGGACGGCTTCCCTGACCACCGGTGTCCACCAGGAGGTTCGAGGGTTACCGCCCCTTGAGGCACCTAGGACCTTGAGACCACAGCTCCCCGCCGCGGCTTCGGCAATAGAGGCTTTGAACACCGACCACTCTGGTTCAATGTCCCCAACCTCCACAGGAATGCCCGAAAAGCTCCGCCGGAGGTGTGAGTTGAAGGCCTCCTGAACTTGGGCCTCCTCCAGACGTTCCCAGTTCACCCGAACTACACGTTTGGGCTTACCAGGTCTTTCTGATGGTATAAAAACATATTCACTCAAATCTGCCATTAGCACATAACATTTTGTTTATGAGAAAAATGTAATCTGACTCCATAAATCACATATTTGTTTGACTAAAAAACTACACTTCCACTAACAATAAATGAAGTTTAAACACAGCCCCGGTCTTCTGACGGGGTCTATCTATGTACTGGCTGGAAAATGTTGTGCCAGTCTCTGTCGCTCCGTCACTGTTCTCCCGCTAACAGTCACTCTCTAGTTCTGCTGGGTTCTTGTTGACTTCTTCACTGGTTTGAGACAAGCGACCCTATCGGACACCTCCCTTTGTAGCCAGACTTCACCACAGCAGAATCGAGTTTCTGTTTTTCAGGTCTCAACAGCTCCACGTCAGGTGTATCGCCGCCCCTTGAACTGCAGTCGGTGTAAACAGGAGGACTTGGTAAGGATCCTCCGTCTTGGGCGAGTACTAGGTTTCCGTCTTCATATTTTTTGGTGGAAACCCGTCGTCTTGACCTCACTAGCTGTGTGGACACAATAGTTTTCTGTGTGGGGGAACAACATCACTCGTAATCTCTTTCATTCTCATAATTACAAAAATAGTCTGCTAAATGTTCTATTCTGTGGATGCTTTATGTGTAAATGCAAATGCTACTCTCGATTTAGTTTTACATTAAACAGTAAACCTCTCCCTCCTGTGGTGACAGATATGGCTCAATGTAGCTGGATTTCAAAATACCCTTGTGCTGAAGATGCATCACCTGGTGGTCTGGCCCTCTGAGCTTCCTCATTGTTGTGGTTGATACCAGGCTGTCGGTGGCATTTGGGTCATGTTTGGCACCCCTGTTCGTCTTTGACATCTCTGGGACCCCCTGCCTCCATTGTCATCATGGAAACCTCCCCCGGGGTAACTGCATGGAGGGCCGTTGTTTGGTGCATGTGGTGGGTGTTTCATTTGTTGTTGTGGACAATCTCTAGCCCAATGGCCCATTTGGCTACAATGGTAACATCCCTCAAACCGTAAACGTCTTCTGCCTGTGCCTCCTTGGAAACCTCCTGGTTGTTGGTTCTGCTTCTGATTCTCTGGCACTATCTGAGATGTAACTGTTTGAGTTGTCTGCCCTGCATTCTCTGGTTCTTCCTGAGCTTGAATTGTTGGAGGTGTCTGCCCTGCCTTCTCTGGATGTTTCCCCTCCCTTCTCCTTGTCTTGTTCCTACAAGCTACGGAGTCTTTTGTTTTTTCTGCTATGTCTTCCCTCACTGGCAGGTCTGCTACTCGGACCACATTTATGCTGTGTGCCAATAGGCTGGCATATTCCAGATGGAGTATCAGACTTGTAACTCTTATAAATCTTTCTTCAGCTTCCCTCCATATAGTTAGCTGTTGTAGGCATTGTTTGTGCTCATAGTCGAGTACTGCTCTTCTATGGGCTTTTGTTGGTCCAGGTTGATCATCTGCTGGAATCAGTCCTCTTGTTTGCCATTGTTCCAACAGTTTCTCTATTTGGTTCCATGTCTTCTGTCTTTTAATTGGAAAGGTTAAAGCATCTGATCTGATTGAGCCTGGCTCAACTGCAAAATCTGGTCTCAACTTAGTTTATTTCGGTGACATGCTCTATTCCTATTCGAATGAATATTATTAAGTTATCAAAGATTGAAACACTAATCCTCCGACTAGCACCTTCGTTCCTGATAAATAATATCCTATGTCATCCGAACTTAACTTTAAATCTGGGTTTTTTTTTTAGTTGTTAAAAGTTGTTTTGTTTTTTTATTAATTTTTTTAAAAGTTATAGATTTTTTTGGTACAAATTATGCAAATTTTAAAATCTGAAATGTTAAAATAAAAATTGTACAATGTATGGTTTTGACTTTGAGATATGAAAATAGAAATCTGGTGAAAATCTAAATCTACTGTGTACAGTGCATACCGCAATGTATGGAATTATGCAAATGTCATAATTTGTGTTAGCTTCAATAAATTGGTGTTTGAATATTCTACAGTCTAGTTTGAAAGTCTATTAAGTAACGTTTCTCATCTTTTAATTAAAAACCACTTTGCAATTATATCCCGGCGATTGGCGCATGTGTTCATTCATAACACTTAAAATCAAGCTTCAAAATGTTATAGTATCTTTGTAATAATTCTGTATTACCAGCAGAGTGCGCTGTTGTAATTTCCAGCTCAATCCACTAGGGATAGCTGTTGCAAAACTGACCTCTTTTTAACAAGAAGAAGCTTATTTCCTTAAAAATGGGAAGAAAATTAGAATATGGTTAAACAACACAGCACATAACCGCCAAAACACATTTGCAAACAAGAATATCTCAAATAAACCGCCAATACACACTTGCAAACAAGAATATCTCAAATAAACCGCCAATACACACTTGCAAACAAGAATATCTCAAAAGAAACCCAATACACACTTGCAAGCAGAAATACTTCCAAAACCAGACTCCTACAAATACCAAACTTCCCACGGTAAGATAACCTGTCTATTTTATAGTTACAACTCTGCCAAGAAATATGATTTGTCCTTCTCAATATGGAGTGCCTAGCCTCATGTGAGTGGGACTGAGTGTGTAAAAACAATACTTTCAATTAGCATTTCACAAAATGGCGACTGCCGTGTGGCTTATTTTCAACATGAGGGCAAGACAAGATGGCAACTGATTTTCCAACCTTTAACCTGAAGAACAAAGGGATTTGAAAACACACCTCGTGTCTCTCACAGGGGAGTTGAAATAATGGCAGGGTGATCTATAGTCTAGAAAATTTAACACAAAACAACACTGCAGTTTAAAATAACATTTCTATCTAGTTTACTATGAAAAAATGGGCTTTATCTTATTGATATCATCACTTAAAGTTAGGAACCCTTACGCATAAGCCATAAACCTATCTACGTATTATTTGACTTTATAGTCCACTATTGGTCAGCTGTTACCATTTAGAGACGTTAGGTGGGAGTAATATGGAAACCTATCAGTGACTATTAAATGACCGTCGTCAATTTAACGTAATGCTGCTGAAACCCCAAATACCGTATTCCACCCGCAATATATTGGTTGAAAATAGAACAGTTATGACCACTGATAAAGGCTCACACCTTAATCAAGCCTTTTCTCGAAAAGGACTTCTTTAAAACAGTTCTCAACTGTTTTCGACTAGCACTGACTTCAGTTACTTAACCCTGGGTTAACTCGCTATGCCTTGTTGGTTTTCACTTACTCAGTGCTTAACTGACTCGCTATGTCCCATAGATCTTAAAGGTGACATGTCATGCTTTTCCAGTTAGTACCCGTCCCCTTGTGTGTTATGAAGGTTTTTATGCATGTAAACAGTGTGCAGAGTCAAAACCCTCAAAGTACACCATGTAGGGAGTAAAACTCTAAAACAGAAAATACCTCCCCAAAACGCCTCGTTGGAGATACCTCACTGTCCATTTGATTCTTCCGGGTACATCATGATGTCATGTCGTCCCCGGAACGAAATGGACCAATCCGTGGAGCCGTTACGTTACGTCCGCGGAGCCGTTACGTTAAGCCCCCGCTGATTGGTCCAAATTGACCAATCCACGGACTTCCTCACACACTCAGTGCAGGCAGCTCTGCTGATCTCTCCTCCCTGGCTACAGGCTGATAACAGACAGTTGCGATCGCGGTGAAATTCTCTCTGCAAACCCATTCTCACAGCGTTTATCAACCCTTTTCTTACTCAATATCAAGCCACACTTATTGTTTTTACTTCGGCTGTGACTTTGTGTGTGCTCAGCGTGAGTTTGGCTGTGTATCGCTAAACAAGGAAATCACACCTCCACGGAGCTTAACGCGATTCACAACGTCCCGACTGGTCCCGACCAATCGGAGCACACTGGGCTCACAGGGAGGGGGGGAGCAAGAGCTGCAACGAGCCGTTTAGTGGAGAGAGTGAATACACGTAGTTTACAGAGATGCTGTATGCGAAACCAATGTGAGTTTGGAAAATTGCACAATATAAATCTATTCTAGTAGACCTCAACAATGGAATTATGATCAGCGGAAATGGCCATGACATGTGACCTTTAACAAAAATCGTTAAATGGACATATATATCCTTACGTCACAGGCTAACTAACTACTAACGTAACAAGAGACACCTACCCGAAGTACAATGACCACACACCTTTATATTTCAAATACAACACACACACAAATTCATAGCATGCAGGGTTAAATGTAAGAAAAAGAAGAAATGTGAACTCACCCTGCTTGTGACAAAGCAACGCCCCAAGGTATATAATTATTATTGTTATAAATGTGGTTGTTTTAACATTAAATACACAGCTATTTTCAGGATCCGCTGGCGCCGTCAGACACACAGACCTAACGTTGTCCTGCATAAACTATTGAATAATTCGATATAACAGGCTTCTCCTTACCGAGTTGATACGAGCTCGTTGTGTGTCTGAACAGATGCCGCGTCTCCGGAAAACAGCTGGTTGTAGTCTCTCCCGGTTCAATGAAGATCACGTCAGCGGGTCACCAGATTGTAAACCGTGATCGTTTTTCTCGCGTCCAGGAGGGAAGCTTAAAAGGAGACTAAATGGAGTCTCTGAGAAGGTTCAAAATTGGTACTTTAATTAATAAAATGCGCGGTAATGTTACAAACAGGATATTGTTCAGTCAGGAGAGAAAGGCTGCAGCTTCCTCTCCCAGCTGCTGGCCGTGCAGAAGAGAGACCACAAGCCTTCGTCTTTCCCGCTTGCTGGCTGTTCGCTCCTCCTCTCTGTGAGCTGTAGTGACGTAGGAGACTTCCCCCCTCGTTCTCCTGTGCCCGATATTGCGTTAAACAGAGGATTTCGACATTTTACATTCATTGCTTACTTCCACATGCCTTTTCTCCTCCTTATCTCTTTCATAACTTTATATGTAATACATGTTAACGGCGTCAATAGCCACTTTAATGATACTAATGGACGGTAGTCCCGGATGTCGTCATGAAGGATTTTCAGAATAAAAGCTTGGTATTGAGAACTTCCGGTTTTTTCCAGAATAAAATAGCACTTAAACTGACGGTATGTTTAAAGTACATTATGCCATAAAACATTGATTTTAATTTCTAACAGTATCCATGGGTAAAGGTAAAACTCATGTAGTACTGAACACGTAACATGAACGTGCCGGGCAGCGCGGTCCCGTGGGTTAGATGCGCGTTCATAATGCAGAGGGAAATAACTCTCAGAATAACGTTATTAGCACATTATTACAACTTGAGGAACGAATGTTTTTAATAAGGTCTATACAAGTGTTCATACTGGGTTGTTTATTTAGTTTAAACAAAATTATCCAACGATTTACAGACCACTCTTTCCCCATGTAAGTCAATGGGAAAAAGTATTTCCGGGCCTGGCAACCAAACGGAAGTGTAGTACCGCCGTTTGGCCACCACGAATATTTTCATCTGAGTCCGGCGCACTTCCTGGGGGCTTGGTCTAACCTGCTCCGGAGCAGGGTTGCGTTCCGATAATCAAAAAATTAGCTCCTAAATTCTAACCCTATCTCCTATTCCTTGACCTCTGAGTGAAACGTCACGGGGTTAAGGGATAGTGGATAGGAGAATTCAAAAGGACTTAGGAGAAGAGACTGCGGTACTTTAGAGAATCCGAATGCACTTTCACTATCCGACGTGTTTATGATGCTCCAGCGGACGTCATTGTGTGCGTCTGCTGCTGTGGGGAAACTATGGAAACTACAGTTTTCTATACAGCGGACTACAACATGGATGTTCAATAAGAACGAGGGACTACTGTAAACTCATCTAGAGACTCTGCACCGTGCTCTGATGCTGTTGCTTTATGCTTTATGAACGTGGACAACAGAGAAACATATTCTTCAGGACCAAAGTTGGAATTGAAATAAAAAAGGAAAGTGAAACTTCTGCTCGTCACCCTCTCCCTCCGGTCCACATTAATACAAATGATCCCAATACGTATGATTGTATGAACTATTAAAATATCTTAAAATAAATACAAATGTATTTATTATAAACGTTAGTCCTTAACATCTATCACTGTGTATATCACCATTCAAACATCTTTTAAAAGTTGAACAAACCCCACACAGCTCAGTGAAATGTTGACTTTATTTGATCATTTCAGTAAAAACTAACGTTCATATTTCTCTTTTTGATTATAATACTGATGAACGTTCAAAACAAAGCACTTTGGCAACTTATCACATACGTTTTAAAATGCGTCATAAGCACCGTAACTTTCATGATATAATTTCTCCCATTATCGTTTGTGTCCGTGAACGGCCGACTGTTGTGTGACGTCAAATGCTGCGGCTGCAATGCATTGTGGGGCAGCATTTTCTCCTCTCCTTTCGGTAACGGAGGTCCAGTGGTTCCTAAGCTAAAGGAGGTTATAAAGGAAGTTTGAAACCTCCTTTCCTTTCATTTGGAGAATTGGAACGGCACTTATCATGGCTGCCACTGAGGGACTTCCGGGTCATTTCACTTGGTTAGGAAGGTTCCTAAGCTAAATGGATTATTTGACTGGGCCCCAGGTTAGGTTGCAGGCTAAGAGATCAACTCAGTGAAAGCACCGCCTGCTGACCAATCAGAGCTCAGTGTGCGGAGTTTAAAGCGATCAAGTCATATTACAGGAGAAAGGAAATACAGAAAAGCTGCCGTTGCAGGAAAGACGGCCGGCAAAAATCACCGTCTGTGTGAACGTGAACATTAATAGAATATCACCTCCCATCTTCAGAGCAATCTGACTATTATAACATTAGCGTTAAGAAAGCTTACTGAAATATCTGCCACAACATAAGTAACCGGATCAGAGTCACATTAAGTACAGTCCGCGGCATATCACTTCATAATGTATCATATATCTCCTGATCTGAGTCAGCTGAGCCGTATCTGGCCGTGCAACACTCACAGCGTCACAGACTGTATGCAGAAGTATTATTTTAAGCAACACATTAAGTTGAGGAAACACTCGAGACAAATGTAATTAAAGTCAGATCGTGTCTTAGACGGGGCAGTGATATCATAAACCTGTTATTGTACGCATTCAAACACTTGTTCTGTTACCAGCTGTATTCACCTTGCAGGTGCAGCTATGTGGCTTTGATCCTGGATCAAGTGTTTAAGTCATGGATGTTTAAAGTTTAACTTCTTCATATGTCTAATATTAAAGTTCACTTTTCATTCAGGAAGTATGACGCTGCGCTGTCAGTATGCTTGTCCATGTTTGTGATTGGTCGAATGCTCCAGATACTACCCCTTTCATGTGAACGCGCACCTAACTAGATAGGACACGGCTGGCTTGAGCGATCCACTTGATAACCCGTGTCGTAGGACAGTTTAGCGAGAGCGCGTATGTTTTGGATTAGGCCAACCTGCTAACTCAAACATATCCAGGTTAGGTTGAACCAGCTTCGTAGTACAGGCCTCAGGTTTCTCCGACGGAAAACACAGACACTCATCACCGAGGTCACAATATCAATCGATCCAGCAGAGCAATAGCCTATAGGCAAAACACAGAAGATCAACAAAAGATATGACATAAAATGAACTAGATGGTCAACTTCATTCATTTTCTTTCCGTTTTACTCATTTGAATCGCTATACGCTCCTCTCTCTCGTCTCCTCTTCACTACAGGGTGAAAACTACACTTTTCACGGCACACTTACAGCCAATCAGCTCTCTGAATTATGAGATGACGTTTGGTGGGGATGCCAGCACAGTGCCCCTATGGTGATTATTTTTTTTGCCGCACACATTGAATAGAAAAATACTCTGAGCATGTGCAGTGTAGTTTTTACAGCACCCATTCACTTAGACCAGGGGTTTGCAACCTTTTTGGCCAAAAGAGCCATTTTGCCCCCTTTTCCACCAATTTCTTTTGTCTGGAGCCTCAAAACGTATTTGATAGCTTGATAGCTTATAACGTTGTATATATATTGTTACATCAAAGACAACAACTACAGTTTTTTTTTCATTTATTATTTATTGCATTGTAGAAAACTGTTTACCTCTAATAATAAACAAAGAACTCTTATAAGGAGGATAAAAAAAAAAATACACAGGCCTACTTTAAAATAAATCAACACAGCACTTAGGGAGTCCTCTGCACATTTGAAGAAAATTAATAGAATTAAAATGGGCCCACTTTGAAATAACTAAAACAAATAGCTGCACCCTAAAACGAGTTAACTGATTGAATGATGACTGAAGATCGTCAGCTGTCTTCCTCTCCCGTGTTGTTCCTCAATACGTAAAGGCTGCAGCACCTGCTTTGACAACTTCTCTCCACATATCAAACATACTGGTAAACCAGCATCGCTTGCTGCGAACGCAGATAACTCTAACCACGCAGAATTAAACCCTGTGTTCCTCCGATACTTGTCTTTTCTTTGATGTATCCATAGTTCGCTCATCGAGCCGGGGGTCAGGTTATTCACCTGCAGGAAAAGGCGCTGGTGCGGGACCGTAAAACCGTTTTTTATTTATGTGTCACAGTATCACCTCAAAATACAAGATACGAAACATTTTCAACCGTGCAACAAAATATAAATATTCCTACAAATATTTTTATTTTATTTCCTTCTTATTTTTGTCTAAGCTCAAGGGAGCCAGAGCAGAGGGCTTAAAGGGCCGCTTAAAGGGCCGCTTAAAGGGCCGCGGGTTACCGACCCCTGACTTATGGCGCGTTTCCACTGCAGCGGGGTAGCCCCGTTTAAGCGTCCCTAAGCGTCCTCGCTCTGGCCTCGGGCTGCCTCGCTGGCCGGCCCAGGCCGTGGCGCATTTCCATTACAGTTTAGGACCTGGGGTAGCAACGCAGTGTAGGCGGCGCGATCGGCTTTGTTTTTGTTCACATTTCGAGTTGTTCCGTCGAGCTCCCGCTGGATTTGATCATCCCCAATGAGATGTAGGAACGTCGTAGCCTCCTCGGTCGACCACGGTGTGCTTTTCTTATTAGACGTAGCCATTTTTGTAGCTCATCCGTTTACAAAATGATGTTTATAAAAATGCTGCAAGCTTGCTTCTAGATATATATGCGACGCTAGGGATGAACTCGCGCGCAATCTTGTGACGATTCTCTCTGACCAATCAGCAGTCGAGAGTGTTGACGTCACTAGTTCAGCCCTGGCCCTGGTCTGAGGGAACCACGATTTTATGAGGCCGGAAAAAGAGGGAAAAAGTACCCGCTGGCCGGTACTAGGCTATATGGAAACGCCACCAAAAGCCTGAGGACGGTTAAGGACGCTTAAACGGGGCTACCCGCTGCAGTGGAAACGCGCCATTAGACAGTGAGGCTCTTTTCACACCGCCCAGAGTCCGACTGGTGCTGCGTCATTGCGTCATAGTTTGCGTCATGACGTAACCGTTTGCGTGCCTGCTTCATAAAGCCAAACTGCGCGGAAACCCGACAACAACAACAATGGCCGATTGTGCTCCAGCTTCCTCTGTACCTCTTCGGAAGACCAGATTCCCAGTAGGTAGCTGGTCTCTTCAGTGGACCACTGCTGCTTGTTAAGTTTCTCCATCGTTGTGTACAAACTGGATACAACGCCGGCTTCTTGTTGTTGTTCAGGAGTTGATCCCGCCCCTGCCCCCGCCTCGACGTAAGCGGTGCTTTTGCTCTGGCCGGACAATTTTTTGGTGCTTGAAACGAACCGGATTCCGGAGCTAAGAGGCTGCTCCGCTGCAGTGTGAAGAGGAAAACCCGGTGCTTTTCAAGCTCCAGCTCCGAACTGGCCCTGAAACACCATTGGTGTGAATGAGGTATGAGAGAGAGGGGCTAGATCGGGGCTTGACCATGGGACTTGACCCACGTCGCTCAAAAAGGCTCAATAGGCACACTGTAGACACTAATTAGAAGAACACAGTCTAAAACAGCAATGTACAGATGAATCAGATGATTAAACATGATCTTAAAATATATTTTAAGATGTATTTCTTTTGCATTTATTTGCATTTTTTTGGAATTCTTATTTGAATTACTTTCTGCTGACACTGTGCCCCACCTGCCCCTAATGACCAGTCGCCACTGTCTGTGAGGTGCACTGAATAGTAAGTTATGGGATTGTTTTTGGCATGAAAAAGGTTGTTTTTAAACCTGCTGAATATTGGCTTTAAAGGAACATACCACTATTTTTGCATGTTTAAAATTGTGTACCAATAACATTACATCACTGCTCGTCAATACAAAATATTTTCAAAGTAGCTTCTAATGTTAGTCAAGACGCTGTTGGTTGACACTCTAAGAGATTATTATGCGGCCATGCAATGCAAACATTTCATATAATCCATGCTTTTCTAAAGCTTTATGCAACAATAAGATTCCAACAATAATATAACCTAATGATAGTCATATAAGCTCACCATTATCTCTTTTCCTTTCTCATAACAGGCCCCCACCCTTTCTTGGTGGTCCTAGTGGTTCCTGCAGGTCCAAGTCCTACTACCACATGGCCTGCAGTCCCCCAGCTCGCTATTCTGACCACATCCAATCTGACCCCCTGTACAGGAAGACCCTCCGCTCCATACATCCGATGGAGGCGGCAGGCATCATCTCAGCACAGAGTTATGGGGGGCGGCGCGGCCACACCACCCGCTACGTGATCGTCAACGAACACGACCCCAGGAAGAAGCTCCTGCGCTCGGCCACACGGATCCCTCGCCACTTCCTCATGGAGGAGCCCGCAGAGATCCTGGAGCTTTACCCGCGCAACATCAAACGCTACGCCCCCCGCAGCGCTCACCACCAACCACACCCTCACCGCTCACACCCATCACAGCAGCATCTCAGTGAAGAGGAGGAAGAGGAGGAGGATGGGAAAGGAAAAAGAAGGATATCGTTGGGGAAGGCTCATCGGCCCAGATCCCTCTCTGACCTGCACCAGCCTGCACACTTCTACATCGGGGACCGCGGGGAGAGACACAGGTCTAAAGACAGCCGAGGAAGATATGGAGTGCATGAAGAGGATGAAGAGGAGGATGGTGAGGAAGAAATAGACTGGGGAGATTTAGAGCCACACTCCCGGTCTCAGAGCAGTGTGAGAGGAGCAGACTCTGTTCTGGTGCGAAACAGGCGTCACATCCACTCCCCAGGAAGACCCTGTCCCTCCCCGGTCAGGAGCATGCACATGGAGTCTCATGTGAAACCCAAGACCAGACCGAAGCTGGAGCCCCCTCTGACCGAGTCGGACTCGGCCTCGCTGGCCTCCAGCAGCGATCAGCAGAACAGCAGCACTGACCAGTACATCCAGGTCATCCACAACAAGGACCACTATCTCAAGTCAGAGGCCAGGCAGGGAAAGCAGGCCAAAAAGAAGTCCAAAGCCAGCTTTGATCTGAATGTCACTGAGTCAAAGGACCTGGTCTATTCCAATGTATGACAGATTTGCTAATATTTATGTGTAAAAATGTTTCTCAAAATATCTTAGAGAAATACCCTACTAGGGCTTAATACATTTTATTGAGAGCACAGAGAGTATATTATAAATGTAATTTGTTTATTTTATGTGTGTGGTCTTGTATTTTGAATTGGTTATTTTAGCAATGTGTAACAATCAAAACACACTGAAGTTATTTGTGTAACATGAACAGGAATACAGCTTACACGATAACACTTGCTTTATTTTCTGTTTGCATCTCTCAATTAATTAATTAATTATTATTATTATTATTATTATAATAAACAGTATTTGATTTGACTGTACATTATTAAATTGTACTTTCTGTTTTTGTTTATCTCTATTTTACATGTATAGACTCTTGCATTCACTAACAACATGTTCTGCAACATTCAGCTTATGATATTGTATAATTCATCTGCATTACTTACACATTGGTTTTGCAACATACTCGTGCACTATTTTATTTCTGTCATTATTGGAGGAGCCTGGGACTTTTTCATTGCCATAACTACACTGCAGCTACTGTGTATATGACAATAAAGCCTTTGAATCTTGAATCGTAAATCTTACAATAAAATACAATTGTTATTCCTCTCAAATGGATCGGGTCGTAGTGGGGATTTCCTCATTTGTAGAATGACATGACAGACCACTACCTTTCCCAGCTTGCTTTGCGAGAATTCCAGCTGGTGCTGGTGATCGATGTATGAGGAGACCGGAAGTCAAACAGACTGCAAGAAAGAGTCGGGACGCGGCTCTGCCTTCAAGATAAGATACCTGGAACAAGTCAGTTACTAAAATATGTTGCTTTTTACAAACTACACGTAATATAATTGAATAAATCACTGTATGTTATTCACAATATAGTAAAAGGTTTAGTAACATGTTCATAAACCTTAATTTCGTGAAATGCTTTTTTATTTTTGAAAGCTAAAAGCGGAAGTTATTGCTACTGGATGATGTGACACATCGCTAGGACATTTCCTTGTATTTCAGGAATTCCATTCAATCATTTTTCGGATTTGATTTTTGTTCCAGAGGCAGGTGTGGGCGGCTGCGCGGCCACAGAGGTGTTGTAGAGAACAGTCCCAGAGTTGTCACAACCGGGAGCTAGCTATTTTTTAGTAAACGATGCGGGCATCGCTTAGCACCTTTCATTCATTTTGGCTAACGCTAGCTTTGTAGTGGCGGCTCCACATCCTAATGTTAAGTAACTCGCCACCGCTGCATTTGCGTGACTGACCCAGCTACAGTACAGTGTGACTCAGATTGTCTGTTGAATTGAAAGAAAACGGTATTGTGTCAAACAGTAAGCGACAATAACGTCAGCTGGTCTGAGAAAGGTTACTTTTACTATCTATTATGGATTATGAACATAAAGCGAAGGCAGTGGGGGATTGTCTGATGGGCTACAAGACGGATGAGTCCGGGTGGAAAGTCTGCAAAAAATCGGTAAACATTACGTTGTTATTGTCTGATATGATTTTGTACGACATTAATGGACATGGCCCTGATACCTGCTGTTCTCAGATAGTGTTTTAACAGTCTATGGTTTTAACATACAGAACAATGACGTTAGCTTCAGTGATACATGTCACTGGATGTGGCCTTGCTCACCGAGGTAGACCTAACGTTAGCTTACAGACAGGACAGCTCTATTTCATAAATGTGAGGCTTTACTGTTCACTATTCCATCCTTTAACCCGTGTTGTTGTTTGTTCTAACCAATGCTGGAAAGTAACGAAGTACATTTATTCTAGACTTAAGTAAAAACATGGAGGTACTTGTGAATATGTTCACATTATGCTACCTTACATTTTGGCCCCACACACTTTGTAAGGCAAACTTTTTACTGCATAAGTAACTTACCACTTTGAAAAACTATGTTGGTTATAAAATATATAAAACAACTAATACATTGTGGTATAACATTATAGGTTAAGCTAACCAGCAGTATATCATTTAGTTAAAAATAAACCCCACATTTATCTGCTGCAAGATTGAAGGGAATGACACATTAATGCATCAATAATTATTATATAATATAAGATTGAGAAATGGGCTATTACTACATAATGATACTTTGGTACTTTAAGTATATATTTGTAATACTTTTGTACTTTTACTCAAGTTACATCTTGAAAGCAGAGTTTTTGTTTGTAACTGAGGTGTTTTACAATGTAGAATTGATGCTTTTGCTTTACTAGTAAAATATCTGAGTAATTCATGTTCAAATGATGCTGGACAGAATAGCTCAGACAAGCGATGAATGGATCATTTAATGTTTGGCACTTGATGAAACAAAGTGTTTATAGATGTCATAGTGGTTTAGGTTAGATTTTAAGTTATTTGTTACAGCAACATTAGGAACTAGACATTGTTCATCAATTAAAAATAAACATTAACAGTAAATGTATAGATATCAACAGAAAGATGAATATCTATCGAGTATCTAAAGAGTACACACTACACAGAATAAGCAAGAATACACAAATGGACCAACCTACTAAGTAAAACTTAGGACACTGAATACACCATATAGTGATGTAGAGAGAGCAGTTTTGAAAGACACACTCAGAAGTTATACAGTTATATATCAGTAAAAGTAATAATTCAGCAGTACAGAAAACTATTTCGTACGTAAACATCCTGCATTCAAAATGATAAATAAAAGTACAAAAATATTAGAATAATTTCGGAGCCCCTAAAGCAGTGGTTCTCAAACTTTTTCTGTCAGGCCCCCCCTTTGGAGAAAAAAAAAAGTCGGGCCCCCCCAACACAAATAGTCAGGATCAGTGGCGGCGCCAGAGATTTATTTTGGGGGTGCTGTGGGGTAGCTTGACGTTTCATAGAGGGTGCTCAAACATTTAGGGTTTCCCATTAATGTACCGGGAGCTACAGTTGAATTTTCTACTGCAACAATCCCCACGCACATACACAGTGTACCCACAACTGTTACAATGAAGGCTCGATAATCAGCTCACGGCATATAGGTGTAAGCAGGGGTAAAGTGCTATTTGTATAGGTGGTGTGTGGACCTCACATAGGGGTCCACACACCACACCGCTCCTCCGGGAAGATTTTTAAATATTGAAGTTCAAAGCATCAATCTGGTGCACTTTGAGAGCAACGTGAAGAGATCTATGGATCCATCTCTCAACACCCATATGAAACAGAACTGTAAACAGATTTACTTTTTCTTTATGGATATTTTACAAATCACTCCCCTTTTAAACTTTATTCTTGTTTTACTGTCATATAGTATTTCATACCTGTTTTTAATGTATTCTCTTATGTTTTGTATAACTATAATGATCATATAAACGTGTGCCTCGGAAATAATTGTTTACATTAATGGTGACCAAAACGTTTGAGACCCACTGAGATAACACTGACAGAGTCCTTTAGCTCACTGAGTCTCTCAGTCTGACAGGAGAGGACTCTCCTCCACCTTGTTGTTGAAAAAACTCCTTATATCCGTTAGCGTAGTTCGCTAGCACCAGAAGCTAACATCAACGATCTCCGGTACCGGTGCGCTCTCTCTCTCGCGCACACAAAATGGCTCGTTACACACACACACACACACACACACACACACACACACACACACACACACACACACACACACACACACACACACACACAGAGCCGAGCTTTAATGAAACACAGAGACCCAGACGTAATAGTACTGTACTGCATCATATTATTTTCGAATGAATAATTTTTCAAATTATGATTTTGTTTTTTTTAATCTTTTTTTGTTTGTTTTTTTATAACCATTTTTCCTCCTGGTCTCTCGCGCCCCCCCCTGGCATGCCTCTGCGCCCCCCACTTTGAGAACCACTGCCCTAAAGGGACATGGGGAGAAAAAAAAAGAGGGAGAAAAACAAAAGTCGTGATAACGGGTTAGTTTCTTGTGCGCACGAGAAACTAACCCGTTATCACGACTTTTGTTGTTGTTGAGAAAGTTACCGGTGCGCCAAGGAGGAAGTGGAGCACAGAGGAGACAACCATTTCATTGCAGACTGTTATGTTTACGTGGGGAATGACAGTGAATACATTATTTGAGATATATTTCAAACTCATACTTCATTTTAAGGACATTTCGGCCAAGTTAAAACGTAGCAGCCTGCGGTCACTCCAGGAGGCAGCGGGACGTGTAACTCGAGAAGAGCAGCACCAGCACGCAAAGAGCTTTAACGCACCGCCTACACTGTGTTTACCTTCACCCGAACAGCTAAAGAGTGAACGCAGGCTGCTACATGTTAACTACACACACACACACACACACACACACACACACACACACACACACACACACACACACACACACACACACACACACACACACACACACACACACACACACACACACACACACACACACACACACACACACACACACACACACACACACACACACACACACACACATCGAACTGCCCGATTACTCCCCTTTTATTAGTTTTATGAAGGAGATGAACGAGAAACGAACCCATTATCCCGACTTTTTTTCTTCTCTCTCTCTCTTACTTTATTAATTTCATGTCCCTTTAGGGGCTCCGTAAATAATATATATTATATCACTGCTTTATATTTTGTGATACATAAATGTGTATATCAATTTATTTTGCAGCTGGTTAAGGATCAGATAACACAGCTTGTTATTCTGCCAGGTTTTTTAAATTAGAATATTCATTAAAACCATCACATTTGGTTTTTATAGCGCAATAACACAAATTGCATATTTGAAAAGTGAAGTGTTAGTCAGAACTCTTTCATCCAAATGCACCTAATCCACCCTGTCACTTATGAATTAGCTTCATCGGCAGTGCAGGTTAGGGCCATGTAATAATAACAACACATGGTGTTTATAGCGCTTCTCCTGGTGCTCAAAGACGGTTAGTGACAATGATGCTGAACACAATCTGTGGACAACGGTCCCTGGAGCGCCATGATGGTTCACTACCAGCTTCAACAATGATTTGCTATTGTCCTCTTGATCATGCTAGCTCCTCAAGTAAGAAATGAATAGTTGTGTTGTTTTTTAAATGTGTGTGTCAGAGGGAACAGCATCCATCAGGGCCGTGCATCACACTAAGGTTTATGTGGCTGACTGTGTACTGTTTTCTCCGGCAGAATGACGTGGTTGTGTCTTGGCGTCCCTCGTCTGAGTTCCCTGGGAATGTGTGAGAAAGCTCAAATTCTCTTTTTCTTTCTCAGTCTCAGGCTTGATCATGTCAAAATGAAAAAAATAAAATTGTGAAAATGGCTGTGTTGAGGTTCTCAATTTCGTGGTGTAAAAGTGATATAACTGTGTTTTTCCCATACAAGCAAATTACAAACCTAAAAATATAGAATAAAATACAGGCCTCATTCTCTTCTTAAACAACATGATTACATTTGAACATATCATGATAACGTTCTAATTTACCTTTACCCTGTACTGATATTTACTGAATAGAGCTTTGACACATTCTATTATATATCAATGGAACCCAGCTCTGTTAGCTTTAGCTCTACCTGTTTTTTCTTCAGTACAGTAGGTGCCAAAAGACTAATGCCATCTCATTGTCCTGGGGACAATAGAGAGGTGCAGTGATGACGTGTTGTAGGCCAAACCCAGCCCTCAAAAAAAAGCAATGGGACTTTCCCATTTGATTTCGGAATATTGCAGATAATACGTTGTTGTTGGTGCTTACACCATTTGTTCAGCAGGATAATCTCCACATATTAACACCACTTTGTGATTTTTGTAGCATTAATGCAATCACCAGAAGTAAAAAGCTAACGTTAAGGCGGCTATAAACGAACTACATCACGGTACATGTGGTCATATCACCAGCGCTAAGCTAAAGGTGGCTAATGTTCGGCGTGTGACGTTTAGTAATCTCTCTTATGGCGCATTTCCACTGCATTTTTTGTTGCGTTTCCACTAGGGGTAGTTCTGGCTAATACTGTTTCACAGTTTTTCTGGCTCTCCAAAATCCAGGTTCTTTCCAGGCCAACAACCGGGCTGAATATGCTAAACTAGAGAGAGAATCGCTGGCAAGGGGGCTACAACTACAACAAGATGAACATATTTGACCGTGATTTAATTGTAATACACGTTTCTAAATGATGCCGAAGTAACAACATACTGATACCGGTTAGTAAAAACCATGAATTAATGCTTTGACAAGTCTGCAGACAGACGGTAGGCGAAAAACCCTTTAAAATTCGTGTTTTCTGAATGGAGATCGGCTACACTCACAACAACGGCCTACAGACATAAATAAACCAGCGACTGTATTCGCCATGACACAGGCAGTCTGTGGTTTGTACTTGTTTAACTTTTGTCTAGTTTCTGAACAGATATGAGGAGCTGTGAGCTCTGAGTGCTAAGAGCTAACGGCTGTGTTGTTTTTCTGTGGTTCTCATTGAAGATGACGTCACGACTCCGCCTACACTGCGTTACTATAGTTACTGCCCCAGCTACTAAACTGTAATGGGAACGCAGCATAAAGTGAGCCTGGCCTACCAAGGCCTAACTTTACCGTACTAAGCCGTGCGAGGCCCTAAGTGGAAATGCGCCATTAGAGACTTGATAGCAACCACTGTTTTTATGGCACATAGAACCTTCAGACATTGAACAGTGGGTTATTTACTAACATATTCTGTGTTGTAGAACATTTTCAAAAAACAATTCTAGACGAGGGAACAGAAAGTGATCAAATGTTAACGAATTTCCGAGTTTTAGGACTCAATCCACTCTATCTGGAGGCCACTGAGTAAGCTGTTGTTGCCATGTTAAATGCCAAACCCTGCTCGATATACCTGTGGATGTATTTAGTTAAAAGTCAACCATGTTTTAGTTCTTTCAAGGCTTGGTGGTGTAGAATTAAATAATCGACTGTTTCTCTGTGTGCCTGTCCAGTAATGTATGAATGTAATTAACAGCAGTCATGCCTTTAATAATGTGATCTCCTGACTGTGTTGTGTCCTTCCTGCAGTTACAAGGGGGAGGGGGTTATCAGTGGCAGTCCGGAGAAAGTGTGGGAGTGTCTGAAGCCCGTACCCAATGGCATGAGAGTCAAATGGGACAACAATGTCAAAAGGTTTGAGCTTGTGGAACAAATCACAGAGGTGTGTTACTACTTTCTCTCTTCTGATTACAGTTATTATTCATGATCAATATGAATGAGTTAACCCACATTTTTTGATATCCCATCAAAGAGGGAATATTTTAAAGCTTGACTAGATGTCTTAAAGGTCCCTTGTTACACTGCTCTTGGAGGAGATTCAGTGGATAAGGTGGCAGGGGAGTTACCTTGGTTGGTGATTGGCTAATGGTTACCCAAGCCAACAAATCGTTATGACATCACAAAGTGGCCAAAATCTGATCAGCTCATTACAGGTTTTTATAGAAATGGATCAGGACAAAAAGAGAGAATCTTTGTTCCTGAAACTTTCAGAATCTCTTTACACATGCTGATGTATAAAATACAGAAAAAGTGGATTTTGCATAATAACAATATTGTAACCTTTAAATAGCAGCAAAACTGTTTGAAAACTGTTTTAAATGTTGTCAATAAATTGCAGGTATGCCTCATAGTTTGATATTCCATAAGGTTTTATACCAAAGTACACAAAAGGAAGAAAAGAGGCGACAGGATTCAGTGTGTATTATTTAATAAAAGAAAAAATCCTTGCATGAAGCAGGTTTAAAGTAAAGTGATATGAAGTTAGTTTTACTTTATCTTTGTTTGAACATCTCCTTGTTCCCCACTCAGCACATCTCTATCTGCCGGACGGTCACGCCCTCAGCAGCGATGGGCATCATCGCTCCACGAGACTTTGTCGATGTTATTTTAATCAAGCAATACGAAGACGGCACCATCTCATCGAATGGTGCGTAAAAACGTTCTCTTTTCTCCTCCACTTCCTGTGCTGGCGTCCTATTTAAAGTAATTGTGCCATACAGCAGAGGCTCTTTGAACCTGAGGTAGTGATGTTGAAGAAAGGCTGTCTGAGGTTTAACTATGTTGTGAATACACTACATGTCTCAACAGAGTAGTGAAGGGTTCCTTTTTTTATATCTGAGATGACAATTTAATCAAATACAGTGGCAAGTGAACCCTTTGGAATATCCTGCATTTATGTATACATTTGTTCTGAAATATGTCTGATCTTCACCTGAGTTCCAAAAATCAACAAACACATTAGCGCACAAATAATCGTTTTGTTATTGTCTATATTGAATCATTTTGCGAACATTCACAGTGTGGGTTGGAAAAAGGCATGTTAACCCCTAGAATTCAACAAAAACGATTTGAGTTAACAAGTTCATGCATAAAACCAAGAAATTCCAAAGGGTTCCCTTTCTTTTTCCTGCCACTTTATGTTTGATAGAAAACGAAGGTTAAGGAGCAGCTTTGTATCCCAGTGGTAACAGCGCTGGCCACATTACAGTCCCTGTCGTGCATTGTTACATTAAGGCTAAAAAGACAAATTGATTATTAAAAGAAAAAGGGGTGAAATGTGTGTCCTGGTTGTGAGGAGGGCTTTCTCCACCATGCCACCTGGGTTTTCTAAAACATCCACCTGTAATCTGTATCATTCTCCTCATGTGTAATGTAAATATAAACACACAAACAGACACACCACATACACACTTTACACACATTACGTCTTTTTTTTATTTAACTGTAAGTGAATACAGTTAAGAGCAGTAGAGGTGGGGAGAGGCGGGGCTATTGCGTCATTGTTATCAGGAAATGATCCTATAGAGCAGGGGTGCCCACACTTTTTTGGCTGGTGAGCTACTTTTGAAATGACCAGCTCACCGAGGTCTACCAACCAAAAATAAAATCCCAAATTGCAAGGGTTGCTGAATAACACGTTTTATTTATACATGGGATAACTACAATAGGGCTGCAACAAACGACTCATTTGATAATCGATGAATCTATCGATTAATGAAACGATTAATCGACTATTCGGACTATTACTGTATGCCTTGCACAATTTCTCAAACGCTCTTATTTAGCCATCAACTTTTAGATTTAGCTTGAGGTTGTTTTAGGCATGTGGAAACTAACAATGAAGACAATCAAGATGAATACTTGATTCAAAAATACATATATTATTAAATTAACTTAACAAATTGTGAACAAAATTAACATTGCTTTTTATTTAAATAAAATAAATAATATTTCACATCAAAAGAAACAACAATGTTTTAACAAATCGTATTAAATAATCTGATGACAGAATTGTAAACAGAATAGCTGAAACTTTAACAAAATAAAGAGTAACTCAGTTTCCTCTAATCATTAACCCATGTTTGTATCATGTAGTTAACTCCGTGTGTTGCTGCTAGCATACATAACACCTGACGTGGAAACGTTACTCGTGGATGGGGCTGCAGAGCTACTAGAAAGACGGTCGAACCCGGTGCATTCCTCCGTCTGAATGTGGAGCACTTTTGATAAATGTTTAGACACATTGCTCGTGTTACCGCCCTTACATGCTAAACACTCTTGGCAAGGAGCATTGTCCACCTCAAGACGGGTAACATTTAACCACACCTTGGAGCGCTTCTCTCCGCCATCTCCTCCGTGTGCTGCTACATGTAGCAGCTGCGTGTGTGTAAACTGCCCCGCCCCCTCGCACACAGACGGGGGAGAGAGATCTCGTCTGGATTGGAAAGATCGAAAATACACCGACCATAGACGCATGTTAGAAACGAGTTGGCGACTCTAAGACTGCGAGATAATATTTGTGTAGCAATAATACATGACCTTTCTCTTTCTCAACTCGCTACTCGGAGGGAAGTCGCTGTCAGCCTTGTGAACACTCCGATAATGCCTCTCCACGTTACCTTTCTTTGGCAGAGCGACGCTTGCTTTACAAATAAGGCAAATAACCTTTGAATATGACATCACAACAAAATATTCTTCCTCCCATTCTGGGTGGAAGTGGTATGTCCTTTAGCTCTTGCTCGGTCCCCGCACTCATTTGTTGTTTGTCTGTTTAACTTAATTTGAGTTTTTCCCGGCACTTGACTGATTTGTATCGCTTTGCATTCTGGGTTAACAGACTGGAAAGCGATAGGTGGCTTTTTCTGTCAATCAAGTAAACTCCTGAATTAAGTGGCAGGGAGGCCAAGGGAGGAGGGATCAAAACCTGTTTTGTCTATTTTAACGGGGCTGGATTTTTTTTTTTTATGAATGACTCGCGATCTACCAGCATTGCCGGTCGACCGCGGTCGACGTACTGGGCACCTCTGCTATAGGGCGTACACGCGGAGCCGTTTGGCCCACCAGAGCGTTGCGTCCGCAGATCTACCCACCTTGGGACCCGTTATCGTTTCTGCGTTTCCCTGTCGGCCTCGTGCGGCCGAACCGTCTATATCAGAGGTGCCCAGTACGTCGACCGGGCAATGTTTCTGTTTTTCTGTATTATTGTGTTGGAGAAGCCTGTGACCTAAGATTTTCATCGACATAACTACTCTGTAGCTATGTTCGTATGACAAATAAAGAACCTTGAACCTTCTATAGGTTTTTGTGTATGTAAATAGCCTGCAAAGGCACAGAACACACTCCGTCCCCCACCCCCCCTGCCCGAAACGCCTCTATTGGGCTCCTTTGTTTACTTCTGTAAGTTAGTGACATAACTATGTCACACACTCAAGCTTCTGTTGGCTAGCGCTCCAACACATGGTACTTGATTGGCTTAGAGGCGGGACATCTCTAAGCGGTTGACCAATCACAACAGAGCCAGCCAGCTAACCAATCAGAGCAGACTGGGCTCTGGTTTCAGACAGAGGGTGAAAAGAGGTGCTGCAGCACAGGCAGTATGAGAACAATAGTAGAGGTAGAGGCACAACATTCTAATAAGAACCTGGAAATGAGTATTCTACAGCCTCTCTAATGTTGCCACTGCTGTTTAAAGAAATTGTTTGGGGAATAGATTCAACTCCATTTATGTTGTGTGCTTATATGGTGGAGAGCCACATTACCACAGACAGAAGGATCAATATGATGCATACAAATGTGTAAACATGTATTTCAACAGCCACTAATGTGAGCCACCCGAGCTGCCCCCCCCAGTCTGGCTATGTGAGAGGATTCAACCATCCATGTGGCTGCATCTGTGTTCCCATCTCAGGGTGAGTACACAACACACCAACACACCGACTTCACTGCAGTCCTGCTCCTCTTGCTGTGTCTGACGTGTTGTTGTGCTTCTTCTTCTAGAGAGCCCAACAAAACCCAGGTGTTCAGCTTCTTCCAGACCGACCTGGGGGGCTTCCTCCCCCGCTCCGTGGTCGACTCGTTCTTCCCCTCCAGCATGGCCGAGTTCTACAGCAACCTGGCCAAGGCCGTTAAGTCCCTGAAGGACCTTTGACCCCGAGAAATGAGAGATCTCCGTCACCCCGCTGCCGGTCAGACCCACGGTCCCTTGGTTTTAAACAGTCCAAACTCTAAAGCAATCAGCACACTGAGATTAATAATCGCTAAATTGATCCACAATTTATGTTTAATGTACATTCCTTGATTCCTGTGTCACTGCAGGAGTAAATCAACAGTCAGTCCCTCTTGTTGAAAGCAGTTTAGACTTAAAAAAAAATCCCATAGAAGGAGGGCTTCCAGCTCTCATGTGGAAAGATTTCCTCCACTCTAATCAACGAAATAGATATCTATATTTCCATGTGCTAAAAGTCCAGAACATCTTTACTTTGCAGTGAGATACTCGACATTTCCTCTTGATATAATGATCATACTTGAGTGTGTACAGTAAACATGCATGTTGCATGGAACTTTTTTACCCTATGCTGGTATCAGGTTGTTTGTTTGGAGTATTGACTCATACCTCATGTTTAGTTCTTTGTGTTGTACTTGAACTGCCATTTGCCCATCTCCAGCTCACCTGTACACCCTGAATATGTAGATGGATGAAGTCAATACTGCCTCTTAAAACACTGAAGCACAGGCGGGATGGCAAAGGTGGCCTTTAACACGAAGGCAGCTTTGATTTCTGTCTGAAACAACGCCAGCTTCTACATATGATGTGTTCTGCCCTGCAGAAAAGTGTCTTCCTTGTTTCCATCAAGAACATTTCCCCTTTCTTTTCTTCATGTCTAATCAAACTCTTCATGACGTTCAGATCCATAGCAGCTGCCTGCAGTTTGTTAGGAAGCATTTGAAGCAGCTGTCTGACTGGCTGGGTGCTCACAAAGACAACACTAATCCTTACAGCTGCATACGATGAAACACTGTGGTGAAATGAGTTCACTCGTGGTGTTAGTTACTGCACTAAAGGCTGATATTTTCAAGACATTCGGCAGCTTGTAATGTAAAAGTAAGTACTGCAAAGACACGGTTTATGATCTCTAACGGTTCCAATGTGTAATTAGAGCAATACAAGGAGTCAAGACTGTTTTACTGGAGACACTGTAAAAGATGCAAAAATGCACCACAAGATGTCTCTGTGTAATGTGTCTTAAAAAAACAGGACAGAGTACATTAGAACTCTTGGAAAACAACAATCTTTTAAGTTATGTTTAAAGACTGTTGGGGGGCGTCTGACCTATGGTAAAGTAGTGTGAAGTGTTTTTATTACTGTGACTCCTTAGCAAACATGTGTACAGAACATGAGGTAAGTCTTATCTACAGAGGCACCTCAGTCTTATTCATATTTCATCAGGAGCTCCTGAACTGTGATGTTACCTCATCCAGCCACACTGACTCAACAACAACCTTCCATCATCTGACTTTATGTTGCATTGTACATATTCAGGATGTGTTTGTAATCTTGACTGAATCTGAACACTTTCTCCACCGCTGCTTTGGTAATGATCAGATAGGAAAGCCAGAATAATTCCTACTTCTTCTCTTCAAACACCAATCTGAGATAGGCTCTTTCCAAACACAAGCTCCAGACACAATGCAGAAGAACGCAAAGCTTTGAAAAGGCACAGGACATTAAAACACTAAAAGATGCTCATCCTATAAACTGAACATGTTTAATATGAAGTTCCAGTGAGAGTGAAGGCTGGTTGCATGATGGTGTGAGTCCAGCTCCCCCCCCCCACCCCACTGTCTACAACACGCTCAATGGGGGAAAGAAATGGGAAATGTGCTTGTGGAACATGAAGAAGTGGGATTGTATATAATTATAGTATTTTCACTTCTCTCATTCTTATTTAAGACTTTAGGACACATGTAATTCCTGGCCAGAGGCCCGTCTATATTCCTCTCACGATGTCATGCTCTGTAAGACTCACCTTCAGGTAGACCCTCACCCTTCTGTACATGCATACTTTATAACTTAATGTAAAAGCTGCCATTTATTTACTTGATAATGATTTATGATGTAAGATATTCCAATTGATCAGGTACATTTGTACTGTACCTCATTCCTCATGGGCTTACCCTTCACTTCATTCCCTCTGTGTTAAGGCTCAATGAAAACGTATGGATGTGATCTGTGTGGTGAAGGGGGGGTCCACTTTCTCTGCAGCCTGGGTGTGTATAAGCCATATAGTGTGGCACGTTGTAACTAGTCTTTTAATATTCCTTTCAAAGCGTTTGACCATGTTATCTGTAACATCTTCTGACCTCACAGCGTAACCAATATTCTTTATTACATTGCACCTGTTCCAAGTCCTCTGTGCTTACGGGTGGGTGGAAGGCATTTGCGGTTTTAACTGCATCCAGCAGGGTTTTATTTATTTGTTGTCATATGATCTCAATGTACATACAGGTAGCTGCTGCAGTAGAATTAACCCAGCATTCCATGAGGAAGTTAAGCAGAGGAGCACTTCATGCTGGCGTTTAGCGCAAATCAACCCAGAACCATCCTCTGACTTCCTGACCCGTCTCTGACATGTGACCTGATCTGAGGCCTCTGCTGTTAGACCCACTTTTATTACACTGACTATTAATACGTGTTCTCTTTCTCTCTTCTTGGAGCTACACTCCTACAGGATGAATTGGCGGACTTCTCAACAAAAATGATTCAATAATGCTCAGGTTAAATGGGCTATGATCAATATTTATTACAATATGCACTGAAAAAACTGAAATGTTGACTTTAATTAAATGTGTTGTCAATATATTTTACATAACTGTCTTAGGTTAGTTGGAAGCAATATTAAGTTTAAATAAATAATATTAGGTTCAACTTAATACTATTGCTTTCAACTAATCTAATACAGTTATGTGAGGTTAGTTAACATAAGTCAATGTGTGAGTTTTTTCAGTGTGGAAGGGCGATAATGTGATGCAGCTTTGCAGCTCGCTGTAGCTCCACAGAGCTTTGTGGTCGATGGGACGTTGCCCAACACTCTAGGGCAAAGGGGAGTAACAAAAGTTTAAATAACCAGGGGGAAAAAAGACTTGTCGAACCCAAAGATGTTGTTTAATAAACTCAAAAACAAACTAAAGACAACTTTCTATAAAAGAAAGTGACAAAAGTAAACAATACAAAAAGGTAGAATGGAGCACATCTCTAACACTCGCCATACTTACTCTGACCATAAACAACACATCAAGTCCAAAAGACTTCCGTGTTTGATAACCAGATACAGAAAGCCTGTTGATACCAGATGGAGATAGTGTCTCTGTTTGGACTGCCACCAAAAATGATGAACCATCTGCCAAATAACCAGCAGCTTTTTCACGACTAAACATATTTTCAGCCAACTGACTCCTCTGGCAACAACTTTCTATCTCATCATTTCCATTATTTTATTTCTCTGTAAAAATAAAGGTGCTGGAGATGGTGAGCTCCTGCAGGCAGCAGCAGGTTTATCTGACCTCTGTGAACTTTGACCAATCTCACTGTTTCCAGGGAGACACGCCGTTCAAAGAGCATGTAAACAGGCAGAAGCGTTTCCAGTTGAACCCTTTAAATATCCCATTGTGGCTGTGATGACCAATGAGACCAGATTCCCAAAGTAAATGTGTTCTGTGATGACATTCAGAGACCAACCCAGAGTTCCCTGTGTGGCAGAGCAGATGTTAAATGATTCATGTCAGGTGGTTTTCATTGACTCATCTTACCATGTATAAACGTCTATCAGATCACATGAACCCGCTATCTCGTACTGTTCTGCACCCAGTGACTTCTGTATTTCACCAGCATTAAAATGATTAATAAGAACATTTTGTTTTCCGTTTCTTTACTTAAGAATTATGCATTCATTATATATCATATATATATATCATAAAAAATAACTGACTGATCAAATTGTTCCATGGCATGATCAGAATTTAAAGGACACCTATTATACTATTTTTCAACAGTATATTATAGTTATATATACAAAACATGTCTCTGAAGTATTTGATTGAAACGCCAAACAGATCATAGCATCCCATAAACCCCTCTGTTTCAGCCCTGTTTCAAAAGTGCAGATTCTGTGTGTAGCTTTAAATGCTAATGAGTTGCTGCTGGCCACGCCCCTCTGAGAGATGATTGGTTAATTAAAAAAAACTCTGTAGACAGAGGGCACACATGTTTATGTATAAAATACATGAAAAAGTGGATTATGCATAAAAAGGTGACCTTTAAACACAAATCACAAGTGAGTTGTGTTTGACAGAAAGCTGAAGCAGGAGGTCAAATTCAAAGCACATTCTGTACGTTCTGCTGAGAAAAAGATATCTTAACTCTAATATATATTATTCTCCTTGTCTACAGTCCTGTTTCTCGTTTAAAGGCCCGGACACACCAAGCCAATTTTGTCCGTCGGTGGGCGTCAGGCCGACGATGAGCGTCGACACGCCCTACTCAGATTGGTGTGTCCCGCACCGTCTTGTCTTTCCAGCCGTGCCGACGTCTTTTCGGCCAAAAATCTGCATGAGAAGCGAAACGGAAGTGAGGGACCCAAACAAACTATTAAGAAGGCAAATCTGAGATTTCATTTAACTCCAGCTCTCGACACAGGTTCGGGAAAGCCCCGTGAGCTTCTCGCTGTAGAGTGAAAATGGAACGCACACGATATTTGTTGTTTGTTTATATCACGCAGTCTGTTCTTCTTCTCTCAGTTATCACGCAGTGTGTCTTCGGGTTGTTGCCTCTTTTGAATGACGCATACACACTACCGCCGCCTGCTGGTAAGGAGAGTTATTGCCACTCACGCATGCACAGTTTGTACGTGCTTCTTGGCCGTCAGCTGAAGTCTTTGCGGTGTGTTCCGGTGCGACACATGGCCAAAATGCAGAGACGCGAGGCGACGCAACAGTCGGGGTCCGTCTGTGTCAGTTATTTGGTGTCAGCTTGGTGTGTTAACAACCAACCTTAATAACAGCACCACTGTTGTTGATTGCTGTGTACATCTTTTTACCTTCTGCAGGTCTTCCCTTCTCCCTTCAGGTCTTCTGAGGTCACCTGCTTCACATTAGCCATAATCAGTCCTTCATGATGTGTTTAGAGACTCACATGCTCTGTTTGTAGCTGCCTGTTTTATTCTGCTTGGTACACATTTCTTCTGTGGTATGACATGTGTGTGGCCTAATTTATTAGGAACTTTCACTGCCTTAGTTTTACATAGCCCAAGATTTGGCAAATGTATTCTGGTAATACAAAACATACAACAATTTGAGATACTCAACACACTAATAACTTTGTATCCTCTTAAATGACTTCATTTGTGTGTTGAAATGAAACACTTTGAACATGTTGAAACATTCCTACATTATATTGAAGAGATGTCCTGAAAAGTGAAAAGGTATATCCAGAGCCGGCCCGACCCATTAAGCGGCATAAGCTGCCGCTTAGGGCGCTGCAGCCACTAAGGGGCCCCCTAGCAACAAAACGAAAAATGAAAACAAAACAAAAATCTCAGTACACCATCGCCGTAATAAGTATGTTTAATTAATTGTGTTAATATGCCTAGATTGCCTACTCTCAAAGTCATGTATTATATTATTGAGTCAATAATATAATACATTAACCGTGCTTTACCTGAACCTCATCATGACACTAGAGAGGACGGTAGGATCGTAATTTCCCGTGTTCAGTGAATGCAACAGAGGCAAGACACCAGACCAACCTGAGAGTTGAATGGAAATAAACATCTGTCTTATTGGCTGACAGGTACCTATCCTGTGAGCTGTGACAATGTTTAAAATAAACTGTCAGTCGGACTCAGAGTTTTTGAAGATGGACATAAGAACATTTTTTCTTAAAAAATGCGACAATTCTCAAGTGGTGGCTCACACAACAACCCCAGAGCCACCACCTGAGCCAGGTGAACAAGGTATGTAAATGTCAGTAAACTTCCAAGTTATGTGAACATGTAAGCAAAGCATAAATTACAGCTACGTTGACGTTACTTTGAATCGCGAGGTAAGCTAAACCGTTAGCAAGTAGCTATAGCTAGCCAGATATATTAAATAAACACTTTGTCATACAATCTAAATGTAATGTTTTTTAGCGTTACCTGGTGATTTCAAAGAAAGCTCTCTGGGAAATGTTGACTTACTGTTCGACATGAAGCTAGAAGTTACCTTACAGTACACAGTTGATCCGGAGACCTGTCAGTGAAAGTGTTTCATAGTTAGCTTAGCTAAGCATCAACCTAGCACTGAAATATATGGATGTTATGTGACAGTATTTCTGAGAAAAAGTCAGCTGAAATGGTGGCATAGTTGCCACTGCTTTACGTGTCGACAGCATGTTTGAACATATTTGCAGCAGTAAATGTGGCTGTTTGGCTTTGGTTCTTCTGAATGATATTCCTATTGACAGCTAGTTTCTATGTGAACATTAATAGATGGACATCAGCCAGAGAGAATAAATGAAAAACAGTTATGAAATACTATATGACAAAACAAGAATACAGTTTAAGTGATTTGTAAAATATCCATAAAGAAAAATCTGTTTACAGTTCTGTTTCATATGGGTGTTGAGATGTATCCATAGATCTCTTAATGTTGCTCTCAAAGTGCACCAGATTGATGCTTTTAACTTCAATATTTAAAAACGAATCTTCCCGGGAGAGCATGACCACGGACCCCCCTAGGGGAGGTGAGGACCCCCTTAGAGGAGGTGAGGACCCCCCTAGAGGAGGTTAGGTCCACGGTGTCTACATGCTTATTTATACAATATGTGTGCTTATGCTAACATTATAAGACAAAAGTTGGTTCCGTGTTGTGTGTAGTGAGAACGCGCTAGAGTGAGGGGGGCCCCCAAGCCAAAGCTCGCTTAGGGCCCCCAAAAGTCTAGGGCCGGGCCGGCCCTGGCCACCTCTCTGTCTGAAATCAAAACTGCATTTCATCTGTTAAACATACAAATAAATGTAATGGGCCAGTAACACACCGTGGAGGAAGTGAAGCTGCACTGTGTCTGATCGGTCAGTGAAGAGCATCGGAGGCTAATAGCAGCAGACTAGTGTTTCTCTCAAGGTGTCATTATTCATCCATCATTGCATTTTTCATATTAATATCTCTAGTTACATCCAAGCGGCAAACTCTGGGGAAGAGCCGGGACGCCAATACGGAAGTGCCACACACTGCAGTTCATATATTGGCCGATAGGGACTGGCTGCAGAAAGGAGCAATTTCCATAGACCCCCATGTTAAAATGCCCAACTTTACAGCAGAAAAAAACATGTTTCTACCCATGGATGCAATACATATTATTATGAATATAGTTAGGTTCCACCTTCATGATTATGGATCTGTGAGTGAATTGTTTTCTAACACGACCCTTTTATTTATATTAGGTCTTAAAGTTTTTGCATAAATTAGGGCGTGGTCACATTGAGTGACGGCTCTGTCAAGTGACTGCTGCTGCTAGCTTCTTGTCTCTCTGCTAGATGCTCCGTGAAGCTACTGGGACTCTGCCTGCTCAGCTCATCCAGGGAACACAACTTGACCCCGGCCGTGGTTGTTTGTTCTTCATGCTTATATATCGGACTATTCTTTCACACACACATACGGGTTTTGAGCCGAGGGCGACACCGTACTTCCGGTATCCGCCATTTCACACGAGGTGCAAGCAGAATATCATAGTCTATTGCCTTAATCAATATAGTCAACTCTAAAATACCACATGTGAAGATAAACTTCTGTTTTTGCAATGTTGAGGTAGAATGAAGGAGTCTGGAACGTCGTTTAGCCAAAGCACTGAGAGTTTTATTGATCACAGTACATTAATACGGCCGGGGAGATCACTTAGTTTCACACTGTCCCGTGCTCCACCATCATGATCTCTGCTCCAAAAGCCACAAAACATCTAGCACCACGAGAAGAGGCGGGCCGACAGAAACCCGCGTTTACCTAATCAATAGCAAATGGGAGACAATACTCTACTTGTCTCAAGGAAATGCAGACAAGCCTGAAACCTTCCCCCCACAGGATATGGGAGAAGCGTTTGACCTGTGACCTCAACTTACAGAGGAGTCTTTGACTGATACTACTACAAACACATGTTTGCAGTATCACAGAATCTAAGAAACTATAGGAAACTCTATAAACATATCAGATTAAAATATTCTCTTACAGATTCACTCTTTTTATCAATCTATTGATAACCAATTAACATTAGTCTAAGAATATTTCAGTCAATACTTAAAATCAATAAGCGTCTTCAGAGTTGGGTGGGCTCAGATACATTCATTACATTAAAAGTAGAACAAGATTGAAAACACTTCAATCACCTTGATTGAACACAGTCAATCATAATAAAAATCATCTCTCTTCAGTGCTTGGCATCTTTTGTCAAAAGGCACAATAATAAACACATGGGATACAAAATATTACAGCAAAATATATGTTTCAAAAATAAGATCTTTTATCATTTATCACTCAGTTAATCTCATTCATCAAACACAAATTCTAAATCAGCTTACATCTCAAAGATTTACTTTAAGGCAATTACTTATTAAAAACACAATTAGAATTTAGGATTTATAATAAATCCAATTGAGGTATAAATCAGAATCATGAGAGATCCAGCTAAGGTTCCTAGTTAAGGTATAAATTCACAGTGATGAATCGATCAATCTGTAATCTGTAAAGTTACAGTGTCCTCAATCTTTAACATTACTTTACGTTGACTTCATTACGCTTTATTCAAGAGTAAGGCATGATATTTAATTAATTACATTACTTCAACTATCAATCATTATGTCATTTCAAAATCTGAAGGGAAAACTAAACAATTCTCAAAATGTTTAACAATCTGAAAAATCAAACATTTTATTGTATAACGACCTCAAAAAGAAATATCAAAACATCTGTTCTTTATTCAGAGCATCAACTGAGATCAATATCAAAACATCTGTTCTTACCTGGTAATGATTAAGGATAGTAACATTGTCTGTAATCAATATTAGAAATATCTTATTGTTCAATACCTTATACATCTGAAAATATCAATTAATGAATTAGTTTAGTGTGAAACTGTAATCTGATCTGACAAAATATATTTATCACCACTATTTAACACATATCTGTTCATTGGGAATACAAAAACAATCATTAATTGTACATCTGTAATCATCTGATCATTCAATTCAAATGTTATCTTTGTATCAGAGCTAGAAGACATGTTTTCCTCCTCTCTTTATGACACAGAATGTCTGGTGTGTAAAGGCATCCTGATACTGTAGATTAGCACTGAGGTGCTGATTGGCTCAAAACTCTTCTTCATCAGAGCGCCATAACTCAATTATCTGTAGATTAGCACTGAGGTGCTGATTGGCTCAAAACTCTTCTTCATCAGAGCGCCATATCTCAACCCCCCCCAATTGCTCTGCTTTTGTGGCTCAATTCAGTGAGCACTTTATGATCTCCCAGTGAAACAGAGGCTCATCTGCCTGTATTCCTTCTGCTATCTGCTTGAGAGCAGTGCACCTGCCTATTCCAAGTGGCACATCCAGATGCCCCCCCTGTGATGGGAGAGGTTATGAATTAGGAACATCTGCTCCTCCAAGAAACATGGAACCTTGTATGAAGCCTCTGAAACCATCGCTCGTCCTGCAGAGTTGTCTGTTTGCCCCCCCCCCCCCCCCCCCCCCCCCGAGCAGAAAGATGAAGAAGCATCCCATCTCATCAGAAAGTTGAAGATTAGAATCCTCTCATCTCGATCGACCTCGTGCCTCCTTGCCCGTGGATGGGGGTGCTCTCTGCAGCCGGAGAGTGTGATCCTCTCTCTCTGACCCTTGGCCTTCAGAGCTGTCCTAGTTATTGGGTTAACACTTGATAGGGATGTTTTCCTGAGTGCAGACAACTCAAGGTAATGGATTAGCACATTATCATTCAATTACAAAAATAGGATAGGCCCCCTCAGAATGATTTGGGAGCCTTCCTGAGACATGCACATTATAAATGTAAGGTTTGTGTTAGTCATTTAACATGCAAGAATCATATACTCATCAGTCCAAAGCAGAGAAATGTTATTTTAAGTTAAATGTGAGCTAGTCCCTGTGGATATAACCCTTTCTCAATGATTCTGAATGTTATATTAATTCACCATTTACCGTTTGATCAAGGATTAGTTTATCAGAAGTACATTTCCTCTTCCATAAAACATAGGTTTGAGAAATGAATGTTCCAATATGAAATCAATTGCTCAATTTCTCAATATAATTTGACTCTTCCCTCTCTTTTCTTACATATTGTCACATATGAAATAATAACTTAGGAGTCTATTTAAGCATGGTATTGTCTATATAAGCTATTAATCGAGAAAACTCAGAGTCAGTATGCAACTCGCAAATATCTCTCCTCCTTCCTATCCCTCTTTACTCACTTCCCCATCTCTTTCTATTGTCTCTTTCTCATCCCTCTCTCTTCTTCCTATCCCTCTTTACTCACTTCCCCATCTCTTTCTCATCCCTCTCTCTTCTTCATCTCACTCTCATCTCCCTTTACTCACTTCCCCATCTCTTTCTCATCCCTCTCTCTTCTTCATCTCACTCTCATCTCTTTCTCTCTTACTTCTGTTAGATATGAAGTAAAAACATACAAGTCCATGTAAGCATCTGAGTTACCACCGTTACCAAACGGTGTGCCGTGGCACACTGGTGTGCCGTGAGGCAAGTCCGGGTGTGCCGTGGGATTTTGTGACAACCATACGTTATTATTGCAATATACAACTACACAAAAATAATTTTTTAAAATTTTTTTTTATTTACTATATCAGTACTTTGTAGGTTTATATGTACGTAATCTGCGCGACTTGCGCGTCCACATCTCCACGTGCAGTGCTGCATAAACATGGCTGAGTCAGCGATAACTCTCGAGGGGTGGAGGTATGCCCATTATTTTTATATCACGCAGTCTGTTCTTCTTCTCTGTCTTCCGGTTGTTGCCTGTATTGAATGACAAATACACACTACCGCCATGGATGCACAATAATAACTAGATACAGCGTGGGAGGCGGGGCCTCATTCATTCCTATGAGAGCTGCTCATTAGCGCATGATGATAAAATGGCCCAACTTTTGAGAGAGTGAAACGTCACAGATTACCCAGCATGCCTGAGAAGTACCCGTATGTGCACTCATAGAGCATGCGCAACTTTAACCAAAATGCTCGTTCACATCAAGCACGTCAATTTGCGTACACGTAACAGCACCGCGCGTTCATGACAGCATGGTAATGGTTTGTTGTTATCATGGATTTGATATGAACGAGGCGGCAGTTAGCAGCTAGCGGCTAGCTAGTAATGATCTAGTGATATCGGTAATATTAACTCTATTTAATACAACATTTACGGTACAAGATTTAATCATACAGCCCATGTAGTATGACAATGAATTACAGCAAACATGTGCAATATATCCATTATTACAGCTCCGTGGGATGGCAGTAAGACGATATGGATCCGTTCCCATTGTGCATCCATGGGTAAAGATAAACGCAACTCACATTGGTTCCTCATACAGCATCTCTGTAAACTACGTGTATTCACTGAATTTCACTCTCTGCCTTTAACGGCTCGTTGTAGCTCCAATAGCTCCAGCCCCACCCTCCCTGTGAGCACAGTGTGCTCTGATTGGTCGGGACACGTAACATGAACGTGCCGGGCTGCGCGGTCCCGTGGATTAGATGCGCGTTCATAATGCAGAGGGAAATAACTCTCAGAATAACGTTATTAGCAAAAAAATTTACAACTTGAGGAACGAATGTTTTTAATAAGGGCTATACAAGTGTTCATACTGGGTAGTTTATTTAGTTAAAAAAATTATCCAACGAGTTACAGACCACTCTTTCCCCATGTAAGTCAATGGGAAAAGTGTTTCCGGGCCTGGCAACCAAACCGGAAGTGTAGTACCGCCGTTTGGCCAGCACGAATATTTTCATCTGAGTCCGGCGCACTTCCTGGGGGCTTGACTACCGCCGCCTGCTGGTAAGGAAAGTTATTGCCACTCACGCATGCGCAGTTTGTACGTGCTCGGCGAGTAAAGTAATGAGTAAAGTAACGAGTTACTTTATGTAGATAGTAACGAAGTAGTGTAATATATTACATTTTTAAAGTAATACATTTATAATTTGTAGTTCAGGACCATGGACAATGCAGCTTCCTTGCATTGACAGTTGTCTGTGCTGAATTTCTGCTGAGTTTCCTTTTGCCTCATTTTCTATTTTGTGACCTGTCTGGTGTAAATGAGTGTGTTGCTGCTTTGATGAAGCCTAATTTGATAAAGTTTCAAATTAATTTCTGAAATATTTCGTAATATAGTTGTCTTTGTCACATTTTATTTTGCATTAGTAAATAATTATGCACATTTACAGATACTTTACATGATATGAGTGATAACACGTGTTATAAGGGCTATTTTTTCACAATAGGTGTGCCTTGAGATTTTTTTTTACTTGTCCTTTGGTGTGCCTTGGGCACAAAAAAGTTTGGAAACCACTGGCATAAATGATAGTGGGAGTCTGAGGGTGTCATTACTGAGAAATGTCAAAGAAATTCAAAACCTTACATTTTAAAACAGGTTTGCATTCCTCCACTTAAGGTGACGTTATCATTGGAAACAATAAAACCGAACTATTTTGATGTAGAATCTATAAATTGAATCGTTAGAGCAGAACAAAATGGTTGTATTGTAGCCTCAGTTCCGTGCAGCCTCTAGTTTCAACAGGTGGAAACATGGTCCATATAATGTGAATACATGCAGAAGTAGACAGTAAGAGGCCCCTGACATTAGGCCTATTTGTTAAAATAGTAGGGGCTCTTCACTCTGCATAGCAGTATGAATAGCCTTCAAAAAACAAACAACCCACTCCATGGTAACGAGAGTCATATTTCTGACCCATATGCCCTAAGTGAAGCCGTTAGTCTCATCTAACTGACCCAAGGGTTGGTGCTGGTGTGACAGTTCCAAGTGTTCAGAGCAGACTTCAAGCTTTCAGTTCATGGCTCGGTGGGGGGGAGCAGACCCGCGTGAGACAGTATCAAGGCTGTAATGTTCAGTGTGAGGAGCGTCATTCTCTCTGGGAGAAGGAAATGGTGTCCATTCTCGGACCAAACCATTAATGTCATGTAGAGCAGCCATAGCATCTCTGTGACTGCACTCAGCCGAACTGTAGCAGTGAAGCTGTCCAACGCCATTAGACAAAATGGAACCACGTGCTAACAAAAAGGACACAGGGTCATCAATGTCTCTCTTTACCATTGGCCTAATCATAAACAAATTAGTGGGAAAAATGTGGAACACTAATCCATCATGTGGAATGTTGAGTTAATTTAAATAATTACTTATGGGTTGAAATCAAATTAACATTAACATTAGAACTAAAGTCAGTTAACAAATTGGACTTGCACAGATCAGTAATCAATACACCATTTTCCCAGCTCTGTGATGAAAACGATAACAGGCAGGGATGCAAACTTGTCATCTTTTGGGGAAATTTGCCGTTTTGAATCCAAAATAGGTCGTTTGTGTGATTCAATAAAATATTATTGGGGTATGGACAGGGTTGCTAACTTTGGGTACCTGGCTGGAGTGAGATTTTGATATCATGGGTTTAATTACACACATGCGCACGAAGTGACTGCTATCGTGTCAGTAGCGGGACCTTAGCATATATTTAGGATATATATATATAATATATATATACAAATACACAATATTGGACATAGACTATAAAGGGCACACAGTTTCATTCACTAATGAAAGTCAAACACATGTTTGTTTCCACTGTTTTATTGTGTGCCTGTCGCGATAAGCAACTAATTGACTTATCGGCTCCCGAGTATTTGTATTGGATAATCTATGGTAGGGCTAACCCATACAGTGGTGGGGCTCAAATCAGTATTTGAAATGTAATTACATACACGCTATATCGCCCCTGGAGAGTGAAACGCCACGCGTGAGGTTTAGATTATTTCCCTGTCTCAATCCAAATTGAACTGTATGAAATAAAAATAAGCACATTTGTCTTGTAGTAAATAAAAGGGCGACCTGGAGGCAATCCTGTCATTTCCTCACAAGTGAAAGAGTTGACATGCTGAAAACCCAACCCCCGCTTGGGGTCTGGGGGGATTCTCCCCCAGGAGATTTTTTGAAATACTAACATAATTATACATTCTCTCTTTAGAGGAAAAAATAAATCCATCTATTACTACACGACATATTTAAATGAAGCTGAACCTGCTGCTCCTCGGGAAGAGGCTGTGTGAATTACTTTACATTACCCCATTGTTCTGTGTGTCAAAATGGAAGGTTTCTGGCTAACGTTAGCTTAGGTACTCAGATCTTGTACTTGAGTAAAAGTAGAAGTACCAGAGTGTAGGAATACTAAGTTACAGTAAAAGTACTGCATTCAAAATGTTACTCAAGTAAAAGTATAAAAGTATTGTCATCAAAATATAGTGAAAATAGCGACAGTAAAAGTAGTCACTGTGCAGATTGGTTTATTTCAGAATACTATATATGATATGTTTTATAATGATTGATCATGAAAGTGTTCTCAAAGCTGGTAAAGGTGCAGCTAGTTTGAATGACTTTGTGTACTGCAGGGTAGCTTGTGGATTTACTCCAGGTGGAACTAAAGTCTGATTCAACACTTGATTATATTTCACATCATTCATCCACATCTGAAAGTAACTAAAAGGTATTAAATACATGTAGTGGAGTAGAAATACACCATGTACCACTGAACTGTAGTGGAGTAGAAGAATAAAGTAGCAAAACATTTAAATACTCAAATAAAGTACCAGTATCTCAAAATTGTGCCCAAGTATAGTACTTGTTGAGTTTATGAACTTAGTTACTTTAGACCAGTGGCTATACAGATAGAAAGAGTGCTGAAATTAGATCTTCCTTTGTGCTCAGGCTCATAAAACCCCCAACGCACCGTGCTGTGGTCTGCTTCAGATTATCTTTTCCTTCCAGAGGTCACGCCTGTCTCTGACCCCGTGTCTTGCGTTTTATTTTATTTTCTTCTTCTGCAGCACCAAGCAGAGTAAAGAAAAGGAGGGGATTTTGACTAGAAATAATTTGAAACAGTTTAATAAAGAATGTTGAACTATATTTAAAACTGTAATTGAACTTCAACTTATATCAATTCTCCAATTCCAGTGGCCAGTTGGAAACAGATAATGACAAAGTTTTCATTTTGCATCAATCGTGCAAAAAGGTTCAATCACCATTATGTCTGAGTCTTGTCTTATCTGCTTTGTTTCGGAATGTGTTCAATACATTAGGTTTTTTTATTTTCATTATTACCATACAATACATAGATTAAGAATAAATGAAACAAATAATTCAACATTGACCTATTTGAGCAGACAGATGACCCGCAGTGATGCCTCTGAGGTTCCCGGGTGTACAACAGAGGCTTTTTGCTATTTATTTTCCTTTTGCGGAAATTTAGATTACAATGTATAATTTTGCTCTACATCCCTACATCATGCATTTTTTCTCTCAAGTAATTTACTTTTGGTGAGATAACTAAAGTTTAGTTCATTTTACCTTGGCTGTGGACTGATTCATTATTAGTTGTTACAAAGCATGCACAAGACGGCGGGTAGACAAACAAACACGAAACAATTATACAAACAAACATGAACCCGCAACAAATCAGCGCCCTGGCCAAAAATGCATCCAGTTTAATTTAGTCCGAAATTACGGAAACGTCAACGGGAGCACAGAAATATCTGTTTAATATGGGCTCTTCTCAGCCATATTTACTAGTAATCTGTTGATGAGCAATAAACTACCTTATTCTCAATCAAAACCACTATGCAAATGTAGTGGTAAAACTGCTCAACCGATCGAGAGCAGAGATTTTTTTAATTAATTCAGTACTTATTTATTTTTTTATTTTTTTAAACAACATCCAATTCAATAATCCGTTAGTTTATTAAACACAGTGTGAATGTAATATTCTGCCACCACCCTTCCCATTTAATAGCTAAATTTAGTTCTTGAGCTTATGGTGTGATTAACAGAAAATACAAGTCTGTGTTCTTAAACATTCCTCGTGTGCCGTTCACCACAGGGGGGAGGGGAATTCGCCCTCCCTCGTGCAGGCTTGAGCAGACACCCGAAAACGGATTGGTCTGATTTAACCCGTTGAAATCTCCAGAATTCGGCAATTTGTTTCAATTACAAATCCTCACATTGCTTTTTGAAACAGAGGTTCCACCTTGCTGATGCTTTCCTTAAGGTCTCTCCGAATATTTGCAGTGTGTGATTGTCCAGTAATTTAATTCTAGAAAACACACACAGCGGAAATCGTTAAAAGTCGATGTTCCGAGGTTATTTATTAGCCCCAAATATTCTTATTGTTTTATACATGAGCTGTGCTTGCTTTTGTTGGCACTTTCCCCAGCAGCAATCACAGGAAAAACCGGCCAGGATAGAATCCCCTAGACACCGATTCCTCAGGTTATGATTAAGCCTTCAAATGTACATGGAGAGACCAAAACAAATTGCACTCGCGCAGTTTCACAAGTAATTTTGATACCGTCAATCACAGAGTCTGGTAAGGCAGTTGTTCAAATAGATTTGAAAAAAGCACTTACCAGTCTTCTGAAGAAATCTCGGTATCCTGTTCGTAGACGCCAATTGTGAAGATAAACTTCTGTTGTTGCAATGTTGAGGTAGAATGAAGGAGTCTGGAACGTCGTTTAGCCAAAGCACTGAGAGTTTTATTGATCACAGTACATTAATACGGCCGGGGAGATCACTTAGTTTCACACTGTCCCGTGCTCCACCATCATGATCTCTGCTCCAAAAGCCACAAAATATCTAGCACCACGAGGAGAGGCGGGCCCACAGAAGCCCGCGTTTACCTAATCAATAGCAAATGGGAGACAATACTCTACTTGTCTCAAGGAAACGCAGACAAGCCTGAAACCTTCCCCCCACAGGATATGGGAGAAGCGTTTGACCTGTGACCTCAACTTACAGAGGAGTCTTTGACTGATACTACTACAAACACATGTTTGCAGTATCACAGAATCTAAGAAACTATAGGAAACTCTATAAACAGATCAGATTAAAATATTATCTTACACCACATATATGCATTGGCATGATAATATTATTGTGACAAGTGGGGTATTCACCTGGTGTTTCCAGAAGATAGACGTAGATGCTGCCAAAATCGACCAAAGGCCACTTTCGAGGATCGTTTTTCCATACATCTGCAGGCAGTCTGTAAGGGCAATCCGACAACCCACACAGCTCTAGTTTACGCTGGTAACGACCTAGAGCACACCCCTCAAGTCCAGAGATGTAATCCGAAGACATGCAGTGATTTCTTCGGTCGTTAATTCAGAAAAAAAACCTAATGCGCTCTGCCTGGCTACGTTAGCTAGCTGTTTATATTAGCACCTCCAGGATATTAGCACCTCCAGAAAAATGGCGTATTTATATATATATGGCGCGCGTTGCATTGTGGGTAGCTCGTGACGTCACTGTGTGTGAAATAATTTTGACTCGCTCTGCGGTTAAAACAGACGGTGCATGCATGCGGTTTTGCGGTAAGTGAAAATCGAGTACTTATTTATGTGTTAATGATTTTAATCGGCTACGTAATGAATGTTAAGGCTTGGTTTAGTGTGTAAGCGAGTGGTAGCTACATCGGTGCTAATGATGCTAATCGTAGCCGACAAGTTAAAATCATAGACTGTATATATAAACGTTAAAACGAAATAGACAAGTGTTAAGCGTTAAGTGGGATAATACTGTAGAACAAACGGCTTCTGTTTGAGTTTGATAAAATAAGGTCATCCTTGTAACTTAGAGATATTTTATTATGTAGGTAGGAACTGTATGCATCTAAGGTTAATTTAAATTGGCTATGCTCAAGTATGTAGACAAGCTAACGTCGAAGTAGTGTATGTGAAATCAACCTCACAATAAGATGTGTGTATATTACAATTATTAATGTCATATTTCAAGATGATTACTTAGATATTACAATATGGTTGGTTGAGCTGGAGTTCATTATCGAGCTTACACGTTAACGTCACAGTCATCTGAAGAACGAACCCAAACCTTGTTGTTTTTATTAATTGCATTACCAAATGGGTATCAAATAAACAGTAAGCATTGGTAACACAACTTCCAAAGTTACAGTAAAGAATAAAAAGGACCCTGACTCGGACAATTCACAATCCAACATGTTCAACAGAAGAGAATCAGTTATATTGTTTGTACACATGGTACTTTACATATATATATCGGTTTGTTTAAGGTGTCCAGGTGATGCAGACAGGCTGGACCAGAGAGTGAGAGACAGAACTGGACTCCTCACAGCAGTGAACTTCAGCACAGGTACAAAGACTCTTTTTTCATACTCTACAAAGAATCAAGAAAGATATTGGTTTAAATGAATGAAGTATTGACTTTAATACACTGATATACATTCCATTAAACAATACTAAATACTAGATCACCTACACATCAGTTAAGTTGAGGGTTTTTTCCATGCAAAAAGTTACATTTTAGATATTTAGTAATATGACTTTGTCAGCTTTCTAATGCAATGTGTTGAAGGCAAAGATATTTAACACATAGTGAGAACTGCTACTATTTATCTCTCAATATTGTCTGTAAAAAACGTGGTAAAAGTTATTCTTTCAGTGAGACAACAGAGCAAGCTTCTACAGTTGCACTACGTTTTTATAACAGTTCAATATTATTTTGATAATAACATATATTTCAATGTTGATGAACTTCATACTGTTCATTCATAATCTGATTGTCTTTGTAGCTCACTGTTGGAATAAAAAAAAAAACATTACAATTACAAAATAATTATATCTACAGCCCCTAAACACACAAACACACTGCTTTCATAAATAACACACTTGTTCTGCAATAATATGTTTTATGTTTCCTGTCATTTTTGTTAGGAAAGGACATGCCTGAAAGACACGACATGTTCTCCTTCTCTGAGGGTCAAGAAGAACATCCAAGAGGAACATTAAAAGCTGATGTTAAGAGATTTTAAGACCAGTACACTAAGAAACGACTTTTATTGTGAAAACACAGTCAGCTGATCGAATGCAGCTATTTCCACATCTACACTCCATCAGCTGATTATTTCTATTTACCTCACTTTATGAGCTTCACATCACTTGTGCCTTGTACCGCAGAGTTTGCAACGTCACAAATAAATGGGGCCAATCTTCAGTCAGATGTGAATGTGTCATATAACATTTTCAGTAAGAATAATGGACAAAAGGAGTGCAAATACAAATACAATTTATTGAAATGTGAACCAAAAGTTAATCAAATGTTTTAAATAAAAAGCACATATGGACAGAAGGTGTAAACCTATTAAATGTATAAGTAAACACATTTAGTCAAATAAAGTGACAGACTAGGCCTGTGCAGTTGGTATCAGCTTTGCCCAGCATGGGCTCCTCCATCAGGCCTGGTCCTCCTCGCAGAGGAAAGACCCTCAGTCCTCTCCAAACCAACAGACAGGACGTCCATCACACGGAGATTTCTCCCTGAAGTCTCTGCAGCTCTCTGGACACCAGGCTATCTCAATCCGTCCACACTGAATATGAGAGGGGGAAAATGAAAATAATAAATGCTTTGGACAATAAGAAATATAAAGTTGACTGTTGAGTTGCTCAGTTTTTTTAGATTGTCAATACTATTACTGTATAACTAATATCTCAGGTTAAGAGGCACATTCAAATAAAGATTGCTCTTTAAATGTTTTTGTTGTCTTTTGAATTGTTTGTCTAAAGTCAAGGATCTAGAACTGGTACTTAGTTGTAATGATACAGTCTGGTTATTATGCTGTTTGGAGGAGGCCTCACAGGTAAGAGCACTAACTAGCTATCATCACATGTACCTTAGCTTGACTTAAATGTATTAAACGGATAATTAAGTGATATCAAAATATAAATAACTAATGTCATGCAAACATATTAATATTTGCTTGATTCCAGTGTTGAATTTAGCATAATTGCATACAAACGTTAAGGGGTTTTAAGATTCTGAAGTATTATGCTAAAAACTCAATAACTTAGATTATTATTTATAGTTTTTCTGAATAGTTTCATTACCTTAGAAACGTAAAATGCCACGGCAGTGTGCAGATGGGGAGCATGTTAGCTTAGCTTGGTAGCTTCAGCTAGCTCTGGAACTTCCAGCTCGGTGGCAGCAGGTCCCGCCTTGGCTCCGCCTCGGCTCCACCTCTTTGCCCTTATTTGGAGCAGGCGGGAACAGGCGGGAGTTGAACTCTGACGTCACTGTCGAGCCGTTACTGGCCGACTCCGCCTACTTAGGGCTTCTCTGCAACGTCACAGACCCTACGTCCATTTATATATACAGTCTATGGTTACATCACATTACATGTTACTTGTTAGACCCTTTTATCCAAAGCGACTTAAATACTCAAAACTGTGGACAATTCCCACAGGAGCACTTTGGGGTGAAGTGTCTCAGGGACACAACGACATGCTGACTGCAGTGGGACTTGAACTTGCTATCCTCTGATTCAAAGATCAGCGCACTAAACCACTATGTCACATGCCTCCTTCCCCAGTTACCACACTCATCACATCAGCCCTCGTCCCCTCAACACTTTTTTGTAATGTTGTGTTGCTACTTTGTCTGTTGTTAAAGAAATACTGTGATGTTCAGGTGGATGCACACACACCAGGAGGAACTAACACTGCCATATGTTGCTCCAGAGCGGGGGTCTCCAACCTTTCTACACCTGAGAGCTACTTTGAAAAAATTAAAGTGGCCAAGAGCTACTTGCATCGCATCGCTTACATTTATTCACATAGCCCTCATCAGTTGAATTAAGCTACTTTTGTACACGTGTGAAATTGCAATACCTAAAGCTCATCTAAAATCTTAACTTCACATCAAGGTCCAAGAAAACGACAATTTCTCACATATTAATATGGACAACATAGTAAGTACATCACTGAAGATTCACATAAATGTCCAAGAGAAAAATACAATGTTTTCACTTCTTATTATGGCCCACATAGTAAATACATCGCCTTAATCACCACCGTACAAGCATCTTATGGCACATGTAAAATAAGTGCATTCACTCTTTTTTACAGTCAGTGAGATGAATGGCACTGCATGGAGTCCACCATAGAGGGGTCTGCTGGAGTGTACCCACCTAGGTTCACTCTAATAGTCATTTCCATGTTCATCAGTCAGTCTTGTTCTGTATTTAGATTTCATGACATTCATGCCAGAAAAAGCTGCTTCACAAAGTAGAGCCAAATAAAGCAGACGTGTTCAGTGCTGCTTGGTGAATGTTCTTATAGTTTTCTGGGTCTACAAGGATCCAGAAATGTTGTGAGTTTTGCTGAGACTTAAGCTGAACATTATTTTGGAGATGTATAGCCTCCATCTCCATCTCCACAGGATTGACACTGAACAGTGCAGCCATATTTTCTTCTTCTTCGTCTTGACATTAAATTATAAACCATAATAAATCAATTGTATAGGTCTAGCTAGCCTCCCTATATCTGTGTGTGACATTTTTCCATCCTCAAAAACAAAAAACTAATACTTCTGCAGTCTAGCTGCAGCTTCAAGCAATGGTATTCTGTTAAAAAAGGACACTGAATGTCCTGAATGAGGCATCACACATGACTTAAGTCTGAGCACAGCAGACAACAGGAGTATTTACAACAGCATATAAAAACAAAAATAGTGCATGTGGGTGCACACTTACATTCTCTGTCTTACTGTTACATGAATCCCGTGAATGTATGATATTTGAAGAGTTTATCGCGGCCACTAGAGGGCAGCGTCACTGCTGTCGCTGTCCGGATATGCCGTGCTCTGACCTGGTAGTGCCGAGCGGCCATTTTAGTTCAAATATTGTTCATTCAATCCGCCTCGAGTTGAGACGTTCATCCACTCATTCATGTAAGATTGTTTCCACTATTGTTTGGTGTGTCTTTACTCTATGTAATTGAATATATGTGTATTGGTCATGACATGCATGTATGTAGTACTTTGTCAGCTTATCTTATCTAGTATATATCTAGTACTTTGTCAGCTTATCTTGCTGCATTGCTCTGTTTCAGGGTGTCGTCATCCTTGTCATTAAAGTACCGAAACTGACATTGAGGAGTGTGTTTCTTCATGACGACACCATGGTCGTTGTTGGATGCCCTGTCCCCGGCTGCGAGTTCGAATCCGAAGACTTGTCTGAAGCACTCGTCATTGCTATATTGACGATTCATGGATTTAGCCACCAGCACGCAGCGGCTGTCATGGCCGCGCCAGCCCAGGCCCCAGCCCAGGCCCCAGCCCCCAGCCCCTCACGGCCCGAGACTCGATCGGCCCAAAGTTGATGTGGGCGTGTCGATAGAGGAATGGAACGTGTTCATCTGCAGTTGGGACGTATTCCAGCTGTTTCAGTGCGCTGGGTCTGTACTTGGAGACAGCCTGTTGAAAGCCGTCCCCGACGCCGCTTCCGGACCCTTGCCAGACCTAATCACCGGCATGCGTTCCCTAGCTGTCATCCCAGTCGCTACATGCGTCCTGTGCACCGAGCTACTTCAGTTCCGCCAGGAACGCGATGAGACATTCCGTGCATTCGCTGCCAGAGTGCGAGGTAAAGCAGAGACATGCGCATATAATGCGGTATGCGAGTGTGGTAAGGACGTGGACTATACCGACCACATCATCCGTGATGTTCTGCTCAATGGCATTTATGACTCGGACACACGCCGCGAGACGCTGGGGACACCTGACGTCCTGGTTAAGCCAGTTAATGATGTAATTGCACTCGTCGAGAACAGAGAGATGGCCCGTAACGCTCTCCCGTCGTCCTCCCTATCAGCCATGTCGTCATTCCGGCGCCTGAAGACGACTCCACAGACGAGCCCCGCCCCGAGCCCTGCGGACGGGGCTAAACGTGCCCGGAATGTAAGAGCGTCTTTAACGTCTTCACGGAGGGGCCTCGCGGGTGGAATCCTAAGCCTCACCAGGTGTGCATTGGCTGTTACAGGGCCCGCCGACGACAGAGGCGTCAACAGCCGTCATCCGACAGTCAACAGGCCGCCATGGGGTCGGAGCCGGTCTCCCAGGTCTCATCGGTGCAAGCTTGGGCCCGCCCTGGCCAACGTCACAGGAGCCATCACAGGAGCCATCGCCGAGTGTAGTCGCACGGATGTGTCAACAGGCAAGCACCTATCAGACTCGAGCACCACATCTTCTCCAAGGGCGAATGGAGACGGGCCAGGCTGAGAGACCACCCCCGAGCATTAATCACCATCTCGATGGAAATGCCAGTCGGGCTGAGGGATGGCACCGGCAACCGGGGCTCTGCCGACGGAGCTCGGATATCCGCCGTCGCGGACACTGGCGCGCAGTCGGACCTTTGGTCGCTGGAGGAGTTCCTGGCCTGTGGTTTCTCGCGGGACGACCTGCGACCCGTCAGCCTCAGCCTGTCGGCCGCCAACCGCTCCCCTATAACCATCGAGGGAGCGTTCTTCGCTAGGCTCTCGACGACCTGCAGCGGGGGGCGTGTTACATCCTGCCGTTCCATGGTATATGTGAGCAGCTCGGTCTGGGCCATGTACCTCTCTTACGAGTCGTTGCTCAACCTCGGCCTCTTGCCCGTGAACTTCCCATCGGACGACGTTGCAGGGGGGCCCAAGGACAGGCGTAGCCCTGACACGGCTGACACGCCAGACCAGCCCTTGTCCGTCAATGCGACGAGGTTAGCCAACGGCGGCTGCGTGAGGCCAGGTGACCCCCGGGAGGCCCAGTGCTCATGTCCTCAGCGCACGGTCCCCCCGGCGCGCCCCGCAGCACTGCCGTTCCCTTGTACGCCAGAGAACAACAACCGGATGAAAGGTTGGCTACTCGGGAGATATGCCTCGTCGACGTTCAATACTTGCCCCCATCGAGCACTACCATGCATGGAGGGGCCACCTATCGAGATGCACGTGGACCCCGCAGCTACGCCTAGGGCATGTCACACCGCGGCTACAGTGCCTCTACACTGGCAGCGGAGGGTCCACGATGACCTCCTGCCGGACGAAGCCCTTGGGGTCATTGAACGTGTGCCATACGGCGAGCCAGTGGCGTGGTGCCATCGTATGGTAGTCACTCGGAAGCACGACGGTTCCCCACGCAGGACCGTGGACCTCTCCCCCCTCAACAAGTTCTGCCAACGTGAGACCTTCGCCACTGAGTCCCCGTTCCACCTTGCACGCCGCGTCCCGAAGGGCACCTGGAAGACCGTCACGGACGCCTGGAACGGCTACCTGTCCCCCTGCGTGAGTCGGATCGCCACCTCACTACCTTCATCACACCCTTCGGCCGTTGGCGCTACACCAGGGCACCACAGGGTTTCCTGTCATCAGGGGATGGCTACAACCGTCGGTTTGATGCCGTCCTCTCGGACTATGAACGCAAGGAATGTTGTGTCCATCCACTATGACACCGACCTGGAGCAACACTGGTGGAGGACCATCGACTTCTTGACGCGTGTCGGCCGGTCGGGCATCGTGTTGAACCCAGACAAGTTTCAGTTCGCGGAGAGGTGCGTTGATTTCGCTGGCTTCAGGGTGTCGGAATCTACCATCGAACCGCTCCCGAAGTACTTGGACGCCATCCGGGACTTCCCCACCCCAGGCTCCACGACGGACATCAGGAGTTGGTTCGGCCTTGTCAACCAGGTGGCCAACTACGCCCAGTTGCGTGAGACGATGGCTCCATTTAAGCCGTTCCTCAGCCCACGCTGTGTGTTCCTATGGTCCCCCGTTCTGGAGGAGGCCTTCCAGGCGTCCAAGCAAGCCATAATGGAGGCCATCCGCGAGGGCGTGGAGATGCAGAAGCATACCTGCCTCCGCCCTGACTGGTCCATGCGTGGCATTGGCTACTTCCTGCTCCAGCAACATTGTCACTGTGCCTCGGGCATACCGGACTGCTGTCCAGGTGGATGGAGGATCACCCTCGCGGGTTCGCGTTTCCTGTCCCCTGCGGAGCAGCGCTATGCGGCCGTCGAGGGAGAGGCCCAAGCTGTGGCCTGGGGTCTGGAACAGACGCGGTACTTCACGCAGGGGTCCGACAACCTCGTCGTGGTCACCGACCATAAGCCGTTGGTGAAGATCTTTGGCGACCGTACGCTGGATGAGATAACGAACTCGCGTCCAGTACTCAAGTTGTAAAAAAAAATCAGGGGGGATGGTGGATTTTATCATATGGGGACATAATTTGTGCTGATAACCCGCAGAGGGTGGGAGACCAACCAGCATAAAGATAATTATTATACTCCTAAAACAACATGCATGTTATGGATGTTCAGATACTCCTTTCATTGCTCTTGACCAAGGCACTTCAGAATTAGAGTCGGTCCCCGGGCTGCCATGGCAGCACTAACATTTAGGGTCAAATGCAGAGGACAATTAGGGCAAAAAATGTTTTCACTTTAATTTAAAGGGGGGGAGGGGATACAAAAATGTGGTTATAATGGAAGTATATGGTACAAATCTTGTACATTAACAGTCCCTCATTTATTATTCAGATGATCAACTGATTATACTAATGATAAAGTCAAAATAGTTTTTAGAATATTGAATTATAGTGTATTTTTTCAAAAAAGCAGTTACTGGTATACGATCAAAACTGGTATCTAAAGGGTTACATTTGTATCATAATTAATTAAATCATTATGTAAATTCTTCATGAAAAATTTGAGGAAGAAAATTAGAAAAATATTGATCCGTCATCATTTTATTGCAGTTCAAATACAAATATTTTATGTTAACATTCCCAATGTTACTTTTTTTAACAGGGCATTAAGTGCAAATTGAAATTGTTTACAAAATATGAAAATATATTAAAAGATTATACAGATAATACAAAATAGGACCAATGTTGTCAATGGCTGCCTACTCCACTCACTCTCCCCCATCTCATAGAAGTTTCCAAAGATTTTCATAATCATGCTTTTTGGTCTCGATTTTTCTGGCTCTTGCTTTCGGATTGTTAGCTAAGCAATGGCTTTGAAGCCAAGTCTTGACGTATACCTCTGGTCTGAACTTGTTCAGTGGAGGGCCAACACACTTGATGAAAAGCAAGGCTAACATGCTTTTTACCTCTAGGGAGCTTCTAGTTGTGGTTAAAATGTTCATCTGACTAAACCCACGTTCACACTCAGCTGTGGAGATGACCAGAGTGTTCACTGCTTGAAGGAGGGGTTTCAGCTCTTCTGGTGCTGGTGGTATCATTTCATCAACAGTTTTGAATCTTACCAGCTAGCTAACACGAGAGAAAAACGTATATCTCCAAACTAATTTGTTGTTGCTGCTTATGTCCATAGATTCCACCTTTGGTGACTAAAGTAGTGAGTAATGACCAGTGTTGTGCTAGTTACTGAAAACCAGTAACTAGTTACCATTACTAGTTACTTCATTTAAAAAGTAACTTAGTTACTTTACTAGTTACTTACACTCAAAAGTAATGCGTTACTGTGAAAAGTAACGTTTTCGTTACTTGAAAAAAGGTCTCCCATTAATGCCCTTATAGCCTTCATTTCAGTACTGTTATTGCATTGGAGAATAATACAATCTGTTGATCAACTTGACATGCATTATATGCAATCTGGATTGCATCGATATTAGCTGGCTTTCCATTTTTGTATATTCTTTCTCCAGGTAGTTGGAAAAAGTTTTCCGTCCCATATGCCGTGTGCCGCCCGGACATGCTATCATGCTAACTAGCTCCCTGAAAACGGGTGACTCCACTGTAGCAATAGCCTGCATGTGTTCTACAACATACCGTGCAATGACTTTATCGACTTTTCCCTGGATAGCAGTCCTTTGGTTAAAATCCAGCCGCTGTTGCTTAGGTGGAGGTGGAGTGGCGTCGGCTGAGTCTCTGTGGTCTTAGCTACTAGCTTCGTCCCAGCATGTTGTTTTTGCAGATGTTTTAAGAGATTTGAATTACTGGTTTGGGCAGTAGATAGGATCTTTGACCCGCCAAGACACAACTTACATTTAACTAAAACGTTCTTTTCTTTGTGCTCGACAAAAGTGAAATAGTGAGAATATCTCCAGGTGGAGAAACTAGACTTGAGCTCCGCCGCCGCCATGATAGTCTTGTTAGTAAACAACACAAACACGCCCACAGCCCATCTCCACATGTGACACAGGAAGTATCTAAGTACATTTACTCAAGTACTGTACTTAAGTATAGTTCTCATCTCTGTTCGCCTGGCTGTTGACTATATACAAAAACTAACGCAGTAACGGAGTAACGCACCATGTAGTAACGGTAACTGAGTTACTGAATTTAAAAAGTAATGCGTTAGAGTACTAGTTACTGCCAAAAATAACGGCGTTACAGTAACGCGTTACTTGTAACGCGTTAGTCCCAACACTGGTAATGACTAAGATTACTGACTCTTGACTTACCTGAAATGTTATTTTTAGTATTTTTAAATATGAAGTCCCTCAGATCGCGTTGTCCTCCTGGTTGCTTGGCCATTGTGATGACCGTTACCTGCGCTTCTGGCATCGATCAAACAGGCTCATCACGGCGCTCTGGCGCCCTCTAGGGCACTCGCATAGTATAGCATCAGTGACTTGGTAAAAATGTCATTGCCTGTGTGCGTGCTCCCTCTCCCACAGTATTTTACTCAAAATGCGCAAAATTAATGTTGAAATAGCAGTAATACCAGTGCCACGTTCATTGATACAATTACATAAGGGATGGAAAGGGGGAATGGCAGTTTTAGAAGGGGGATGATTTTGACCGTTTTTATTTCAGGGGGGATGCCATCCCCCCTCATCCCCCCTCAACTCGAGTACTGCTCGCGTCTGTTTAGACTCAAGCAGCGCACCCTCCCATGGCGCTTTGACATTGTGCATCTGCCTGGCAAGAGCAACTATGCCGCTGATGCCACGTCAAGGCATCCTTCCCCCTCGGGCTCAGCGAACGGCCTCTCCTTGGGGCTGCCGAGCGGGCCTGACGCCGTGGAGTCAGCACTCATGGCCTCCATCCGCGACGACGCACGGGAGCTCGGAGCCGTCTCTTGGCCCCTCCTCGCACGGGAGACAGCGGCTGACGGATGCCTCGGCCACCTCCTCCAACTCATCGAGCAGGAGGGTGGGATTGACGTAAATGATCCTGCCCTGGCGAGTCTGTCATCGGTCTGTGAGTCCGTCTACGCACAGGACGGCGTCCTGCTCTATCGGGACCGCGTCATGGTCCCCCCATCCCTCCGTGGGAGAGTCCTTCGGCATCTCCATGCCGCTCACCAGGGGACCTCAGCGATGGGGCAGCATGCCTGAGCCATAGTTTACTGGCCCGGGATTTCCGGGGACATTCAGGCCACCAGGGACGGGTGTGCAGACTGCAACCGCAACGCTCCGTCACAGGCGGCTACACCTCCCCTGCCGTCCTCACCCCCGTCCACGCCATTCGAGGCGGTATTTGCTGACTTCTTCGACTATGGGGGCCGCCACTACCTAGTTGTCGGGGACCGTCTCTCGGGCTGGGTAGAGGTCCTGAGCTCTACGGCGGGTACTGCCCTGGCGGGCTCAGCTGGCCTGGTCCAACACCTCCGTTCGTTCTTCGCCACCTTCGGCGTACCGGAGGAGTTCTCGAGCGACGGTGGTCCGGAATTCAAGGCGAGCCACACTGAGGACTTCCTCCGCTTATGGCACGTCAAACACTGTGTGTCTTCCGTTAGCTTTCCACAGTCGAATGGGAGGGCGGAAGTTGCTGTTAAGACTGCTAAGCGCCTCCTGATGTCCAACACCGGCCCGTCGGGCGGCCTTGATGAGGACCGCTTCCTGCGTGCTATGCTGCAGTTGCGAAACACGCCGGACCCCGACTGCAACCTCTCGCCGGCGCAGATAATCTTCGGCCGCCCCCTTCGTGGCTCGCACTCCTTCGTGGCTCGCACTCCTTCGTGAACTGCCTCTAGAAGTTCTCGAACCCGCATATCCGCCTGCTATGGCGCGAGGCATGGGCGGCGAAGGAGGATGCCCTTCGGACCCGTATGTCCCGTACCACCGAGTCTCTGGGGACTCACTCAAGACCGCTCCGCCCATTGGCACTCGGCCAAAGGGTATTCCTCCAGAACCAGCAAGGCGGTGGAGTCGCCGGGCCACGACCAGTATCGGGTCAGGGTTGACGGTTCGGGACGTTTGACACTGCGTCACTGCTGTCGCTGTCCGGATATGCCGTGCTCTGACCTGGTAGTGCCGAGCGGCCATTTTAGTTCAAATATTGTTCATTCACTCCGCCTCGAGTTGAGACGTTCATCCACTCATTCATGTAAGATTGTTTCCACTATTGTTTGGTGTGTCTTTACTCTATGTCATTGAATATATGTGTATTAGTCATGACATGCATGTATGTAGTACTTTGTCAGCTTATCTTATCTAGTATCTATCTAGTACTTTGTCAGCTTATCTTGCTGCATTGCTCTGTTTCAGGGTGTCGTCATCCTTGTCATTAAAGTACCGAAACTGACATTGAGGAGTGTGTTTCTTCAATATTAAGTTAGCTTCATCATCTCAATCAGTGATTAAGTGAATAATAAAGGTATATCGGGTCACGATCAGCCTGTCACTCATTATTTTCAGGGAGGGGGCGGGGTTTGGAGGAACGGAGGAGACGGTGATCGTGGAAGCTTTCCTCCTGCCTTCACAAACTTTACACACGTATTTATCAACTGAAAATAGCAAGAGGACATTCATACTCTGAAATCCAAGACTTGATTGAATCCACCAAAAACCTGACATGACGATAACGAGTGTTTTTCAAAAACACAAATCCCTCCCTGTGTGTCTCTGAGCCGCAGCTACACTGCCTGATTCAGAGCGAGTCATTCTGCTGTTGGTTCTGGACTGGTGTTGCTGGAGAAAGCAGACTGCTCCGTGTGTGGTGTCGCTGTGCCGCTGTCGCATCTGCTCCTTGATCTCAGCGTCACGGACCAATTTTATATTTGTGTGACAGACACAATTCTAAAATAAAAACACTTTATTGTCCGGCCGCGATCGAAAAATCAAGAAGCAACGTTACTACGCTGAAAAGCTGCCCACGAGCTACCGGTAGCTCGCGATCGACGTGTTGGAGAGCCCTGCTCCAGAGGAACATTTCTCCCAAAATTGTCTGCAATGTTTCAGTTAGTTTGATAGTCACTTATCCTAAAAAAACACACTGATCCAAACTAAGGCGCATGTCTAATAGTTCTCCAGTACACACGCCTCTGATTGGTTTACCTTCATATTCTCAGAGCAATGGGGATACCAGGCTTTGTGTATAATGAGCAGTCCCTGGATGGACAGGCTGTTAGCAGACCAGAACACTCAGGTCTGATTGAGCTGTTGGAGTTCTGCAGTTTTGTGATCATTTTGGATATACTTAATGTTCTTGTTTGCTTGTTGAGCACTCCTGTGTTAGCTTTGATATCCCTGTGCTGTCCCCGGTATATGTAGTGTATACAGGGGCGGCGGGTACTGTAGGCTAGGGAAGGCTAAGCCTTCCCAAATATTTGTGTCACTGCATCCTGGTAAAATAAAAATATAATGTATAATGTCTGTGTCTTTGACATTAGCGCTGCTATGCAGCCACCAGTGCCCTGTACGAAGCCAGTTCAACAGACCCTGGATATGTTTGAGTTATCTTAACTAACCCTAACAAACGAGATCTCGCTAGCGGTCCTACGACGCTGGTTATCAACTCGGTAAATCAAGCCAGGGGTTCTCTCTCCAGCTGAGAACGCGTTCATGTGAAAGGGGCGGGGTTAGCTACATTTGACCAATCTCAAACAGGGACAAGTGTACTGACAGCGCAGCGTCATACTTCATTAATGAAAAGTAAACTAATATTAGACAAATATGAACTTTAAACATCCATGACTTAAACATATAATCCAGGATACAAGCCACATAGTTGCACCTGCAAGGAGAATACAGAACAACTGGTTAAAAAATAACTACAGTGTTTGAAAGCGTACAACAGTTTTATGATACTGCCCCGTCTAAGACACGAGTGGATCTGACTTTATTACATTTGAGTTGAGTGTTTCGTCAATTTAATGTGTTGCTTAAAATAATACGTCTGCATATGTGACAATGTAAGTGTTGCACGGCCAGATACGGCTCGAGAAGCTGACTCAGATAAGGAAATATTGTGATATTATATGATCGATGATCTGATTGATGATGTGATATCAGTGTGATATGAATGATAAGTGCGACACGTCGGCGTCTTCTCTGCATACGGCAGTTGTTCTGTATTTCCTTTATCCTGTAATATGACTTTATAGATTTAAACTGACTGACGGACAACTTCTCACTTCAAAAAAGAAGAAGAAATCTAGACCGCAAAAATAATTAAACAAGCGAGTACCTGTTTTTCCTGGCTAAGGACAGGAACCAGGGGTGCCCAACCAGTCGATCGCGATCGACCGGTCGATCTCGGGGAGATTCCCAGTCGATCGCGAGATGTGTCTAAAAATAGAACAACAACATTCTGTTTTATCGTTAATGTCCTATAACTTAATCTTCCCGTGCCAGAATAATGCACTTGAACGCATCAAAGCTTTCTGATTGGCCGGCGTGACCCCATGTGTCGGGGCGTGGCTGGTAAGCAGTGGGCACTATTTCGCTGACGTTGTCCGTGTCAACAGGAGTGACAGTCCGCACACACACAAGACCGCAATTATGGCAGAAGCAAAAAAGCCCAAAATATATAATTTTCACTCCGAGTGGGAGGATGATTATTTGTGTATCTATTCCAATTCAAAGTCTATCTGTCTCATCTGCAATGCGAGCGTGGCTTTATCGAAGAAGGGTAATTTAGGAGCAGCATTTCAAAACAGTGCACAAACGCTACGAGACGGAATTCCCTCCTAATTCTGCCCTACGCTCCCAAAAGGGGAGGGGCCTGAAAGGACAGCTAAATGCACAGCAGTCTATTTTCACCAGGCCCAACAACAAGAGCAAGGCTGCTACCAGAGCATCTTATCGTGTCAGGCACGTTCTTGCGAAACACGAAGTCTTTCAAAGACGGCGAAGTTGTGAAAGAAGCATTCCTGGAGGCTGCCGACGCGCTTTTGCGGGACAGTAAAAATAACGAGCATTTCAACAGGTTTTTGATATAATAAAAACTCAAGTTGGATACTGTTATTAATCAGCAGTAAGTTTTAGTTTGTTTGAACTTATTCATTATAATTATTGTACAAAATGGTATAATAATGCAAACATTCAGATCTGTTCTGTTTAAATTGATTATAGTCTATTATCAATTCAGGTTAAGAAACTAGTGTTGCTTGCATCCTATTTTAAAGGCATTTCTTTTTATACTCGACTAAAATGCAACAAAAAAAGGTTTGATTATATTAATGTTGTCTTTTTTATTGCACTTTGGCAGCAGATTCCTGTGTAGCTTCAGATCTGAGTTGTCTTATTAGTAAGCCTCATTTATACTTTTGTAGCAACCCTATTTTTATATAATGACAAAGAAAGGGTTCAGAGTCTTTTCTTTTTTCCCTGTGTCATATGTGGCAGCACTGTTCAATGTTTCTTGAAAACATTACCCACTGTAGTATGTGACGTGTGAATAAACTCTGTATCAACAACACTGTTGTGTAGCTTCAGTTAAATACTTGTATGTGTGTAGATTAGAAAGAGGTAAGATAAAGGATCTGCAGTATTTTATGAAGTATTCATCGTACAAAGGTCAGTTTTATACAAGTAGAAGTGTGTATTTACCTGGTAGTAGGCTGTCAGTAACTACGCCTCTCTATTTGGACTGGTAGATCTCGGCAGACTGGCAACTTTAAAAGTAGCTCTCTGTTAAAAAAAGGTTGGGCACCCCTGCCATAGACTGTATTGATTGATTGATTGAAACGTTTATTAACAGCTTGTATATTGGGTACAGTACAGTACAGCTCAAAACATACAATTGTTAAGGGGATGCAGACCAGAGAAAGACTTTCGTCTTGTTTACATCAGGGTCCCCCATTTCCAATTCATCATGTCATTTAAGACATATAAGACATATTTGACATACAGATGGCTTATTTACAATTTACATACAGGTGGTTTTTTACATACAGATTGCTTATTTACAATTTTCATTTTAGATTTCGTACTAATACATCCTAACCGGACATTTAAGACATACCAAGTCTACAGATATACAGTTAGTAACAGAGTCTAAAATGCGAGTATATACATAGATGGGGGGGGGGGGGAAGCTGTCCATTGAACGACAGGTTGAGATTTGTACCATTACCGGGGCCAGTTTTGCAATGCTCTCCCCCGAAGGTGCTCTTTAAGAGAGGTTTTGAAGGTAAGTATAGTTTTACTTTCCTTTACAGTTGTGGGAAGAGCGTTCCACCTTGATGTGGCATAATTGCGAAACGTGTATTCCCCCTTTTTTGTGCCAAATCTGGGTTTCACATGATTTGTGGAGCTCCCTCTGGTGTTATGATCATGGTATTCCTTGACCTTTGGGAAGAATTTTGACATGTACATGGGTACCATAGAGGTGTAGTGGATCTTGTAGACCAGGCCCATTGCAAGTAGCTGTACTCTGTCGTCTACTCTAAGCCATCCTAGGTTGTCAAAGTGGGCAGAGGTGAGGTGGGTTCTAGATGAAAGGTCAAGCAGTAGTCTGACCAGTTTATTTTGCGATGTTTGAAGTTTTATTTTTAGCGCCTTGGAGGTGCTATGGTACCATGACGTGCAAGCATAGTCATATTACCCTTGAATGAGTGCTCCTGCCAGAGTTTTCAGGGTGTTTTTGTTTACCAGAGAGGAGATCCGGTATAGGAATCTAGTTCTTTGATTGACTTTTTTTATTACATTGGATGCCATTTTGTCACACGAGAGGTTTGCCTCAAGAATAGATCCTAGGTATGTAATTTCCTTCTTACTTGTGACAATAATGTCGCCCACTGCAACTGAGAAGTCGTCGGATTTGCTGAGATTATGTTTCGAACCGAAGAGAATGGACTCTGTTTTACCCAGGTGTAATGATAATTTATTATCGGCGAGCCAGGTGCAGATTCTGCCGAGCTCGGAGCTGAGGGTTTTTTCAACCTGCAACCTGTTCCTGTCAGAGACCAGCAGGGCTGAGTCGTCCGCGAACAGGAACAAGTTGCAGTCACATGCTGATGACATGTCATTTACATAAATTAGGAACAGTACCGGACCTAATATGCTTCCTTGTGGAACACCACAGCTCACTGGGAGGGGGGGGGACAGAGTACCGTTTACCTCCACCATCTGTTCTCTCCCCTCCAGGTAGGATTGCATCCAGCTCACCGATAGTTTATCAAAACCAATTGCTTTTAGCTTGTCAATCAGAATGGGGTGATTGACAGTGTCGAAAGCCTTTTGTAGGTCCAGCATCACCATGCCGCAGTACTTGCCCTCGTCCACCTCTTGTTTGATGTGGTCGCTCAAATAAAGAAGGCATGTGTCAGTGGAGTGGGATGTTCTAAAGCCAGATTGAAATTCATAGATTAGTTTATTTTCCGACGAGGTACTTTTCGACCTGTTCATATACTATTTTTTCCATGACTTTCGAGATGGAGGTAAGTATAGAGACAGGGCAGTAGTTGCCTGGGTCCAATTTGCTGCCCTTTTTGTGCAGGGGGGTTACTCTTGCAATTTTGAAGTCTTTGGGTACTTTTCCCTGTTTTATGGAGAGGTTAATTATGTGAGCTATGACTGGTGAGATGGCGGTTGCTGTGTCTCTGAGGAATTTGGAGGGGATATTGTCGTGGCCAGTGGCCTTGTTAGGTTGGAGGGCGCTCAGTTTAATGAGTACCTCTGCTGTTGTTACCCTTGCTAGACTGAAATCATCTTTGCGTACCCCTAGGTTTTTGTAGTAGGTCATGATGTGATCTACTTCAAAAAGCCCTGAGTGGGAGGGTAATTTATTTACAAGAGTTGTGGCTATGTTTGTGAAAAAAATGTTCAAGTACTTGGCCACATCCAGTTTGTCTGTGATGAGCCTGTTATCTGTCTTTATGTTTAAGTTAGAAAATCTCGTTTTGAGTTTTTTACTGCAGCCAAGCTGGTTATTGAGTAATTTCCAAAGTTCACGGGGTTTATTTTTGTTTTCCTCAGTTTTGATATTGATGAAATTCTTTTTGGCAGTTTTGATCATGGAGCTTACGTCATTTCTTAGTCTGTTTCTTTCAATTTTGAGTTCAGTCACGTGGGCCTGGAGTTCACTGCTCGTGCTTTTGGAAAGCATTGACTGACTTTTATGAAACTCAGAGCATTTTTTGTCTCTGGTTTTCATGGCGGTCAGTATGCCGGAGTGCATCCACGGCTCAGCGCGATTTTTTACCCTGGTTGTTCTTAGGGGGGCCAAATCATTGAGTATTACAGAGAATTTGTTTTTGAAACCAAGCCATGTTTCTTCAACTTGTGTACCACTGAGCTCATCTGACCAGTCCAGGCTCTCCAGTTCTAGGTTAAAGGCCTCGCTAGAGTAGTTTTTGAGGTCTCTAGATATGACTGTTTTGTGACAGCCGGCCCTTTGTTTTAGCTTTTTGCGGGTACAGAATATCATATAATGATCACTTAACCCGCATGCTATAACCCCTTTACTGGAGATCCTGGACTTGTCAGAGGTCAGAATGAGATCAATGGTAGTTTGTGTTGTTTCACATACCCGGGTGGGTTAGGTGATTAGCTGGCTGAAGCCTGAACCTTTGTAGCTTTAGCCGTTGATATGCTAGCAGGGTGGCTAACAACATGGCTAACAACATGGCGGATATTTGTTCCCTCGGATCTCGGTTCTCTTCCTCTCGTCACTGCCTCATGCGTGTCTGTCTGCCGAGGCGTCCCCGGGGGAATATCGAAGTCTCCGTTTATTCCTTGGTCTCCGCTGTCTCCACGGTCTCTGTTGTCGTCGCGTAGTTGTTGTTGCAGCGGAAGAGATGCTAGTTCTGATGCTAATTGTGATGCTAGCTGGAGGACTGGCTTCTTGTCTGCACCGGGCCCGGATTCAGATGGATGTCTCCCGCTAACAATAAGACCAAGACGATCATACTTCTTCGGTCTAGTTTGCCTGACGGGGGTAAGTACTTTCGCGTCGGGTTTGCAGTTAATAATGCATGAATGCTTGCACTTCCAAAAGCGAGGTGTTTCCTTTCCCAGCCGTTGAGAAGGTAAAAGTCATTGTGGTTCATTTTATCCCCGCTTTCATTACTCTCCTTCTCTAAGTGATGTTGCCTCATTGAGGAGTTGAGGTAGGAGTCCATAATCCATATTGTCAGGAGGATGAAATATGTAAAAAATCGTGAGGAATAACCGCCAAAGCGGGAGCTCTCGAAAATGCGACCACTCATAGTGAAACCGGATGTTGATGTAAAGGTCTTCACGTGGTATATGTCTCGTCTGAAAGGAGTGCTGACAGAGAGCACCGGAACGCCGCTCCAGCCCTTAAAATATTGCAATACCCATAAGGAGCCGTACACATGCCGCAGTGTTTGCGTGGCTGTGTCTTTAGTTGTAAGCACAGTGGCGATCTGTTGTTATTAGCATCTGGTTAGCTAGCTATGCTAACGAATTTAAAGAGCTTTTCTACAACCAGGTGGAAGAGAGCTCTCTCCTGAGAGGCTCAAATAACCTCAGCTCAGTGAGGTTAAGGCACACCTTGATATGATCAATATAGTTATTAATGAGACTAAATGAAAAACAGGTATAAAATACTATATGACAGTAACAAAAAAGTTGTTAAAAATAACAAGAATAGAGTTTAAAAGGGGAGTGATTTGTAAAATATCCAAAAAGAAAAATATGCTTACAGTTCTGTTTCATATGGGTGTTGAGAGATGTATCCATAGATCTCTTAATGTTGCTCTCAAAGTGCACCAGATTGATGCTTTTAACTTCAATATTTAAAAACAAATCTTCCCAGGGGAGCATGCCCCCGGACCCCCCTAGAGGAGGTTAGGTCCCCCCCCCCACTTAAATCATGTTCACATGGATAGGATACTAAATACATTTGCACACATCTTGTGTCCATATCTTTCTGTTTTGGTGGTCATGCCACACCGTGCACATGCATGCATGCGTGAGTCATGGTGAGATATCTGGATTCAGAGGTTGCTTTTTCTTTGCACAGCATGAAAGAAAGGCCAAATGAATGGGCTGTGATTTTAGTTTTTTTAAGCAGAGGTTGAGTTCAATCATTGTTACAGCCCTCGGAGGATGTTGTAAAAATTGAAAGGAAAAAGGTTCCCCACCCCTGCTGTAAATAATAAGAAAAACCCTCGATTTATAACTTAACATCTCTGTCTCCTATTGATCTGAGTATATTATAAAGAATAGCCAGTTAATTGAAGCATTATAGCACAGGCCTTTGTCAGATGGTATATTACGCTGTTTTTTTTCTGCTTGGAATAGTTCTCTCTTTTTTCACCATACCTGTGTTTGCATCACTGAAACCAATGAGCACCTGCATGTGTATGAGAATGGCCCTGACACCATTTCAGCCCAGATGTACTAACTCCTGGCAGGACAAGCTCCAGCTCAACTCTCACACTGAATTTTAAAAAAGTGAGTGAGGGACTGCAATATAAGAGGGAAAGAAAGAGAAACTTTAAAACTGTTCAATTGTTATGATGTAAAGACTGATATTGTTCTATAATCGTCTGAAACTGTTAAGTCATGATGTGAAACGGTTAACAAAGAAAAAGGGAAACTCAAGCTGCTGCTACACTTTATTTTATTTATCTAAAATTAAGCACTTTTAAGATGCACATATTTTCAAAAGCTATTTTATTTATTTTCTCCTATTTTATTTGTAAATGCAGCCCGAGAGGAACATTACACATATCCACAGTATTTACTGTATATCTGTATAGTTCAATGTTAATTGACTATAAATATTGTTGTTTTTGAATTGTACTTTCTTTATTTGATTGGCAGTCAGTTGTTGATTACATGCAGACGTTGATAAAGCTACAGCTACTTCAATATCACACTAATTCATAAAGCAACTTAGACATTTTGAGTTTCCGGACCTTTGCATGGGGAGATTTTCTCTAACTGGACCTCGTTGAATTTTAGTTGAAGACCCCTGATATATAGTATTCTGAAATGGACCAATGACTACCTTTACTGTCGCTATTTCCCAGAGGTGGGACCAAGTCATTGTTTTGCAAGTCCGAGTCAAGTCTCAAGTCTTTGCGCTCAAGTCCAAGTCAAGTCTCAAGTCAGGATGGGCAAGTTCAAGTCAAGTCAAGTCCTAAACTTTGACAAAACGAGTCATAAACAAGTCATGTGTTTTTCACCAAATGTAATGACATCGATCAACAGAATAATACTTAATAATCAAATTGCTCTTTATTAGTCACATTAATAATTTAATAATCCATTTTCTCTCTGCTGGTAAAGTAACGTGTGTTTTTCTAATTTAAGAGGGATCAGTAAGGTAAGGCTACCGTGACGGTTTGATTCAGAAGGAGTTTAATGTATAAGATCCCTGATGTTAAGGTAATCAGAATGTTTATTTCCACTGTGTACAACATGTTATAAGGGACCCACAATCTATTTTTATGCAAGGGATAATATGCAGCCAGGCGGTCTCTATGGGGAAAAGAACACCTTAATCTAGATCCCTCTGCAGGTGGTACTTTAACTATATTTTGATGCTAATACTTTTGTACTTTTACTTGTAACATTTTGAATGCAGGACTTTTTATTGTACAGGGTTCCTGCAGGTTTCGCCAACTCAAATTTAAGACTTTTTAACACCTTTTTAAGACCACTTTGAATAGAATTTAAGACCTATTTCACGGCAATAAAGTATGAAGGAAAATGTGTGTGTGTGTGTGTGTGTCTGTGTGTGCTTGTGTGTGTGTGTGTGTGTGTGTGTGTGTGTGTGTGTGTGTGTGTTAGGGCTGTGCAATTAATCATATTTTAATCGCAATTACGATTTTGGCCTGCCACAATTACGAAAACAACATAATCGGAAAAAACGATTATTTTGCTTTGCTAGGTTGTGACAGTGCACCACAACATATTTGATCTAATGATTTTTTTAGTAATGTATCATTTATTTAATTAATTTTTGTATTGGTTTTTCAGTTGAATTATACGTTCATGGTAATCAACAGATCAAAAGATACTGTTCAAATTATTATTTGTTTTAAAGTTCAATAAATGGATGTTTTCAAAGTCAATGAATAATCTAATTTAATAATCGTGATATGAATTATTGACCAACATAATCTTGATTATTGCCATAATCGAGCAGCCCTAGTGTGTGTGTGTGTGTGTGTGTGTGTGTGTGTGTGTGTGTGTGTGTGTGTGTGTGTGTGTGTGTGTGTGTGTTTGTGTGTTTGTGTGTTTGTGTGTGTGTGTGTGTGTGTGTGTGTGTGTGTGTGTGTGTGTGTGTGTGTGTGTGTGTGTGTGTGTGTCTGAGAGAGAGTGACAAGAGCTATATTCAGAGCTCTGCTGCCTTGGCTACACTATTTCATCGTTGCTGTTGTATGATTGGTGTTTAGCTACGGTATTTAGCGTCTACAGCACCTCCGCTTTTAGGGTTGACGCAGAGCCCTAGAGAGAGATTATCTCTCTAGGGCTCTGGGTTGACGTAGACCCAAACTTCGCCCGGAGGTCCCCCGGTGTTGTTGCGGGAGCTGCTGCACTAGCTAACGCTACATTAGCTGCTGCTGCACTAGCTAACCCTACATTAGCAAAACAAACACTAATTTATTTTGCAAAAGGTGCAGCGGGCTTCAAACATGTTCCCTCCACTGGTTTCAACCAAGCACTAAATTAGATGTTTTCCAACCAAATACGGTTGAACTTACACTTCCCCATATTTATTTGTAAGTAGATTCGAAGATAGGCTACATGAGCTGAAGCTTGGTTGCTAGGTTACTAGCTGGGTGTTCTCCAATAAGGGGCCGGGAGAAACAAAGTTAGTGATTACTGGTTCCATGTTGATTTAATTCAATACAGATTGTTGGGGGGAACTGAAAGGCTATTACCGTACTGGTTACTTTGCAGCCCGGACATTTCCCCCAAAACACATTTAGACGCTATCGCAACATAGAAGTACCTTTCAAATCCGATAATTTTTAAGACCTTCTGAATCATATTTAAGACCTTTTTAAGGCCTTAAATTCAGATTATCAAATTTAAGGCTTTTTAAGACTTGTTAAGACCCCGCCGGAACCCTGATTGTAACTTTTTTTAATTGTCTGAACTTCTCCCACCTCTGACAATAAATCCTGAGTGGTTACCAAAAAAAAACCCTGCTCTGAAGGTTATTTTCATTTTACAAATCCTGCACTCAGCTTTGCTTTCTCCAATATCATTGAAAAGCAGCCAGATGCTGCTTCTTTTTTCGGTTTTCGCTCATTTCTTGACTTTTTCCGACGCGCTTGCATTTAAATCCGGCTCCCCGTCTCCCCGTCGCTCTGTGCAGCTGGCCTGTACCACTACACATGCTGTGCCCCCCACCCTTCTTTCACATAATGGTATGATCCTAGTGTGTCCTCGCATATGATTGGCCGCATGGTGGGCCAGCTAAATAAAGACCCGCCCCTGCCTGCAAGGATTCTCAGCCAGAGTAGGAGCGGCTGAAGATTCTGCTTTCCCCGACGGGAGTCTGCTCTTCTAGCGGCAGCTCGCGATCGGCGTGTTGGAGACCTCTGAATTAAAGTAGCAAGTCACCTCAAGTCAGAAGGCTCAAGTCCAAGTCAAGTCCCGAGTCATTGGTGTTCAAGTCCAAGTCGAGTCGCAAGTCTTTTGTGATGTTGTCAAGTCGAGTCTCAAGTCATAAAATGTGTGACTCGAGTCTGACTCGAGTCCAAGTCATGTGACTCGAGTCCACACCTCTGCTATTTCCACTATATTTTGATGACAATACTTTTATACTTTTACTTGAGTAACATTTTGAATGCAGTACTTTTACTGTAACATAGTATTCCTACACTCTGGTACTTCTACTTTTACTCAAGAAGAGAACAAGATCTGAGTACTAAAGCTAACGTTAGCCGGAAACATTTTTCAGTTCACTTCACGCCCTGCCGCTCCGACAGGGAGCTCTGCTCTGAACACCCCATTCTAACAGCTGTTCACCAGCGGTCCAGTCTGTGCCACAGTCACTCCGGACCACACAGCTAATATTAACGAACGCATCCGTAGGCAGTGATGTACCTGAACGCGTTCATATTTTGGGCGAACGTGAACTGAACGTACTGTATTTCCGCTAGATGAACGTAATTGAGAACGCGTTCATTCTCAGCGCTGTATAACGGCGTTCAAAAGTGTGCCAGATTTCATATGCCTTTCCAACCCAGTCTCACGGCATTTCGTGTTCACCAACACGATTTGCCCCTTTTTTTCGTGTTGCACAGCACGATTTTAAAAGCAATGTATTTCTACTGCCTGCAGCACGTCTTTTTCTCCGGTCGGGTCGAGGAAGACCGGAAGCTGTGTGGTTCATAAAAACATGTTCTTACTCAATATCAAGCCACAGTTATTGCTTTTATTTGAAATCGTATAATTTCTGACTTTTGTTGCCGTCTGTGAGGAAAATAAATGGGGCTCAGAGCCTCACGATACTGAAATCTGTATTTTTTAAATCTTTTTTTCCTTCTAATTTGTTATTCTTTTCAAAATAACACACTGTTATTTATTCACCAATAACACACAATTATCCTTGCTTTTATTTATTGGTTTAATTCCATAATCTCGGGCTTTTTTGGCGTCCGTCAGGAACTGAATTTCAAAATAAAAATAACCGGAAAAAGACGTAGGCATTTCGAGCGATTACCCAAGATCCTCAGCTATGGTTTTAAGCTCGTTTATTGTATGTTTTAGCCGCAATGCATGCTGGGATTTGGTGTTTATATGATCTGAAATCCGGACAACATTTTAAAAGAATAAAATAATACTTAATTCCGAGCGCCCTTGCTTTTCTCTTTGAAAGTCATCACATAACGGCATTGTAATACACGGTTCGGCTGCATTGTATATTACAGATCTGCCGTAGTTCTTTATTTATAGAGCCCTGATGAGAAGACCTTTGGACAAACTGAGAAAATGCTGCCGAAACTGAATACTTAACGTGGATCATAAATATATTCAACAATTAAACAACATCTTCAATTTCTCTTCACACAATACGTCTCCTTGCAGTATCAACACTAATTCGGCTGACTTTTATATTTGATCTAATTCACAGATAGGTTATATTTACACCATAACGGTGCACAGCTGATATAAAAGGACTGTAGTTTTTAAAGATATTACTGATTTTCTTTGAATGTAAGAATGTAAATACTGAGTCTGAAATAGTATAGCAATATGCTGTAAAATTATGTGAAAGCATGCATAAAACTACACATTTTCAGATGTTGTACGAAAACAAAAGTGTCCTACACTAATAATACAAAGTTATTATGGCTGTGTGTACCTTGTGTGCACCGCCTAGTGGTTAAAGCACGTTATTGAATTATTGTGTTTTATTTGATTAAAAAAATATTAAGAGTACATACTTTCATAGGGGGAAAGTATAAATATAGAATATAAAAAATCAAGAAGATACTATAAGTGATCTCTACAATAAAACAGTTTAGTGCAGAATGTACAAAGATATTAATAGGAGGAGGTGCAAAACAGAAAAACGAATTAACCTTTATTTAAACATTAAATAACAGATGAAGGTCTTCTTTTAAATAAGAAAAAAACTTTGGGGGTATCTATCTACAGATAAATATTAATGAGCAGCCATAATAAACATGCACGCAGCATGCACCGATCACATGAAAACGGAGACTCTGCATTAAGCCTCATCGGCACAGAAGTTATCACAATAATAATGAAGTGTAGAACAACATAACAGGCACCACTGTGGACAAACACTCACGTTCATTTACGCACACAATACGAAGCTTAAGACGGCATAACTTTCCTGCAACTACTGATGCACATTACCCTCTGATGTGTGCCGTCACCCAAAACACGTGGGGTAGCCCCTCCCCACTATGAAGGCACAACTTAACAGGTATCAACTCTGTATAATAAAATAATATGTATATATATCAATAACTATAACTTTGGGGCCTTTTCTACATGCATACTGCCACCTCCGGAGTCGGCTTGACTCGGTTTGCAGTTATAAAGAATGCACAAATGTGTTTAATCGTTAATGTCAGATATGTACTAAGTAAATACATTTGTTCCTGCTCAAGATTAGATTCAACTTTATTGTTAATGCACAGATTACAGGTACTGAGACAACGAAATGCAGTTTAGCTTCTAACCAGGTGCAACAAGCAGTAAAGTGAAAAGTAATGTACACAATCTACAGAATAAAATATAGAATGAATTGAATGATGAATAAACAGTGAGGGGTATTACATTACATTACATTGCATTTAGCTGACGCTTTTATCCAAAGCGACTTACAATAAGTGCGTTCGACCAACAAAATACAAACTTGAAGAAAACAGAATCATATAAGTACATCAGGCTTCATAGAGCAAAAACATTTCAAGTGCTACTCAACTGGCTTTAGGTAAGCCAGCCCTTTATTAGTATATAAGTGCTTTGTTAATAGTTCTATCGCTCGAAGTGGAGTCGAAAAAGATGAGTTTTCAGTCTGCGCCGGAAGATGTATAAGCTATCTGCTGTCCTGATGTCAATGGGGAGCTCATTCCACCATTTTGGAGCCAGGATAGCAAACCCACGTGTTTTTGCTGATGGGAACTTGGGTCCCCTTCGCAGCGAGGGTGCAGCGAGCCCTTTGGTTGATGCAGAGCGGAGTGCACGTGCTGGGGTGTACGGTTTAACCATGTCCTGGATGTAGGAAGGGCCAGATCCATTCGCAGCATGGTACGCAAGTACCATTGTCTTGAAGTGGATTCTAGCAGTTATCGGAAGCCAGTGAAGGCAGCGGAGGAGCGGAGTGGTGTGGGAGAATTTAGGAAGGTTCAAGACCAGGCGAGCAGCTGCATTCTGGATGAGCTGCAGAGGTCGGATGGCATATGCAGGTAGACCAGCCAGGAGGGAGTTGCAGTAGTCTAGGCGTGAGATGACGAGAGCCTGGACCAGAACCTGAGTCGCTTTCTGAGTCAGCTGGGGACGCATCCTCCTGATGTTGTAAAGCGTGTATCTGCAGCAGCGGGTTGTAGCAGCGATGTTTGCAGTGAAGGACAGGTTGTTATCTAAGGTCACACCCAGATTCCTTGCAGTCTGAGTCGGGGAAACAACAGAGGTGCCAATGTTGATTGTTAGGTCAAGAGTGGGACAATCTTTTCCCGGGAGGAAGAGCAGCTCAGTCTTGTCAAGGTTGAGCTAGAGGTGATGATCAGACATCCACATGAGAGATGTCAGCTAGACAAGCAGAGATGCGTGCGACGACCTGGGTCTCTGAGCGGGGAAAAGACAGAATTAATTGGGTGTCGTCAGCGTAGCAGTGGTATGAAAAACCATGCGGGATAATGACTGATCCGAGCGAGTTTGTGTACAAGGAGAAGAGGAGGGGACCAAGAACAGAGCCCTGAGGGACCCCTGTAGTTAATTGACAAGGGTCGGACTCCGACCCTCTCCAAGTAACCCTGTAGGTGCGGTCTTTGAGGTATGAGGTGAGGAGGGAAAGTGCAGAGCCTGAAACTCCAAGTGCTTGGAGAGTGCGAAGGAGGATCTGATGATTCACTGTGTCGAATGCAGCAGACAGGTCCAAAAGGATGATGACAGAGGAGAGGGAGGCTGCTTTAGCAGTGTGCAGTTCCTCAGTGACAGCAAGGAGGGCAGTTTCTGTGGAGTGACCTGCCTTGAAACCAGACTGGTGCGGATCCAGAAGGTTGTTCTGATGGAGATAGCAGGAGAGTTGTCTAAAGACAGCGCGTTCAAGTGTTTTATTCAGGAACGGGAGGAGAGAGACAGGCCTGTAGTTTATAACATCAGACGGGTTGAGAGTGGGTTTCTTTAGGAGAGGGTTTACTCTTGCCTCCTTGAGACTGTTTGGAAAGTGACCAGAAGTCAGAGAAGTGTTGATTAAATGGGTGAGAAATGGTAGAATATCAGGAGCGATAGTCTGAAGGAGGTTTGAAGGGATAGGGTCCAGAGGACAGGTGGTAGGGCGGGCAGAGGTAATGAGGGTAAGAACCTCACTTGGAGAGAGAGGGGAAAAGGAGGTCAGTGTGTGGGTGAAAGGAGGGTCTGGTGACCCTAAGAATAGAGGTGAGTCAGAAAAAGAAGAGTGAATATCATCAACCTTTTTTTCAAAGTGGTTAACAAAGTCGCTTGACAGAAGTGAGGAGGGGGGAGGGGCTTTTGGAGGGTCCAGGAGGGTGGAGAAGATGGAAAATAGTTTTTTGGGATTGGAATAGGAAGATTGGATCTTATCTTGAAAGAAAGTGCTTTTTGCCTGAGAGATCGAAGCAGAGAAAGAGGAGAGGAGAGCCTGATAGGTTAGGAGGTCGTCACGGTGTTTGGATTTCCACCATTTCCGCTCTGCTGCCCGAAGGACGGTTCTATTAGCACGCAGTGCATCATTTAGCCAGGGAGCAGGAGGGGACTGACGAGCCTGCCGAGATGTGAGAGGACAGAGAGAGTCCAGAGAGGATGAGAGAGTAGAGAGGAGAGTTTCTGCAGCAGAGTTTGGAGGTAGGAGTTGGAACGAGTCCGAGGAAGGGAGGGCTGAGAGCACCGATGAGGCAAAGGTAGAGGGGGAGAGGGAACGAAGGTTACGGCGGACAGGTGCAGGATGAGAAGAGATTAGTTTGTTATGTTTGGAAAGGGGTAGAGAGAATGAAATGAAGAAGTGATCGGATGTGTGGAGGGGGTTTACAGAGAGGTTAGAAGTAGTGCAGTTCCTTGAGAATATGAGATCAAGGACATTGCCAGCTTTATGAGTTGGTGGGGACGGAGACAGTGAGAAAGCAAAGGCGGTTAACAGAGATGTTAGTTCGTCTATCTTCCCTGTCTGGAGTTTGAAGTCTCCGAGAAGTACAGCGGGTGGACCAGTTTCAGGGATGAGTGAGAGGAGATGATCTAATTCCTCCAAGAAGTCCCCCAAGGCGCCTGGTGGACGGTAGAGAACAACAATGGTTAACTGTATAGGATGGGTTACTGTGACGGTATGGAATTCAAAGGTGGAAGGAGTAAAGTTAGGTAGCTTGAAGAGGGAAAAGCTCCATTTGGGAGAGAGCAGGAGACCAGTGCCACCACCTCTGCCAGTGGGTTTGGGTGTATGGGAGAAGGAATATGCTGTGGAGAGAGCTGCTGGGGTGGATGTGTTGGATGGAGTAATCCACGTCTCAGTGAGAGCAAGGAAATCCAGAGACTGCAGGGAGGCGTAGCCAGAGATGAAGTCAGCCTTAGGAACAGCTGACTGGCAGTTCCACAGGCCACCTGAAACTATCTAGGGTATGAATACACTAGATATACACAGCAGCCTGTGAGCAGTATGAACAGTGTGTATGAATATACTAGATATACACAGCAGCCTGTGAGCAGTATGAACAGTGTGTATGAATCAGGGCCCTATCAAGGATTTCCTAAATGCTGAGGTCCAAACATGCTAGGGGGGTTCGGGGGATACCCCCTGAGATTTTTGGGATTTTCATGATCTAGTTAGGTGCTTTTTAAGTCCTGTGGGGGGTCACAAATTGGATAATATATTGATTTCAAACCATGTCAGTGGGCTGCAGCATACATTATTTTTGAAAGTGTAATACATGAGAATCAGCTGATTGTTACTATTAATGATCTGGACATGCAGAAGAGGCTAAAATGATCACAACACATTGTCAACATTCATTTCCATGTCTCTCTCCTTTCCATAACCTGCAGCCTCTCTTCCATCTTCTTGAGTCTCTCTGTCTTCTTCCTGTTCATTACTCTCTCTGTCCTCTACTCTTTCTCTTTGTTCAATCTCTCCCTCGTTGTTTACTTTTTGCTCCTCCTCACTTGTCGCTCCTGCCAGTGAATTAAAAGCAATTCAGCCATTTAGTTCATTTCACTTGTTTGTTTGCATTCTTTTTTTAATTTAAATCTGTTTTGTTTGATTTTCAAAAGAGAACAAAGATGTAAGCAAATTGTGTTTTATACAATTGTATGGTATTATGACATCATAACTGCAATAGATGTATTGTTTTACAATTATGCCTATTGTAAATGAAGACTATTGTTATAGATATATAGATACATAGATAGATAGATGGATGTATAGATAGATAGATAGATAGATAGATAGATAGATAGATAGATAGATAGATAGATAGATAGATAGATAGATATATATATAGATACATAGATAGTTATATAGATGGGGTTATTAAGCCTACATTCTTTTGTGTGACTGTACCTGCAGTTCCTCCCTGACTTCCATAACTCTCTCTCTCTCTCTCTCTCTCTCTCTCTCTCTCTCTCTCTCTCTCTCCTCTCTCTCTCTCTTCTCTCTCTCCTCTCTCTCTCTCCTCTCTCTCTCTCTCTCTCTCTCTCTCTCTCCTCTCTGCCTGTCCTGTCTCTGTCTTACCAAAGCTGAGCTTCGACTGACGTAGTCTCTTCATTATATCTGAGTCAGTGTAAAAAGAAAACAATACAATGTTATATCTTCGATGTTTTACTCAAATTGAAATGAAAGAAAAACATTACAACGTTTGTTAAAAGGTAATCCTTCTGACATTGGATGAATGTAATTAACTTTAGCTCTCTAGCTAGTTTATTCACGCAATTTAAACCAAAGTATAGCCTATAGCTTCAATATAAGTTAGTGTGCATGTTGTCGGACGTCCACTGGCTAACGTAGAGCGTTCACACAGGATCTGCTGCTCATATGATGTCCTGATGAACAGGAACACAAGCAGCTGTTGGTCATATGATGTCCTGATGAACAGGAACACAAGCAGCCCGCTGGACTCAGATCTCTAGTTACCTCATCACTCCCTCCGCTGCTCCGATACAAGTCCGTCCTGCGGTGGTTTGTTGATACATGTCATCTTCTTCTGTTTGCTTTAATCGAGGCTACGTAGTTATGCAGCACCCCCATCGTCAGTAAATGGAAGTACTTCAAAGAACCCCTTTTAGTGCAATTATTTCATAAGTTTTGTTATAGACACAGCTCGAATAAAATTACCGAGGTCCGGACCTCGGTGACCTCAATGGTGGATACGGCCATGGTATGAATATGCTAAGATATATAAAGTATGAAAACGGTAAGCAGTATAGTATAAAAATATATAGATATTAATTTCATGATGATAAACATTGTGGAACAATGATGAAAAATGTGAATGGAAGTGGCGACGTAAAACTGACACAAAACAACAACAAACTTTTGCCGAGCCAATTGGAGAGTTTCATCAGCAGCACGGGGTAAACACCACCAATGAGCGCTCAGCTCGAGATACCAGCGAGTCGTTTCCCATCAAGCATTTCGCTTCCGTGGAGAGGAACTGCGCCGCCTCGCCACGCCTCGCTCTCAAGGCTGCGGGCGTCTTTGTGCCGCGAGATTTCAACGTAATGTTATATCAGTCTTGGACCTAGTCATAGTAACTAGGTATTTTATTGAATTACAGTTTCCAGAGAATCGTCTCTTTGCTAATTATTACGTTAAGTGAGCTGACGCCAAGCTCAGATGAAATGCAAAGAGGCTACATTTAGATATAATGCAGTTAAGTGTTAGTTAATGTGAGAAATGTATGTGCGTTCATGTGCAGACGTATATATAGTTTGTTAATTGGATAATTAATATCCTGCAAGACTCCTAAAGAAGTCATGAGATGATGAACTTTCGACATCTGGAACATGTCCAAGTTTAGGAGACCTGACAATGTGTGTGCGTTAAACATGTTTAGGGAACATGTTCGTGTGTCATTTAGAAACGTATATCTGCCCTGTGTTTCTTGTATTCGGGGGAGCATTGCTGTATGATTGCTAGAGAGCAGGTAATGTTCTTCTTTTTGTGATTTGCCAAAAGCCACTATGTCAAGTGTCCTACTTGGGTTGCCGTACGGGGTTGTCCAATATGGCGGACCATCTCGCACATACGCACTGCAGATCGGGCAGAGCTGCAGATCGGGTAGTGACAGGGCGAACCATGGATGTATAATAAGAACTGGATACAGCGTGGGAGGCGGGGCCTCATTCATTCCTATGAGAGCTGCTCATTGGCGCATGAAGATAAAATGGCCCAACTTTTGAGAGAGTGAAACGTCATAGATTACCCGGCATGCCTGAGAAGTACCCGTATGTGCAACTTTAACCAAAAGGCTTGTTCACATCAAGCACGTCAATTTGCGTACACGTAACAGCACCACACGTTCATGACAGCATGCTAATGGATTGTTATATGATGGATTTTGATATTCACGAGGCGGCCGCGGCAGTTAGCAGCTAGCGACTAGCTAGTAATTATATGCTAATGTGTGTACTTTTATATCACGCTGATAGGATCTAGTGATATCCAAGCAACAGAGCTTAATTTAGCATGATACTTGTGTGGGTTGTACATGAAACAACTTGGTAATATATGTATAGATGTATATATACAGGGGCGCCGCCAGGGATTTTGGGCCCCATGAAAAGATATCACATTGGGCCCCACCACCAGGCCACGCCAATCAAGCACAATTGCTGTAACCACACCTCCAGAACCCAACCGACTCATTTATGCTTTAAATAACTCTACCTGTACAGACTTGCATCTATCTTGTAGTCCAATACTAACTGCACAGTATTTACTGACACTGAGCTGTGAATATATAACACTGTGCAGACGTGCAACATTCTGCTGCAGTAGAATTCACTATTTGATATAACACTAACATTCCTGACAATAGATCTCAATAGTCATCTTTTATGGTGTACATGCCTTTTTAATAAAAATGTTGAATGGAACATTCAAAATCAAAATAAATATAACTTAAATATACATGACCTCTTAAATTAAAATAAAGTGAACATTAACACCAATATTATCATTTATAAAATAGTTATTACGAGCCCTTGCTCAGCCTTACTCACCAAGAGCCCAGCGCCTAGCCTTCTTACAGGCAAAGTCACTGATCAAGTCCTTGAAGTCCAGCTTTCTAGCCAACTGGCTTTCAATGGACAGCATGGCAAGACTGCAAAGGCTTATGGGGAGACAGGGCTGGGACAGGGACAGGGACAGGGCTGCTGAGCCTAAAGATGGATATGTTGGTCCTGGCACCAGGGAGGGGACAACTGATTTAGTATCAATAGCTGCTAAAAATGTACCTGCATTTATTAAATGTCAGCTAAAAGAGGAATTAAATGAAAAACCTCTGAATTTTCTGTGAATATATTAACAGTAGGCTACTTAATGTCTGCAAAACATTACAATTATTGTTAGATAGATAGATTCTATCTATATGGCGCTGATCTTAGCTATCTCTTAGTGGAGGAAAACTGTTATGACATCACATCACTGGGATTTGTAGTCTTTCTGCGTATTTTTCATAGTCTTATATTTCAACAGTTTTCATTTCATTTCATTTCAAACCTTTATTTACCCAGGTGTATCCCATTGAGATCATTGATCTCTTTTTCAAGGGAGACCTGCTCAAGTAGGTTCCACATGAAACATAAAAACATAAAAAGAACAACAAAAATAACATTTTACAGCATCATTACAGGGATTACCAGGGCCGCCCCTTGCCAATTTGGGGCCCCAAGCGACATTGTGAGATGAGGCCCCCCCCCCCCAACCGACAGGAGTGAAAAAATGTTTGCAAATATAATTCCTGTTTATTATTATTATCAACAGTTACTTTTTTATACAGTGAGGTAAACGGTAAATGTGCATGTATGTCGTTCAGTGTGCGTTTACAGGTGAATACGTCTGCATTTCCTGCCAAATACTAGCCTCACTACTTCTACTAATAATAATAATCATAATCAATTCAATAATAAAAATACTATATTGTTTTATTATAATATAGTCAAGACAAAACATGCTTATGACATGCTCAAAAACTGATATTTCTTAAATCTGTATTAAAATGTAGTTCCCTCTGTCAGCAATGTATCAACAACTACACACATTTCTATCAGTATTTCTCTGTGTTGTGGTTGACATGATGACTGTTAGGAGTTAATGAGAGAGGCTGAGCATCACCATGATGATGACTGTTAGGAGTTAAGGGGAGAGGCTGAGCGTCACCATGATGATGACTGTTAGGAGTTAAGGGGAGAGGCTGAGCATCACCATGAAATGTGCAAATTGACATAAAAATTAATAAAAGGGGAAAAAATGCTCCATGTTTTTTAGGCTGTAAACTTTAACTGTTATGTAAGCCAACTAGACAGACAGTTGATCACTCTTCCTCCTGTACATTAGCAGATAAAAGGCATAACATACTTGAATGAATGGTAAATAAAGAATGCTGGAAATAACTGCATCTCCATTAGCCTATATGCTATGCAGAGCCTGCCTTCTTCATGTCGTGAATTGCAGCTGATGTTTTAATATGGCAATTGGCAATTTGACTTATACAACATTCGCAAGTTGTACATTTGACTCATACAATAACCCACCTTCGAGTGATGCTCTAGTTTCTTCATGTTTTGTTTTTTGCGCCGGACTGAAACTGTCTTTTCACCGACATCTCTTCACCTGCACTAGTGGCCGTATCAAAGCCGTGATTAGTCAGATGTCGATACATTACAACGGTGTCGGGTTACATACATGCTCCCCTTGTCATCTCTCACTCACTCTTGCGGGGGGTGCGCGGAGAACTGAGCGGAGAACTGCGCACAGCAGCTGGGGCCCTCTGGGCGGGGCCCCCTGCGCAAGGCGGGGCCCCATGCAGCCTGCGTGATTGGCCTGTAGGGAGGGGCGGCCCTGGGGATTACAATTTACAATAACTATCCACATGAGCAGGTACCAACAGCTTCCGATTGAGTAGCATCCAACCGAGCTTTAAAAACATTTAGTGGCACCAGATTGTTTAGTTTCCATTTCAATTGCAGACTATTCCAAGACAGAGGAGCTGCGCATCTAAAAGCTATCTTCCCTAAGACAGTCCTAGCAGTTGGCACATTTAATAAAACCACAGCATTCGATCTCAGGCAGTAGCCACTTACAATTCTCCGTGAGATCAGGGAGCAGATATAAGATGGAAGTTTCCCTAACATGGCTTTGTATATAAACATGTACCAGTGACTGAGCCTCCGTACAGTTAGCAAAGGCAAACCAGCCCTTGCATACAGGGTACAGTGATGGGTTAATGCTTTACAGTTTGTCACAAATCTCAGTGCGCTGTGATACGCAGCATCTAACTTGACCAGGCAATTGGCAGGTGCATTCATATACATCAAATCACCATAGTCCAGCACAGGTAAAAAGGTCACAGTGACTTTTCCTGGCCTCAAGCGAGAAACAGGATTTGTTCCTGTAGAAGAAACCTAGCCTAACCCTCAGCTTTTTAAGCAGGTTATTGACATGAAGTTTAAAAGTGAGACAATCATCAAGCCAGATACCAAGGTATGTGTAACAGGTAACCACTTCAAGTTTTATTCCTTGCGTAGTTACAATATCTAAAACAGGCTCTGGTGTCTTTTTAGCTTTAGAAAATAGCATTACCTTGGTTTTCTCAACATTTAAAAGAAGCTTTAGCTCAGAGAGCTGAGTCTGAATAATGTTAAAAACAGCCTGTAATTTAACAACAGCCTCCTTAATGGAGGGACCTGCACAGTACATCACGGTATCGTCCGCATAAAAATGTAAAGTAGCTTCATCCACATTTTCACCTAAACTGTTGATGTAGATGGAGAATAAAAGTGGACCTAAAACAGAACCTTGAGGAACACCATTAGTAATGTTTAACCACTCAGAAGACAGCCCATCAAAGTGAACACATTGGGACCTTTCAGAGAGGTAGTTCACAAACCACCCCACTGCATGGCTGGATATGCCAATACTGAGTAGCCTCTGCTTTAAGATGCGATGATCGACGGTGTCAAACGCTTTGGAAAGGTCAATAAATAGAGCTGCACAACTCTGCTTATTATCTAAAAAACTCGCCACATCATTCACCACTTTCATTGTGGCAGTGATGGTGCTGTGTTGCTTTCTGAAGCCTGACTGATGTTTAGACAGGATGTCATTTTTACGTAAAAACTCCTTTACCTGTTCACTCACTAAGCATTCAAGAACCTTAGCCAGAACTGATCATTTAGAGATTGGCCTATAGTTATTTAATAAAGTGGCCTCCCCACCTTTTAGTAGAGGCAGGACATACGCTGACTTCCACAATTTTGGAATTGTGTTAGTGCTGAGGGAGAGGTTAAAAAGAGTAGTGAGAGGTGGAGCAATAAAATCTGCAGCTATCTTTAAAAAGAAAGGTTCTACGTTGTACGGGCCAGCCGGTTTCTTAAGATCTAACTTGGTTAAAGCTTCACGAACAACATCAACAGTAAAAGGGGTAAAACTAAAAGGGTTTTCCAACACACATTTTTCAGTCACATACTGTAGTGTTCACAGAAGCAGAGTTAGTGACATAATCAAACAGAGAGCCACAGGACACAAAATGCTCATTAAAACAATTTAACATAGTGGCCCTGTCCGATATAGTGCCAGATGCTGTGGTAATGCACGGAGGTAGCTCATTACGGATATCACCCGTGGATATCAATTTTATGGCTTTCCAAAATGTTCCAGGATTATTCAGGTTCTTTGTGGTTACTGACAGATAATACTTAGACTTAGCACTTTTGACTTGCGATGTGAAGCTATTTCTTATTTGCCTAAAGCGTAGCCATTGTACCTCTGAGCCTGATTTCCTAGCCTTTGCCCAGGCCTTGTTTCTCTCATGTAGGAGACTGGATAGTTCAGCAGAAAACCAAGGATTGTCTCGTCCCTTTACTCAAAATGTACGCAGGGGTGCATGTCTATCAATGATCTCCATAAAACCAAGATAAAAATAATACCATGCAGTTTCTACATCAGCACACAGATCGATTTGTCCCCAATCAAACCCAAACAGATCATGAACAAAACCCTGCTCCACAAAATGTTTTATGTCTCTCTTAATAATAATACGAGGTTTAACCTTCTGGACCTTAGTGTCCCTAATTGTGGCTACAACACAGTGGTCACTCACATCATTCGCAAATACTCCCACAGATGAGTATTTATGGGGAACATTAGTTAAAATTAGATCAATTAGGGAGGATTTATTAGGGGACTTAATGTTAGGGCGAGTAGGACTGTCCACAATCTGAGTAACATTTAAAGAGATACAAAGGTTTTTAAAATCCTCTGACACTGCAGTTAACCAGTCCCAGTTAAAATCTCCAAGTAGCACTATTTCCTTGTAGTCTAGTTGTGATAAAATATTTGCTAGTGAAGACAAGGAGTCTTTGACAGCTGAGGGGGGTCTGTAACAACCCACCACCATGACCTGTTGCCCCTTTGCCACTTCTATATTTAAGGCTAAACATTTGAATTGCTTACTGATAGATTTGGAAACTAATGTGGTAACACTGAACTTATTCTTAACATAAATGGCAACGCCACCACCTTTATTAGGCCGGTCGGAACGATACACATTAAAACCATTTAAGGCAATGTCAGAGACCAAAATAGATTTGTTTAGCCATGTTTCTGATAAAACAATGACGTCAGCGTCAGTCGAGCTCGCCCAAATGCGAACAAAATCTAGTTTACCTAACAGACTGCGCACATTCAAGTGGATGAAACCCAACCCAGACCTAGCTTTAAAATCAGCAGGAGTAGCGATCTGACTACTACTACTGGGCGGACCAGGGTTAGGTTGTACATTTCCTGACAGTAATAGCAACAAAAAAAACAGGCATCTTTTCCTCTTAAGCGACACACATACATTGTCATCTACTTTAGAATCACCGGAAAAGTCTGCGAGAGTGTGATTTGAGCTTAAGAAGCAGTCCTGAAGAACCATCATCGCAGGAAAACAAAAAAGACAAAAAATGTTCATCGTCTTATATTTCAACAGTTTTACGACAAACTGTGACTTTTTTGACATGGAAATGATTTTTTAAGATTGACAAACATCATATGTGTAATTCATGGCACAATTCAAACGGGATCGAAAGATACGTTTTCTCTCTTCATTGACTTCAATGCATAAATATAGAGTGGTGAATTGTGCCATGAATTACACACATGATGTTTGTCAATCTTAACAAATCATTTCCATGTCAAAAAAGTCACAGTTTGTTGTAAAACTGTTGAAATATAAGACTATGAAATACGCAACTAGAAAGACTACAAATTACATTACATTGCATTTAGCTGACGCTTTTATCCAAAGCGACTCACAATAAGTACATTCGACCAGGAAGACACAACCTTGAAGAAAACAGAATCATATAAGTACATCAGGTTTCATAGAGCCAAACATTTCAAGTGCTACTCAACTGGCTATAGATAAGCCAGTCCTTTATCAGTATATAAGTTATTTGTTAATAAATCTATCGCTCGAGGTGGAGTCGAAAGAGATGAGTTTTCAGTCTGCGCCGGAAGGTGTGTAAGCTTTCTGCTGTCCTGATGTCAATGGGGAGATCATTCCACCATCTTGGAGCCAGGATAGCAAACCCACATGTTTTTGCTGATGGGAACTTGGGTCCCCCTCGCAGCGAGGGTGCAGCGAGTCGTTTGGCTGATGTAGAGCGTAGTGCACGCGCTGGGGTGTACAGTTTAACCATGTCCTGGATGTACGAAGGGCCAGATCCATTCGCAGCATGGTAAGCAAGTACCAGTGTCTTGAAGTGGATTCTAGCAGTTACTGGAAGCCAGTGAAGGGAGCGGAGGAGCGGAGTGGTGTGTGAAAATTTAGGAAGGTTGAAGACCAAACGAGCCGCTGCATTCTGAGTGAGCTGCAGAGGTCGGATGGCACATGCAGGTAGACCAGCCAGGAGGGAGTTGCAGTAGTCTAGGCGTGAGATGACGAGATCCCAGAGTCCCGTAAGCGATGTCATAACTGATGTCACAATTGTTTTCCTCCACCAAATAAGAGATGGCTAAAATAAGATAACTTTAACAAGATGCCTGTGTTCTTACTACCAGGTTGTTATCATACCAGCAATGGGTCTTGCTCGTTCTTTCGCTTCCCGTCTGATGAAAGGACCAGGAGTGGCTGGATCAAGTTAGCTACCTAGCTAGTAGCAAGCACGTTAGTTAGCATTACAGTCTTAGCCTTGTTATTTTTATTAGCCTTAACATGAAGTAACATCAAGTAACCCAACATGTTAAACAGTAAGAGTAGTAGTCATATTTCATGAACCCTTTGAAGAGTACTGTCACACCGGTGTGATCATTCTATAATACACCATTTAAGCCCGGGGGAGAAATGCTAATGCTACATTAGCACCGGCGATCTGTTCTACTTCATGCTATCTGCACAAATGGTTGACATTAAACATTAAAAAGATCAGGCAGTTCAGAGAGAATCAAAGGAAGGCAGGCAGGCAGCAGTGGCGGATTGTAGAAGATCCGGGGCTTAGCCCAGGAGTTGTTGGGGGGGGGGGGTTGCAAGGGTAAAGTGCTATTTTTTACAAGTGGGGGGTGGATCGAACATCCTTTAGGGGGGTCCTCGCCTACTCTAGGGGGCTCCGGGGGCATGCTCCCCCGGGAAGATTTTTTTTTTAAATATTGAAGTTAAAAGCATCAATCTGGTGCACTTTGAGAGCAACATTAACCCTACCTTAAAGCGGACAAAAGGCACTGGAGAACACTTATTCATTAACACCCTTTAATGAAGCAAACTAATGCCTTAACTCACTCAAATAGTCGTTTACTTATTAAGGTGAAATGAATGTGCGTAGAGTTTTAAAGGATGCGGATAGTCTCACCTTGATTCTGGAGCATGGCTTATCGTTTTATAGATCTATTCTCATCCACCATCTTTGTTTGTGACGTAAAGAGTGTAAGAGTCACGTTTCTGCATCGGACACTCTGAGTGGATGCAGTCACAGCCAATCGGAGTCTGATTCAGAGGGTTGCCTGTCAGTTCCGTTGCTATGGTTCCGTTGTTATGTGTACTGAAACGAGATCCGGTATAATTCCACGCGCGAAAACAAAATAAAAATTGGAATACGTTATTTTAGTGTCTTAAAAGTTACATCTTGTTTTGTCAGAGCTTGAGAAATGCAATTCACATCTGGCTCCAGTCCAGCAGGTGGAGACAGGGAGCCTAGGGTGTGATTCCACTGAGAATGTGGCTCAAAGGAAGAGTGTGAGCTTCCTAATTAAGGAGCTAAATGCAACACACCTGGGAACACACTCTCATGCAGAGGACAAACAGATAAATGCAACACACCTGGGAACACACTCTCAGGACAAACAGTTCCCTGTGAGAGAAGAGACTCAAAGATTCAACCAAGACGCTGCTGGTGAATATTTGCAAATGTTTAATCTGTTTGAACCATGTTTGATTTGATGTATTATTATTTCTAGTCCTGAGGAAAGAAGCTAAAATATAAGATGCTGAAATATAATTTACTTTGTTGAAATGCATTTATTTTTGATTAAATGTTAAATTTAATTGTAAATTAAGAAATGAAAGTGCTTGTTAAAAGATGGCATGTTTTTAGTTGAAAATGTTTATTTACCTAAAGTGAATGAAAGTAATATTTTGTGTTAAAGGTTTTCAACCTGAATGAGCATCAAGAGGCCAACAAGAGGCTAAATTAAGCAATAAGAAATTTGCAATCACTCAAATAAAGAGAAAAGATTCAAATTCGAGTTGTCCCATGTGTCCTTCTGGAGTGAATCAAGCCATTTGCAAGTGTAGGCAGGAGTCAATAAAACCAACCAAATCACAACTTGACAGTTGAAAACCATTGCCAAGCAATAAGGACTAAAGGACCAAGAGCCTGGAAAAGTCGGAATAAACCAAACTGTCTGCAGTAACCACACACCTCAACAAAATGGCAGAGGAAGCCTATGGGAAAAGTGTCAAGCAGCTCAAGCAGGAGAGGACAATAGCTAAAGGTGCATTCACAAAAGTAGCTAACTTTCTTAGCAGAGGAGCAGGAAGCATGACTGAAACTGAGCTTCGGGAGGAATTCAAAAAGCTCACTTTGATGGGAAGAAATGTCACTGAAGCAAATGATGACTTTCGGAGTGGCCTACTCGCAGACATAGAAGCCAGCACTGCTGAAGAGGTGGAAGAAGTGCTTAGCGAGCAACAGGAGGCTGACATGGAAAAAACTATCAATGAAAGTGAAATCAGAATGAATGAAGTGAGAATAATTGTTCAACGAAACCTGTGGTCTCGTTATGGGCAAAAGGAGCTGGAAACCTCAATCCAGGAAGCAGAAACGGCTTGTGATAATGCTGCTGAAACATTTGTATCTGCACTCAATCGGGATGGTTATGAGATGCAGTTGGTTTTCATGGAGAAGCTGATCAAGGAAGCTAGTAAAAGCCTAGCATCTTGGGAACTGTGGATTCCAGAGACTGAAAAAGCTGATCTAGAAGGCAGAGTCAAGGACTTAAAGTCTATGAATAACAAGCTTGAAGCAAGGAGAGCAGAGTTTGTGTTTGCACAAAGAAATTCAGAAGAAGAACAGAGTGCATATCTGCTGACTTTAACGGCTGCTTCATCAACCCCACATGCAGCAAACACCACGCCCTTGGTGAGAATTAAACCAATTAGTCTGCCCAAATTTCATGGCTGTAAAAGAGATTTCCACAGATGGAGGAGAGACTGGGAGAGCCTGCAAAGACAGGGAGAACCAACAGGCTTGAGTGAATTCAAAAAGATTCAGCTTTTGGACAGCATGGTTGAGAAAATCTCAAGAAACCTCAGACTTTCAACATACAATACAGCAGAGAACATATTTAGAGTGCTTGAAAATAGATATGGGAATAAGTCTACAATTGCAATAGAAATAATTGAAGATCTTGAGAAAATTCCTGTTTTAAGAGCAGATCAACCAAGAAGAGTCATCGACTTAATCCAAACCGTGGAGAAAGCACTGGCAGACCTGACAGAGCTTGGAAGGACAGATGCCATCAAGAACCCACTGGTCACTAGGTCCATAGAGAGCAAGCTGCCGGATCCTGTAAAGAAGGATTGGCTCGTCTTCATGGTAAATCCCAGCAATAGAGTCACCCCTGAGAACCATTTTGACAGTCTCCTCGAGTTTCTGAAGACACAAGAAGAGATCTTGGAAAAACTGGAGCAGCTTGGAGTAACTGAAAAGTCAGAGAAACCGGAAAGGAAGTTTGAAAGAAAATATTCCTCAACACGTTCCACCAGGAGAGACGGACGTTGTATTGTCTGTGGAGAAGAAAGGCATGAAGAGAAACTATTCTTTTGCAAGCAGTTCAAGAGCCTAAATCTGGTCGAAAAGTTAGATGCTGTGAAGAGGTTGGGAGCTTGTAAGAGGTGTTTGAGATGTCATGAAGAAGGACATGAGTGTGTAAGCACCTACCTTTGCAGGAAAAGAGAATGCAAGAAGGGGAGCTCTTCGGACCACCAATTTTTCCTCTGTCCTAAAGGAGAGTACAGAGAACGTGAACTGGACAAAGGTGGGAAAGACTTGAAGAAAAGACCCAAACTCACAGAAGAGCAAGTGAAATGTATTGCTGAACTCTCTCCCGAAATGGCAGAAAAATGCAAGAACGCCTTTTCCAATATGACTGCAATAACAAACGGCAATGAAAAGGACCGGTCTGTGCGGATGGAAGGAAATAGACATGACGAGATACCAGTTATCATGATGCTGCTGGAAGTTACTGCAAATTCAGGTCAGAAAGTTGGAACCCTGATAGATTTAGCATCAGACACCAACTACATAACCCACAGAGCCGCCAACCGGTTAAACCTGGAAAGTGAAAAAATCACATTGGTTGTCCATGGAGTTGGAGGAATGACACTGAGGGTGAACAGCAGAAGATATTTCCTCAGAGTTAGAGTCAAGACACCCAGAGGTACAGAAAAAGCGCACCAACTTGTTTGTTATGGCCTCAATTAAATAGCCAACGTGCAAAGAGTAATCGAACCTGAACAGCTGAAGAAATTATTTCCAGAAGTCAAACTTGAGGATTTAGAAAGACCAGAAAACATTGAGCTACTTATCAGCCACCGAGAAGGTAGACTGGTCCCACAGAGGGTGAAGATTGTCGGAGACCTCGTTTTGTGGGACAGCCCACTGGGTAAAACTGTGGCTGGAGCTCACCCTGATCTCTTTGAGGAAGTGGAGATGACAACACATAAGTCTGAAACACACTTCGCTTGCTCCATGCGTATGGCCGCAGTGAAATACGAGGAAATCATCAGAGCTGAAGAGATTCAGGCTGAAACAAAAAGCACAGCTGTTGACCGAGAGTTTCTGGATTGGTGGAAGTGGGACAGTATTGGAGCAGCCTGTGAACCAAAATGTGGAGGATGTCGATGTGGTCATTGTCAGCCTGGAGGAAAGGAAATGACATTAATTGAGGAAAAAGAGCTGGAAATCATAAAACAAGGCCTTACCTATGTTACAGCTGATGCCCACAGTAGTGCTCCACACTGGGATACAAAGTATCCTTGGATCGAGGACCCAATCTCTCTTCCCAACAACAGGACTGCAGTGGAAGCAACTTTTCTGAGGACAGAAAAACAACTCAAGAGGGAGCCAGATTGGCAAGCTGCCTACAAGGCACAGGTACATGAAATGGTGGAAAGAGGAGCGACCCCTGCTGATCTCAAGGAGGGATCTGAGTGGCAGAAAGGACCTTCCTTTCTGAAAATGCCAGTGGAGGAGTGGCCAAAGAAGTCAGCCAAGGAGGTTGCGGCAAATGCAAAAGAGGACATCAATAAAATCCAAAGGAAAACATTCACAGCAGCACTCACCAGAGCTCAGGCAAAGATGAAGCATCCTGATGGCAAAGAACCTCTAACCCTTATAAAACCCTCTGAGGGTGAGAAAGAGACTCGAACCCGAAGAATACCAGCTGGCTCAGTTATAGGGCAACTGATTGATTTCAGGAAATTCAGCAGCTTGGATAAACTGGTCCGAGTTGTTGCCTGGGTGCTGTAGAAGCAAACACAGTAGTGGCTTAAAGCCCACCTCTGCTCCGCGCCGTCCGTTTAGATGAGCCTGGTCAGATTAATAAGAGAAGGAGTTCAAAACACCGGCATAAAAGTTATAACAATAATCTGATTTTAATGGTAAAAAACACAATACGAAATACAGAGTGCCCTGTAACAGAGCACTCCGGGCTCCCCGCTCTACCGCCGTGCGATACAGATATCGGGACCAGCCAGTCAGAAACAGGGGGCATTTTGCATGGGTAAACAACAGTGTATATATGGACATATTTGGGGCGGAGAGTCACTTCACTTCCTTCTTGCACCTGAGTTCACTCCTTTAATTTCCCAAGGAAGATTTCACACAAACTATTCCTTCCCAAACAATCAAACATTGTACACAGATATATTGGTGCTTGAGATTATATTGGCCCCCAGAAAGAACCTTGAAAAGAGTGTGTGTGTGTGTGTGTGTGTGTGTGTGTGTGTGTGTGTGTGTGTGTGTGTGTGTGTGTGTGTGTGTGTGTGTGTGTGTGTGTGTGTGTGTGTGTGTGTGTGTGTGTGTGTGTGTGTGTGTGTGTGTGTGTGTGTGTGTGTGTGTGTGTGTGGTGTGTGTGTGTGTGTTGTGTGTGTGTGTGTGTGTGTGTGTGTGTGTGTGTGTGTGTGTGTGTGTGTGTGTGTGTGTGTGTGTGTGTGTGTGTAGTGTGTGTGTGGTGTGTGTGTGTGTGTGTGTGTGTGTGTGTGTGTGTGTGTGTGTGTGTGTGTGTGTGTGTTGTGTGTGTGTATGTGTGTGTGTGTGTGTGTTGTGTGTGTGTGTGTGTGTGTGTGTGTGTGTGTGGTGTGTGTGTGTTGTGTGTGTGTTGTGTGTGTGTTTGTTGATGAGAGGAGGTGTCTGGGTCAGTGAGTGTAAGTGAGAAGGTTGATATATATATAGGATTACTTTAAACAGTCCCAAATAATACATGTTCACTTCAATACAGTTCAAGATAATACCTGTTTACTTTAATACAGTTTAGAACAATACTGTATCTGTTTACTTTAATCCCTCTTTTGATCTCACCTTCAGAGATCAACTTATACACAGCATTTTAAACATAACCACTGTCATTCTTTTCTACTGTCTGTTCCCCAACATTTATATAAATCCATCAGAAGCTAGGATTTAGAGCACTTTAAAACCTTTAGGAACAGTCCACCCTAACAACTTCTTATGACAGTGGAGGGAGACCAAAATATGTTAAAATAATTGTCCTTGTCGGCTGAGTCATCGTGCTCGTCCCCCTCCGATGCGTAAGCCAGCAAGGGCATTTGGTACGAAGGGGAAGGGGCAGCTTCTCCCTAAAAAAATTGGTTATTAAAACAAAGTTCCTCAAAAAATGGGATATTAAAACAAAGTTCCTCAAAAAATGGGATATTAGAACAAACTCCACACCGGCTATATCAACCTGTTTCAGCGGAGAGTGTAGTCCCCTGTGCCGTCTTTGTCCCCCCGATCTGCTGACGGCGGCTTCTGGGCTGCCTGCTAGAGAGATGTCTTCTGGATCCTCCTCCTCCGGCCCGCTGATGGCGGCTTCCAGGTCGATGCTGGAGAGATGTCTTCCCGATCCTCCTTCTCCGGCCCGCTAGAGATGTCCTCCCGATCCTCCTCCTCCGGTCTGCTGATGGCAGCTTTCAAGTCGTCTGCTGCATGGATGTCCTCGAGGTCCTTCTCCTCCAGTCCGCTGATGACAGTTTCCGAGTCGACCTCCTTGACGAGAGCCAGATCCGTCCTGATGTCGTCCCCTGGTCCTAGCAGGTGGTTTCCCCGCCGCACACTGGCTCCAGCTGTCCCCCTTTCCTCCTAGACGGACGGCATGAGAGATCCGCTGGGTCACTCGGTCGGGGCCGGAGAGCCTGGGGTTGAGCCACTTTGTCCCGATGACCTTCAGCCAGATGAACTCCGCTGTGTCGGCCTCCTGGGTCCCCCTTTTGGCGCCAGCAACCTGTGTGGAGAAATCTGATACAAATCCCTCAAGCCTACGCTCAGGGCTCCTGGGCCCTCAGCTTTTTGATCCCCCACTGCGTATGAATACAGAATTCCAACAAACTGTCATCAAATGTCTTTCTATTATGAATTTAGATGAAATGTATATCCCCATAATGACCTAAACAATAAAGTCTATGGCTTTTACTTCTTTACCAGGCTAGTTACATGATGTTGTCTACATTAAATTCTGTCTCATTACATTACTATGTTTTAGTTTTAACTGTAATATGTTCTTTCTACATTTCAAACCTCAGTTACTTTAATACCTGTTGAAATATTACAAAATTGTTTCATTATCACAGGTCAACTTCTTCAGTATTCCATTCTGGAATTACATCTCTCACAGTAGCCCCTTGGCCACTGATTCTGCATCTGTGTTACCTGTTATAACTCAATCAATATTAGAAACATGTCAACATCCATCAAACAGTATCTTATCCCTAGATATGGAGCAGGTTCATTCTAAAACTGTCAATCAATGGTCAGATTGAAAAATGTAGATTGTGAAATTTACACTCCCCCTTTTTACACATGAACTCATGTGTAACCAAAATCCTGTATGGGAAGAAAACCTTCAGGTAATAATGGATTATAAGAAAATACCAAACATAATTCACAAATGTACATCCATCATTTCCCACAGAGCCCCAGAATAATGTGTTAGTCCAAAAGCATGCTTGATTAGTCATTGTTTTAAATCATGCAGTTGCACTGATCACATGCAGACATACACTCACATTCTCACTCACACTGTCAGGTTGTAAAGTCAAGTTTGGTCAGGTTCACCCCAGAGTCAGTCATTCACAGTGCCTTTTTCAAGTCAAACTGTCCAGGGTCAAAGGTCATTTGGTCTCAGTCTTTTTGGCCATGTGTCGTGCTCTGCAGAGACTTTGATATTTCAGCATAGGCCAGTATCCTTTGTCTACAAAAATCTGTCATATATGGAGCGCCATCATTTATTAATTCACGATTACAACTATAATTTTCCAGATATCTCTAACTTTTCATTGGGACAGCTGTTTCCCACATTTCCTGCAACTTGGTACAAAACTCACTTCCTTATAGTACTACTACTGCAGTTCATTAACACCTAATCTATATTAAAATGTCTAATAGATCTAATTCAGAACTATTATCTTAACTATTATCTTGAGTCAAACCATTACTAGGATCTGTGTAGCTCTGCATTTCATAGCTCATTATACTCATTTATCTTCAATTCTGGTGCACTTAAAGAACAATGTTACCCTCTTTAACAGTGCGTGGAACCCTGGGTGTCCGAACATGCAACAATTACTCCTTCCTTTATTAAGGATTTAAAAACAGAAGTCATTTCGTATGTCCATCCGAAAGCCCTCCTATGGTAATAACTATGCCACAATGGTGAAACCAGTACCTCAAATTGAAATACTATATTTTGTTTAGAACTAGCTTTCCCTTCAACATGACCTATATAAATAAATATTTGTCTGATCTTATAGAGATGTTACTAAAACTCTCCCTTTGAACTGATCAATACTGTAACAAATTAAAACACTACCAAATTCACACATGAATAAAAACTCTAAAAGAATAATTTGTAAACATGATGAAAAGATTGAAGAATATGGTTCTACACTGTACTCCTAACTCCCAAACACCCACTACTTAAAGTCTAGTGCATACTTCCATCATGCCCCCCCCCCCCTTTAACATCAGTGTGTTTTAGGATGATTTTTCACTTCACTTTAATAGTTTTTCTCTTTACCGCTATTTTTTATTTACCAATTCATTAATTCATGGTTAATACATCTTCTTATCTTCACTTATTTATCAAGTCAATTCAAGTTCTTTAAATGTGGTTCTTTAAAATACATTAGTATATACCTTGTGGAGTATTCACAATAACTAACCCTCAATTAAATCTGTTCATCTTTAAGCCGATACTATTTCCTTATTTATCTTTTGTTCATGATAACAATGGTATAACAACCACACATTTTACACATAGCTAGTTTCTATGTCAAGATTATTATATGTGACATAATAATCAGATGTCTCGTTTGCTAACCAATAATATTACACTTTAATCTTTTCAGTATTCCAGAGCATCATTTAAACAAGCAGCCTCTTATCTAAACACTAAGCATTAAGGTTTCTACACCACCCCCTGGGAAACTCTTGCACAATTATGCTGTAAAATCATTGCATCATTCCTTCAGAGTCTGAACAATCTGAGACAAGCATGTCTCAAGATCTTGTCATAATGAGCACAGTCAGTGATACAGCTGTAGTCAGTGGCAGGGTCCCCAAAAAAGCTAGGACCGGCCCTGGTCAGTGGGCTCCAAGGAAACTCTCCCTGGCATTGGGATGAGGGAAGGAATCACTTGGCAGACACACGTTGTCCTCTGTACAGCAGAAATCCCCCCAAAACCGCAGTACCTCTTCACACCACTGTTGCCTTGACAACGAGGCACAAGCACAATGTCAATACCTCCTCAGAGATGCGTTCTTTGCACACTTCTTCTGTTTGCAGTGAGCAACTCTTCACGAACACACTGATTCAGAGAACCCAAAAGGTGGTGCAGAACTATCCAATGCTGCTGTAATCACAGCCATTCAGCTACTGAGAAAAACTCAATTTAAATCTCTCTCCCAACGGGTTACAAAATAAAACGGCTGAGGTCAGGAATGCTGAAACATGTGAATGTTAAAACAAACTAATGGTAGTAGTCTGCCTATTCTTTATTACTTCAGTTCCAGTGGCGGATTTAGGATTGTAGGAGATCCGGGGCTTAGCCCAGGAGTTGTTGGGGGGGGGGGGGGTGTAGGGGTACAGTGCTACCCCTGCCTGGGGGTGGACCGAACATCCTTTAGGGGGGTCGTCGCCTCCTCTTGGGGGGTCCGGGGGCATGCTCCCCCGGGAAGATTTGTTTTTAAATATTGAAGTTGAAAGCATCAATCTGGTGCACTTTGAGAGCAACATTAACCCTACCTTAATAACACCTTAAAGCGGACAAAAGGCACTGGAGAACACTCATTAACACCCTTTAATTAAGCAAACTAATGCCATAACTCACTCAAATAGTCGTTTACTTATTAAGGTGAAATGAATGTGCGTAGAGTTTTAAAGGATGCGGATAGTCTCACCTTGATTCTGGCGCATTGCTTATCGTTTTATAGATCTATTCTCATCCACCATCTTTGTTTGTGACGTAAAAAATGTGTAAGAGTCACGTTTCTGAATAGGACACTCTGAGTGGATGCAGTCACAGCCAATCGGAGTCTGATTCAAAGTGTTGCCTGTCAGTTCCGTTGGTACTGAAACGAGAGCCGGTATAATTCCACGCGCGAAAACAAAATAAAAATTGGAATACGTTATTTTAGTGTCTTAAAAGTAGACTGAGGTATGAAGGGTTAACGTTACATCTTAGGATAATTTTTAGTCATGTTCTGTATACATACTAACATAAGGGTATACTTAGTGTGGTTACTCCATGTTTACTAGCTATAACATTAACGTCACATCACTCTTTTTCACTTCTTAGTCAGTCAGCCAGAGTGCAGAGATCACCATTAGATTCACAAACCTGAAACATCATCCATTTCTTCACTGCTGGTGATGACATTGTTGTCAGCTGCTGATACTGCTGCTGCTGCAGCTTGTGGCGCCTGCTTCAATGACAATAACTTTCTAATATCCATAACTGTATAGGCTATTAGCTTAAAACTCGTCAGGCACTAAGAAGGATCACTTCTACTTCAGGGCAGGCTACGCAGTACGCAGGCTAATGTCCCGCAGTGGGTGCCTCTCTGGTGGACTCCAGTACTGCACATTACTCACGAGACGTTTTTAAAAAAAAAAAATGTACATTTTTTTTTTTTTAAGTGAAACATCCGGGGCTTTTCAGAAAACATCCGGGGCTTGAGCCCAAGTAGCCACCCCCTAGCGCCGCCACTGATCGTTACCATAGCTTTGCCCTTTAACAGTTATTACGAGCCCTGGCTCAGCCTTACTCACCAAGAGTCCAGCGCCTAGCCTTCTTACAGGCAAAGTCACTGATCAAGTCCTTGAAGTTCAGCTTTCTAGCCAACTGGCTTTCAATGGACAGCATGGCAAGACTGCAAAGCCTTATGGGGGGACAGGGCTGCGGAGCCTAAAGATGGATCTGTTGGTCCTGGCACCAGGGGGAGGGACAAGTGATTTAGTATGAATAGCTGCTAAAAAATGTACCTGCATTTATTAAATGTCAGCTAAAAGAGCAGTGAAATGAAAAACCTCTGAATTTTCTGTGAAGATATTAAGAGTACTTAAAGGTGGGGTAGGTAATTTTGGAGAAACCAGCTCGAGTGCGCTAGCATTTGAAAATACACAACCGGAAAAAATCTGCCACTTCCTTACAGAGCCCCTCCTCCAACACACATGAACGCGCACATGACCAATGAGGGCACGAGATTAAGGTGACCAGATTTTCAAAATTAAAACCGGGGACATTTTGAGTTTTGCGGTCAATATATCATTAACATATCCAATTTTCTTCACTGTTAAAGAAAAAAGGGGGACAATTCTGGTTAAATGTAATTCGAACATTTGAACTGTTGGATACAAACAGAAGGACGATAGCTCATATATGAGACTTCAAAGGTCTTTGATTTTGAAACTGTACATCAGATTGTCCAGATTCTCTCGGAGTGATTAGATGGGGTGTCCTGCTATCACCCTGAAGAGAATTAAGTCTTTGATAATTTGACAGTTTTTTATTTATTCTTGTATGAAAACAGAAGGACGATAGCCCATATATGAGATTTCAAAAGTATTTTATTTTGAAATTGTCCTGATTTTCTCTGATTGACTAGATGGGGTCTCCTGCTGCTATCACCCTGAAGTGAAATAAGTATTTGATTGACTTCGAATGACTCTTTGATTATGGACGGTTTCCATTAAATAATAATCAAAATATAGATGGACAATAGATCTAATTTGAGATTTTAAACAGCATACATTTTAAAGTCACCCAGTGGAAATGTCAGATATGTCTTCATAACTGTATAGGCCTACTTACATTTTACATTCACTCAGTTATAATGTGGTAGTTATACGTAGTTTGTTTTAAATTATTATTGATCACATTATATAGTACATATTTCTTAATTTAAGCTCCAGTATATATGGTGTGTTTTTTAGGTATATTTGTTATTGACCGAGTAAACGCTTTTATTTTGAAGGCAGTTTTTACAGGCCTCTACCGTAATGCATAGGATATTTGTGCACCGCAATACAATGTGCGGGCTGGCTTGACTGTGTTTCCCGAAGTGGGGGCTGGCTTGACCACAGTCTGTTTACCCAGTGTTTCCTGACATTAAACGTTTTATTTCACCTTGCTATGTGTTTTTAACGTATATTAAAAAACGGGGACATTTCCGGGGACAGTTTCAACCGGGGACAGGCCAATACAAACGTGGACTGTTCCCGGAAAACAGGGACGTCTGGTCACCCTACACGAGATAAGCTTGTGCACAGATGGAAGACTGACAGGCAGGTAGGCCATCCAGTTATTTTAGCCGGTCCGGCTAAAATGATTGGTCGTGCTTTTTACAGTACCACGGCTTCCACAGATGACATTTTTTTATGGATTTTTTGTCAAAGCACTTAATATATTCATTGCTATCGGGATGTTAAGAGCATTCCATGCAATATAACAAAAAGTATATCTCGAGCCGGTTTCTCAAACTTACCTACCCCACCTTTAATGTCAGCAAAACATTACAATTATTATTTACAATGGATTACGCTTAGCTAACAGACTAATTTCCACCACTCATGGACCACACCCACCTTTTCTTTTGAAAAACTGGGTGACATACTGTCGCCCTTTAGTCCCTCTCTCTTGTCTTTCTCTCCTTTCTTTTCTTTCTTGAAAGCCTGACTTTGTTAGTCGTTGAGACATCGTACACATGTAAGTACTAGCATCCCTCCTCACATGCTCTCACTCTCTGCTAGAAAGGGCCGGTGCCACACAGCGTTTGGAGGCAGCACCAAACCATGTAAATAGAGGGGGGTGTTCGATGCTTTGGATAATTAACTTTTGGAAGAAAATAAGTTAAATGAATCGTAAGTTTAGTGAGTACATTATCAATATGACGTTATATTAATGTTAATTATTGATGATTGATGAAAGGTTACTTAAACATTTTTTCTTAATGTTCTAAAAATGTTTTGGGCCCCTGTCAGTCACCGGCCCTTAGAATCATCCCAACTTTTCACCCCTGACCTGTTGTCCTGTAGTGTTGTAGATGTATTCATGATTTCCATACATTTTTGGTCTTCCCTTGACATCTCTTTTTCCTCTGAGGGCTTTTCATTAAAGTCATGATTATACTATGAGCTCCAATTTGGAAATATAAATCATATTCACCACAACAGAAGAAAGCTCCATGTCAACATCGCTGCCATTGCTGCTTCCATGTAAAGGACCATTGATGACCCATCCCAACACTGTTCTTATAGCGTATGGGCCATTTCCACAACTGTTGACAATTTCCCAAGGTTCCAATATCTTGGGAGCGTTGATTCCAATCAACATGTCAACATTGGCATTTATGCTGCGGATATGAACTTTTGACAAATGATTCCACCTCTTCACATCTGCGGCTATAGCAATGTTTTCTTTGGTTACTGGCATTTGCTTCTGTGTGAGGACTTCTGGAAGAGAATACAAGTTATTTTCCTCAAGACCAGATACCTCCATCCCTGTGATGTGTAATCTGTGCATGAGATCTTCTGAGCAGAATGTGGCTGTGCTTCAGGGATCTAAAAATGCATAGGTCTGTATAATCTCACTTCCCTTTGTGGACTTGACCTGCACTGGAATAATTGAAAGAATGCAGCCATCATTTCCGGCCCCTGTACGTCCACATGTCTGAGGGGGGGTTGTGATTTAGCGGTTTGTCCCAATTCCACATTAGATGTATTTATGTGGAGCGCAGTAGGATGTTGCTTTTCACAAACCTCACAGATCAAGCGTTGGTTACAGTCCCGGCTTGTGTGTCCAATCACAAGCATCCAAAGCAAATTCCTTTCTCCTTTAGAAATTGAATTTTGTCGAGTGACTTATTCTAATGGAACCATGATCTGTGAGAGGTGAATAACACAATTGCACTAAATATTAATTTCATTGATAGTAATAAAAAGGTACAAAAAAAAATCTGGATTTTAGGGCTTCTGACCATTTTTGGATAATTAAACATGCACTGGGTCAAATTGACCCACTAATATTATTGCTGTTACAAAATAGGCACAATAGGCACACAAAAAATAGCCCAGAAAATGAAAACAATACAAAATGTAGCTGTAACAGAACAATCCCTCAATCCGAGAACACAAATCCAGTTTTTCAAGGACAACATTAAATCATTTCTGTGCACATTTATTAATTTGAGAGCATTGTTTAATACGTTTTCCACAGCAGCATTATGCAGGATAATCCACAGATCTGAAGCTAACATTAGCTAACACTATTGCTACGGAAAGTAAAACAATGACAGTGAGCTCTGTAGATTAATCTCACTAAAAGGGACACATGGCTAGTTGGGGGTATTTGGGTGAATTTACAATGCAATACACTTTAAAATCGGATAAGGAATGTGATATAAAAATAATATAAACATTTGAAGTTCACACTGGATGGCAGATACCTGATATGAGACTGTTAAAAGTCTACATCTGTTTGCTCGGTACCATTATTAGTTTTCTTCTTTCTTTTCTCCAGCCATGTCACATGTAAGCGTTCCCAGCAGCTGTCACTCCCCCCCGCCCGGCCCCCTCCTCAGCACAGCAGTGATGACCCCCTCAGGGAGAGCCTTGATCATGTTCCAGGCCTCGAAGCGGGTCATGTCCTGCAGACTGACCCCCTGCACCTGCAGCAGCTCGTCCCCCCGCTGCAGCCCGCTCTGCTCCGCGGCCCCCCCCTGAACACCGGAGGAAACAAAGAGTCACAATGTAATCAGGACTGGAACCTGGCTTTCACCACCAAAAACACAGACCTACAAACTCATTATTTTCAGTATGACCGTTTCCAGAAGTTTGTTTTTTTCCCACATAAATTAAAAACCCTGACTTTGTTCGGTAGTGTGATACTGATTATTTCACAGTTCTCTCAGATATGAACTGTGAGACCATTTAAAGGTCTCCTATTATACTATTTTTAGGTATATATTATTGGTAAAAAAAACATGTCTATGAAGTGTTTTGCTCAAAAAACTAAACAGATCACCCACTCTAGCCTCATACCCCCTCTTTCAGTCATGTTAGAGAACTGCTGATTCGGGGTCCGTAGCTTAAAAAAAGAAAAGTAAAAGAGGTGGGGGAGCTTATGCAGGAGAACCGCTGCCGTGATTAGACGCCATATTGTGTTCCAAACCTCATCAAGGATTTTTCTGAAACAGTACGGAGGTCAAACTCTTTTTCTCTCTCAGGTTTACCACAAGGTGAGTACCTTTTATATCCGGCTTCTTTACACATACTCTCTCCAGTAGCGGAGAGAGTAGCTAACCTCTCTCCAGGTTAGCTCTGAGTGTTAGCGATGCTTGCTAATGTAAACACAGACCATATTACTTCCAAAACTCGTCGCGCATTGTTGCTGATAGCAACGTTTCTAATAGGGCCGTGGGCGTAAAGCCAGCCCTTTCAGATATTACGTCATATCGAACGCAAATCTGGATCAGCTCCGTTGTAGCCCCGTTTGTAGAGATGAGGGTACGGAGGAAAAGAGAGAGGGTTTTGTTTTCTGATGCTGCGTGAGTTCCCTGACACATATTTATGTTTAAAAGACATCAAAAAGTGCATTTGCCAACCCGCCAGGGAAGCAGTCTCAGTCCACTTTTATTTACAATCTTCCTTGAACTGTTGGCTGCAATGATTAGAGAGGATTCAAGAATAAAAGGAGTTGCTGGAGGGGGCAGGGAGCATAAGCTTTTTCTTTACGCGGATGACATTTTATTACTGAGTCAGGATCCGACAAACTCCATCAAAGCATTATTAGAAGTTATGGAAGTATATTCTAAAGTGTCTGGTTACTGTATTCATTGGCACCTGCTCTCAGAATCTGCTATCCACCTTCGATTGGAAATGGTTTCCAAATGGCATGAAGTATCTAGGGATAGAACTACATTCGGATATAAGAGTAACTATGAATACTAATGTGGAAAAACGACTGAAGAAATGTAAAATTCAGTTGGACAAATGGAGTAAGTTACGCATGACGCTATGGGGGAAGGTGAACACGATTAAGATGATAGTTGCTCCGCAGATAAATGACATAACTGGAATGATACCTGTATGCATTCCACAACAATTACTACTTAGATATAATCAATCAATCATATATCAGATATAACAACATGGTAAAGCATTTTCTCTGGGATGGGAGAAAACCTAGAATTAATATGGACGAATGATGTCAACCAAAAAATAGAGGAGGATTATCATTGCCCAATATAAAGAATTATAGTATTTATTTTGAAATGTCAAAGCTTGTGAAACATTGGAAGGGTTTAAATACTGATCTGGACTGGGTCCTGATTGAGCAAGAACTAACCTCCCCTTTTAAACCTATTGAAGCTCTCGAACAGGTGGCAACCAACAAGGAAGATAATAACGTGATGAATCCTGTTCTGGTACACTCAAAAGCAGTTTGGTGAGAAGTACATAAAAAATGTAAAATGTCCCACAATACAAGTTATGCACCCTTATGGCACGATCCTAAGATACAAGTTGATAATCAACCCATTTACTGGGCATAGTGGCTTAAAAAAGGTATCAGGATATTGGATGATTTATTTGAAGCCAACATTTGTATTTCTTATGACAGACTGAAGGAAAAGTTTAATTTGGAGGGACGAGGCCACTTTTGGAAATATTTACAGATTAGACATTGTATGGGGGGGAGGAGTTTCATTAATAGGGATGAGAATACAATAGAGTGTTACCTACAACTGCCAACAATGCTTCAAAGAGCATCTAGGTGGTACGGGATGTGTCCCTGGATAAAGGACAATGGCTGTGGTAATCTCAAACGTGTATGGGAAAAGGACCTGTCACTTACAATTGACGAAAAAACATGGGAGGAAATGATATCTAACTCTGAAAAATACATAAGGGAAGCTAGAGGCAAATTCAGTATACAAATTATTCAAAGATATTATTATTCTCCTTCAAGGCTACACAGAGTGGGCCTGATTAAGGATGGTTTATGTTGGAGATGTGGGGAAGAACGTGGCACGTATATGCATGCATTTTGGGAATGTTCGAAGGTTTGTCCCTTGTGGAGGAGTGTTCTGGACTATGGTTGAAATGTGATATTCCCACTTCGCCAAGACTGTGTCTCCTTGGAGACAGGACGGTGACCCCGCATCTGAATACATGTGCATTTAGAGTGTTAAAGACTGGCCTAATAATGTGTGCGCGGATCATTTTAAGATGTTGGAAGGATCCCCAAACTCCTACACTGAATATGTGGAGGGTTCAAATGATGGAGACTGCTGCATGTGAAAAGATGCTGGGAAGGTTGCATGTTCAAAGTGGCATGGCTAATGAACAAAGGGATAGTTTCAGTAGATGTCTGGGGAAGGTGGAACCGTGTGAAGACACTAAGAAGTGGATGTGGGACACTCACAATATCATGCACTAATGTGCGCTGCTATGACTGGATGTTTTACTTTGATGTATGGATACTTGTCAATGCCTGTTTTTATTTCTTTGGTACTGTTTGTTTTCTCTCTGAGTCTGTATATGATGTTGGATGTTTGTGCTTAAAATCCAATAAAATGTTGAATTACAACAAAAAAAAGTGCATGATAGGAGACCTTTAAAAAAAGAACCCGTTTTTAAACCCCGGATGTTTTCTTCTGACTGAAAGTGAAGTGGTTTCATTGTTACTATAATATTATAATGTCAGCATTATATTGTGTACCTGCAAAGATCCTGTTGATGACTAAAGGTCTGTCTCCATGGATGGAGCCCCTGCCCCCCTCCAGAGTGAAGCCCACTCCTGCAGCTCCTTTCTGCAGCTCCACCGTCAGCGGAGCGGAGTGGAGGACCACTGCAACACACACACACACACACACACACACACACACACACACACACACACACACACACACACACACACACACACACACACACACACACACACACACACACACACACACACACACACACACACGCACACCACACACAACCCAATCAACAACAAGGACAGATGTAGCCTGCATAGTGCATACCTTCATTCCACAGCTGACAACATCAAAGTTAAACGGAGAGTTTGGGGCTAGAGTTGTATGAGTAAAATAAATAGTAGCCTGGCTAAGTTGGCACATTCAATGCGTATTCAAGTGATATAAAGCCCAATATAAAAGAGTAATCCTTTTAGTGTACTCTTGTGTATGCCCTCTTCAAATACACCAACATACATGAACAAAAACGATTATTTAGCTTTGCAGTAGTTCAGATTTACCGAATAAACCAGCTGATCAGGGTGGCAGACCTCTCCCCTGATCTGTGATGTCAAATCTCTCATCATCCCAATGGAGGCTGCTGTCTTTGGTCAGAAAGGCTTTTTGATAGTGAAAATATATCTCAACATAGAGATTTCACCTAAACAGATGTTGTAAGGGTTCTAAAATACAGTATGTGTGTCCAAAGCAGGTCAAATTCCTAGTATGTGCGAACCTACCTGGCAATAAACCTGTTTCTGATTTCTGATTCGGACATTGTTTGGGGCAATCGACCTCCACTGTATAAATGGGGATTATATAATAAAAGTAATAATAATAAAGCTGTATTTGTATAGCACTTTGGATGCAGCTCAAAGTGCTATAACAATAGTACACATAACACAATTAAACCGAAACAAGAAATTCAATTCAGGTCAAACTTGAAAACATTTGAACACACATGCAGCAAATGAACATGATATATGTGATATCATGGAGTACAAGGAGGTCAAATAGGCTAGAGAATAAAGGCTAACCAAAAAAATTATTGTTTTCAACTATCGTTGAAAAATGTCCACTGAGTTTGCTTCCCTGAAATGTCTTGGTTGGAAGCGTAGTGGAAAAAGCTGCTTCAGCCATTTCATTTGAGGAGATAGGTGTATATAAAAAGCCTGCTGCTTGGGACATAAAAGGACAGAGAGTCAGTGAGAGGAGACGGACCAGATCATTAGCACATTAGTAAACCAGTAAAAGGATTTTGAAATATACAGGGAACCAATGTAGTGTAGCTAAAACAGGAGTAAGGGGCTCTCTTTTTTGATATAGCACTTCACTTGTCTTCTGCACTCTAAGCTCGGGTCGCTCTCTGTGTAAGCACCCTTTAATATATGAAGAGGTGTAATTGATCTCATAGGCCACTACATAATGTGAAGATGCTTTTTCAGCCGAGCCTTGGAGAGGCTCACTCTCTGGGAGCTGTAGGACTCACCTGCAGGGTGGAGGTCTTCCGTCCTGCAGCCGTCCCCCTCGCCCCGTCCCTCCTCCGCCCTCTTGGAGACCACCACCACAGCCAGCTGCAGATTGCGGGCCTGCCGCAGAGCGCTGGTGGCATCAGTGTGTGTGACACCGCGCAGTGTGTGTCCGTTTATGGACAGCACCTCGTCTCCTCTCTGGATGGTTCCCTCCTGAGCCGCCAGGCCACTGGGGAACACTTTGTGGACCTGGACAGAACACACTCAGTTTCACACACACTCGCTGATCCCAGAGTGTGTCTGTACAGTTCAACCAAATCCCTTGATGCACATCTCAGAATTAAGTCTTGTGACAGAACAAATATTTCCACTGACATGCAGGAACCTTGACCTTGCTCAATTTAACGCATGGCTTCCTCTATGTATGTATCTGAGGTAAATATGTAATATAATATCTTGAATACAAACTAACTTTTTGGTGGACACATAAAACACACAAGGCAGTGAATTTCAGTCCAATCATAATGTTTCTTTATATAATATGCAAGTCAAATTCTACTACATATCTACATGAACAGTTATACAATACATTCTATAATTATAAAGAACGTTTCTATAGTCCCTCTCATTATACTCAGATTCTGTTCATGCACATTTAGTTGGGATTGGTAGTGTGTGATAGTAAAATGTTGTATTATTTTTGATATAAAGTTAGGAGCACCTCTGTATTTTTAATACATCTATCTGCTTGCATAAACAGCAAAGCTGAGAAACCCTTTTGTGAGGACCCAAAACTCCTTAAATGTGCATTTTACTAAGCAATATGGCACCACTATTAAAAACATTAGGAATAAGAAGGCACTCAAAACTCACTTAGTATTTGATGTTGGATTGTGGTGCCATCTACTGGCCATTACAGGAAACACTATCATATGAAGTAGAGTCAGGAATGATGCTCTCCTCGACTCTCAGCCAGCTATTCACAGGCAGTCTGACCTGTGTGTGTGTGTGTGTGTGTGTGTGTGTGTGTGTGTGTGTGTGTGTGTGTGTGTGTGTGTGTGTGTGTGTGTGTGTGTGTGTGTGTGTGTGTGTGTGTGTGTGTGTGTGTGTGTGTGTGTGTGTGTGTGTGTGTGTGTGTGTGTGTGTGTGTGTGTGTGTGTGTGTGTGTGTGTGTGTGTGTGTGTGTGTGTGTAGTGCTGCTTACTGTCAGAGCCTTGCTCTCCAGGTCGGACCCCCCTGCGATGCTGAAGCCCAGCCCGGCCCCCTCCTCTTTATGCAGAATCACCACATGGATGTCCACCAGTTGCTGTGGAAACAGACAGTTCATTTGTTCTCTTTATTATTGCTCACAATAAACATCATCACTGTTTGCATCAACATGACCACAGTGATATTTGCTGTGAGTGTTTCCTCACTCCTACGTCTAAAAGGTAAAGGGAACAGTGACCTGCTGTGAGTGTTTCCTCACTCCTACGTCTAAAAGGTAAAGGGAACAGTGACCTGCTGTGAGTGTTTCCTCACTCCTACGTCTAAAAGGTAAAGGGAACAGTGACCTGCTGTGAGTGTTTCCTCACTCCTACGTCTAAAAGGTAAAGGGAATAGTGACCTGCTGTGAGTGTTTCCTGACTCCTACGTCTAAAAGGTAAAGGGAATAGTGACCTGCTGTGAGTGTTTCCTGACTCCTACGTCTAAAAGGTAAAGGGAACAGTGACCTGCTGTGAGTGTTTCCTCACTCCTACGTCTAAAAGGTAAAGGGAACAGTGTCCTGCTGTGAGTGTTTCCTCACTCATACGTCTAAAAGGTAAAGGGAACAGTGACCTGCTGTGAGTGTTTCCTCACTCCTACGTCTAAAAGGTAAAGGGAACAGTGACCTGCTGTGAGTGTTTCCTCACTCCTACGTCTAAAAGGTAAAGGGAACAGTGACCTGCTGTGAGTGTTTCCTCACTCCTACGTCTAAAAGGTAAAGGGAACAGTGACCTGATGTGAGTGTTTCCTGACTCCTACGTCTAAAAGGTAAAGGGAACAGTGACCTGCTGTGAGTGTTTCCTCACTCCTACGTCTAAAAGGTAAAGGGAACAGTGACCTGCTGTGAGTGTTTCCTCACTCCTACGTCTAAAAGGTAAAGGGAACAGTGACCTGCTGTGAGTGTTTCCTGACTCCTACGTCTAAAAGGTAAAGGGAACAGTGACCTGCTGTGAGTGTTTCCTCACTCCTACGTCTAAAAGGTAAAGGGAACAGTGACCTGCTGTGAGTGTTTCCTGACTCCTACGTCTAAAAGGTAAAGGGAACAGTGACCTGCTGTGAGTGTTTCCTCACTCCTACGTCTAAAAGGTAAAGGGAACAGTGACCTGCTGTGAGTGTTTCCTCACTCCTACGTCTAAAAGGTAAAGGGAACAATGACCTGCTGTGAGTGTTTCCTGACTCCTACGTCTAAAAGGTAAAGGGAACAGTGACCTGCTGTGAGTGTTTCCTCACTCCTACGTCTAAAAGGTAAAGGGAACAGTGACCTGCTGTGAGTGTTTCCTCACTCCTACGTCTAAAAGGTAAAGGGAACAGTGACCTGCTGTGAGTGTTTCCTCACTCCTATGTCTAAAAGGTAAAGGGAACAGTGACCTGCTGTGAGTGTTTCCTGACTCCTACGTCTAAAAGGTAAAGGGAACAGTGACCTGCTGTGAGTGTTTCCTCACTCCTACGTCTAAAAGGTAAAGGGAACAGTGACCTGCTGTGAGTGTTTCCTCACGTCTAAAAGGTAAAGGGAACAGTGACCTGATGTGAGTGTTTCCTCACTCCTACGTCTAAAAGGTAAAGGGAACAGTGACCTGCTGTGAGTGTTTCCTCACTCCTACGTCTAAAAGGTAAAGGGAACAGTGACCTGCTGTGAGTGTTTCCTCACTCCTACGTCTAAAAGGTAAAGGGAACAGTGACCTGCTGTGAGTGTTTCCTCACTCCTACGTCTAAAAGGTAAAGGGAACAGTGACCTGCTGTGAGTGTTTCCTCACTCCTACGTCTAAAAGGTAAAGGGAACAGTGACCTGCTGTGAGTGTTTCCTCACTCCTACGTCTAAAAGGTAAAGGGAACAGTGACCTGATGTGAGTGTTTCCTGACTCCTACGTCTAAAAGGTAAAGGGAACAGTGACCTGCTGTGAGTGTTTCCTCACTCCTACGTCTAAAAGGTAAAGGGAACAGTGACCTGCTGTGAGTGTTTCCTGACTCCTACGTCTAAAAGGTAAAGGGAACAGTGACCTGCTGTGAGTGTTTCCTCACTCCTACGTCTAAAAGGTAAAGGGAACAGTGACCTGCTGTGAGTGTTTCCTCACTCCTACGTCTAAAAGGTAAAGGGAACAATGACCTGCTGTGAGTGTTTCCTGACTCCTACGTCTAAAAGGTAAAGGGAACAGTGACCTGCTGTGAGTGTTTCCTCACTCCTACGTCTAAAGGTAAAGGGAACAGTGACCTGCTGTGAGTGTTTCCTGACTCCTACGTCTAAAAGGTAAAGGGAACAGTGACCTGCTGTGAGTGTTTCCTCACTCCTACGTCTAAAAGGTAAAGGGAACAGTGACCTGCTGTGAGTGTTTCCTCACTCCTACGTCTAAAAGGTAAAGGGAACAGTGTCCTGCTGTGAGTGTTTCCTCACTCATACGTCTAAAAGGTAAAGGGAACAGTGACCTGCTGTGAGTGTTTCCTCACTCCTACGTCTAAAAGGTAAAGGGAACAGTGACCTGCTGTGAGTGTTTCCTCACTCCTACGTCTAAAAGGTAAAGGGAACAGTGACCTGCTGTGAGTGTTTCCTCACTCCTACGTCTAAAAGGTAAAGGGAACAGTGACCTGCTGTGAGTGTTTCCTCACTCCTACGTCTAAAAGGTAAAGGGAACAGTGACCTGCTGTGAGTGTTTCCTGACTCCTACGTCTAAAAGGTAAGGGAACAGTGACCTGCTGTGAGTGTTTCCTCACTCCTACGTCTAAAAGGTAAAGGGAACAGTGACCTGCTGTGAGTGTTTCCTGACTCCTACGTCTAAAAGGTAAAGGGAACAGTGACCTGCTGTGAGTGTTTCCTCACTCCTACGTCTCAAAGGTAAAGGGAACAGTGACCTGCTGTGAGTGTTTCCTCACTCCTACGTCTAAAAGGTAAAGGGAACAGTGACCTGCTGTGAGTGTTTCCTGACTCCTACGTCTAAAAGGTAAAGGGAACAGTGACCTGCTGTGAGTGTTTCCCTCACTCCTACGTCTAAAAGGTAAAGGGAACAGTGACCTGCTGTGAGTGTTTCCTGACTCCTACGTCTAAAAGGTAAAGGGAACAGTGACCTGCTGTGAGTGTTTCCTCACTCCTACGTCTCAAAGGTAAAGGGAACAGTGGCCGTTCAGAGAGTATTATGAGACATTCTGCATGTGGTTAGAACATCAGTGGAATCAGTGGTATTTACACAGTAGATGTCTAGCACATCATGACCCCTAGATATCTGATATTTCCATCTGACCACAACATAAGGTCAAGTTTCCCTCTGGCCACACACACACAAACACCCACAGCCACGCACGCATGCACGCATGCGCACACGCACATGCACGCGCACACACACACACACACACACACACACACACACACACACACACACACACACACTCCCGACAGCAGGGAGTACAGAATGACATTTTGTTGGTGATTCGGACACCTAATTTTAATATTGGTAGAAAAGTCAAACATACCTTTTGGGTTTTTTATTACATATTCCATCTGCACCTTTATTTCATGTGTGCTGAAGTGTATATATAACAAAGACGGTCCAGTTCTCATGACACTCGGATCATTATTTCCACTGTTATACAACCCTCCATTTCAAAAAGTATGAAAGTGGCTGGACCTAAATGTATGGGGGTGAGAATTTCTCAAACCTGTGTTTAAGTTTATTTATGTAATGGGTTTATAATCAGATTGGAGTAGAAGGTAATTCATATGTATTATTATATTATCAGTTTTGTAAGCTGTCTTTAAAATATGGTGCAACTGGGAAGGTCTGAGATGTTTTCATTGTTTTACCTTCAGCGTGTCTTGGTCCAGAGCTTTGACTTCCTGGATCATCCTCTGTATTTCCTGTGAGGGGATGGCTGAGATGACAGAGTGAGCAGAGGAGCCTGCTGCCTCGTCATGGTGCCCCCCCTCCCCTCGCTCAATGGTACACTCCCTCAGTGTGGCCAAGCTGTGTTTAAAATGAAGACACACACACTGTTACACACTTCTGAGCACTGCACGCCTGGCAGCTCTGTGAGTTCTGTTAATTAAAACGTGCCGCTGCTTCTCTGGTGAAACAGGAAGTTGTTGTTTTTTTCAACAGAATGAACCACTTCCTTATGAATATACAACAGGCACAGTATGCATGCTGGGGCGAGTCTCTGTTTGACTAATACAGTCTATGGTAATTATAAAACTGCGAGTGTGTGTGTGTGTGTGTGTGTGTGTGTGTGTGTGTGTGTGTGTGTGTGTGTGTGTGTGTGTGTGTGTGTGTGTGTGTGTATGTGTGTGTGTGTGTGTGTGTGTCTGTGTGTGTGTGTGTGTGTGTGTGTGTGTGTGTGTGTTGTGTGTGTGTGTGTGTGTGTGTGTGTGTGTGTGTGTGTGTGTGTGTGTGTGTGTGTGTGTGTGTGTGAGAGTGTGTGTGGCCTAGCATTACTATACTTGTGGGGACCTAAATCTGTTTACACAGTCACGTGTGGGGACTCGCCTCCCTTATGGGGACAAAATGGATGTCCTCATGAGGGGGATCATTCATTTTAGGGTGAAGACTTGGTTAGGTTTAGGATTAGGGTTAGGCATGTGTTGGTTATGGTTAAGGTTGGGATAAGTCTCCAGGAAATGCATGTAAGTCAATGTAAGGTCCCCTGGAGTGATGTATACATGGTGTGTGTGTGTGTGTGTGTGTGTGTGTGTGTGTGTGTGTGTATGTGTGTGTGTGTGTGTGTGTGTGTGTGTGTGTGTGTGTGTGTGTGTGTGTGTGTGTGTGTGTGTGTGTGTGTGTGTGTGTGTGTGTGTGTGTGTGTGTGTGTGTGTGTGTGTGTGTGTGTGTGTGTGTGTGTGTTACTGCACCTGACAGAGAAGCCTCTCTCGCTGCTGTCCTGCTCTCTCTCCTCAGCATCGCTCTCCACAGAGGGTAGCAGGTCGCTGTGAGAGCGCATCACCGCCTGGGAAACCTGGAACAACCAACATATTAAAATAGAATTAGATACAAAACATAAGCATTTCTGGTTTCAATGATTTACAGGTAAAATAAGTCAAACCTATACAAAATAATGTTCAATAATAGCACAATTATTGAAATATATGAATTCATTCATAACTATATGTCCCACAGGCAATAAGACTGTTAAACACCTGAACTTTGAAACAACATCCACAACATGCATCTGGCTGCTACTTAGAAATTATTTATCTAATATATAATATTCCAATAACTTGCATATAGATTGCACAATTTTTTTTTGTAAACTATTTTTATTTTTGTCTTTACTATTTACTTGCACTATATGTTTCTGTTTATCTGTTTTATTGTGTTGCACTGTTGGAGGAGCCTGTGACCTAAAATCTTCATCGTTTTATAATTTGCTCCCGTGGGTCCACAGTAATGACTGTTACATGTTACATGTTACATCTATGTGTAATTGTAAAGCGCTTTGAGCACCTGGAAAGGAAGCATTGAGAGCTTATTATGGTGTTGGCAAATGTATTATCCATCACCTCATGTCATATTCAAGATGAATGGTTTTGTTCTTAGCAGCATTGTTAGAATTTGGCACTCATTTATCTCACTATCAGTCATATAGGACTGGTGGGAGTGCCTTATAGAGGACACATTCTGATCATGTTCAGGTGTATATCAGTATGTAGTGTCTCTACTTTAAAGAGTCCTCTCCTGCTGATGTTCAGGTGTATATCAGTATGTAGTGTCTCTACTTTAAAGAGTCCTCTCCTGCTGATGTTCAGGTGTATATCAGTATGTAGTGTCTCTACTTTAAAGAGTCCTCTCCTGCTGATGTTCAGGTGGCTATCAGTATGTAGTGTTTCTACTTTAAAGAGTCCTCTCCTGCTGATGTTCAGGTGTATATCAGTATATAGTGTCTCTACTTTAAAGAGTCCTCTCCTGCTGATGTTCAGGTGTATATCAGTATGTAGTGTCTCTACTTTAAAGAGTCCTCTCCTGCTGATGTTCAGGTGTATATCAGTATATAGTGTCTCTACTTTAAAGAGTCCTCTCCTGCTGATGTTCAGGTGTATATCAGTATGTAGTGTCTCTACTTTAAAGAGTCCTCTCCTGCTGATGTTCAGGTGTATCAGTATGTAGTGTCTCTACTTTAAAGAGTCCTCTCCTGCTGATGCTCAGGTGTATATCAGTATGTAGTGTCTCTACTTTAAAGAGTCCTCTCCTGCTGATGTTCAGGTGTATATCAGTATGTAGTTTCTCTACTTTAAAGAGTCCTCTCCTGCTGATGTTCAGGTGTATATCAGTATGTAGTGTCTCTACTTTAAAGAGTCCTCTCCTGCTGATGTCCAGGTGTATATCAGTATGTAGTGTCTCTACTTTAAAGAGTCCTCTCCTGCTGATGTTCAGGTGTATATCAGTATGTAGTGTCTCTACTTTAAAGAGTCCTCTCCTGCTGATGTTCAGGTGTATATCAGTATGTAGTGTCTCTACTTTAAAGAGTCCTCTCCTGCTGATGTTCAGGTGTATATCAGTATGTAGTGTCTCTACTTTAAAGAGTCCTCTCCTGCTGATGTCCAGGTGTATATCAGTATGTAGTGTCTCTACTTTAAAGAGTCCTCTCCTGCTGATGATTAGGTGTATATCAGTATGTAGTGTCTCTACTTTAAAGAGTCCTCTCCTGCTGATGTTCAGGTGTATATCAGTATGTAGTGTCTCTACTTTAAAGAGTCCTCTCCTGCTGATGTTCAGGTGTATATCAGTATGTAGTGTCTCTACTTTAAAGAGTCCTCTCCTGCTGATGTTCAGGTGTATATCAGTATATAGTGTCTCTACTTTAAAGAGTCCTCTCCTGCTGATGTTCAGGTGTATATCAGTATGTAGTGTCTCTACTTTAAAGAGTCCTCTCCTGCTGATGATCAGGTGTATATCAGTATGTAGAGTCTCTACTTTAAAGAGTCCTCTCCTGCTGATGTTCAGGTGTATATCAGTATGTAGTGTCTCTACTTTAAAGAGTCCTCTCCTGCTGATGTTCAGGTGTATATCAGTATGTAGTGTCTCTACTTTAAAGAGTCCTCTCCTGCTGATGTTCAGGTGTATATCAGTATGCAGTGTCTCTACTTTAAAGAGTCCTCTCCTGCTGATGTTCAGGTGTATATCAGTATGTAGTGTCTCTACTTTAAAGAGTCCTCTCCTGCTGATGTTCAGGTGTATATCAGTATGTAGTGTCTCTACTTTAAAGAGTCCTCTCCTGCTGATGTTCAGGTGTATATCAGTATATAGTGTCTCTACTTTAAAGAGTCCTCTCCTGCTGATGTTCAGGTGTATATCAGTATGTAGTGTCTCTACTTTAAAGAGTCCTCTCCTGCTGATGTTCAGGTGTATATCAGTATATAGTGTCTCTACTTTAAAGAGTCCTCTCCTGCTGATGTTCAGGTGTATATCAGTATGTAGTGTCTCTACTTTAAAGAGTCCTCTCCTGCTGATGTTCAGGTGTATATCAGTATGTAGTGTCTCTACTTTAAAGAGTCCTCTCTCAGGTGTATATCAGTATATAGTGTCTCTACTTTAAAGAGTCCTCTCCTGCTGATGTTCAGGTGTATATCAGTATGTAGTGTCTCTACTTTAAAGAGTCCTCTCTCAGGTGTATATCAGTATGTAGTGTCTCTACTTGAAAGAGTCCTCTCCTGCTGATGTTCAGGTGTATATCAGTATGTAGTGTCTCTACTTTAAAGAGTCCTCTCCTGCTGATGTTCAGGTGTATATCAGTATGTAGTGTCTCTACTTTAAAGAGTCCTCTCCTGCTGATGTTCAGGTGTATATCAGTATGTAGTGTCTCTACTTTAAAGAGTCCTCTCCTGCTGATGTTCAGGTGTATATCAGTATATAGTGTCTCTACTTTAAAGAGTCCTCTCCTGCTGATGTTCAGGTGTATATCAGTATGTAGTGTCTCTACTTTAAAGAGTCCTCTCCTGCTGATGTTCAGGTGTATATCAGTATGTAGTGTCTCTACTTTAAAGAGTCCTCTCCTGCTGATGTTCAGGTGTATATCAGTATATAGTGTCTCTACTTTAAAGAGTCCTCTCCTGCTGATGTTCAGGTGTATATCAGTATGTAGTGTCTCTACTCCCAAAACACAATAAGTGAATATAAAAATTGGACCTTCAAATAATAATCATTGACATAAAGTCCATAACCATGGTTCTTCCCTGACAGATTACCTGGTTACTGAAGGCGAGGATCTTCTCTAAACTCCCCTCCTCCAGGCCTCTCTGATGGTGGCTGCCTGCGGGGGGGGCAGCACTCAGGGTGGGGCTCAGGGGCTTCCCTTGGTTCTCTGCTCCATCTCTCTCTTCTTGAAGGCTCTCTCCCCCCTCTATCATGGATGTGGCAGGGGGAGAGACTGTGTTCTGATTGGAGCTGGTGAGATCCTCTTCGAGCTCAGCTTCCTGTTTGGCAGGAAGTGGAGCTGATGGAGGATCACCATGTGTCCCTGAGTGCAGATCAGTGCTGTCACACAGTGGCAGATCTGCGGGGGGTTGGATAGAGGGGGGGTCATCTCCAGCGGCTGTTTGACTGCATGCTTCAAAAGTGGAGGAGGGGATAGCAGAAGGTGTAGCAAAGACAGGGGGGTTCTCTGGCTCGCTGTCACACGCAGAGGTGATTTCCTGGATCTCTTCTTGGATTTCATGTTGGTCCCTCCCACTGTCCCCATGTGAGGCAGGGCGACTCCTGCTCTCCTCCAGAGGTAGAGAGGTGGAGGTGGCCGAGGGTCTCCTGTTCCCCCCCTTCTCTGAAACCTCCGGACTGGAAAAAGTCTCAAAGGAGTGGATCTTCTGTTTGATTGACAGGTTGGCTGAAGATGAGGCGGATCTGCCCCCGTAGGTCCTGGTGAAGCCCCCCACTGACCTCAGCTCTGCGGGTTTGTCCTGCTTCTTCTGGCCCTGCTCATTCCGGATTTTCCTCAGACTCTGGCGGAACCAGGCAGGCTTGGGGGCCACCGGGGGGGCCGTCTTTTCTCCTGGAGGAGTCTCACATGTGTTCTCAGGAGTCATATCCGAGGGAGGATCTGAGGTGACATCCGAGTGTGTGCCGTTAACCTCAGGTGTGTTCTCCTGGTCGCTCATGGTGGTGGGGTGTGTTCTGTCTGCAGCGGCGGGGTGGTGGTGGAGCACCTCTTCAGGGGGGCGGTCTGCCAGGCGAACCCAGGGGTCCTCAATGCGTGCCTGGGTGTGTTGGTCAATGTGAGGCTGTCTCCTCAGAGCTCCTCTCTTTGACTGTGAGCAGAGCACAGCGTCTGACGGACACAAAGCAGAGGAACGTAGAACAATCTGGTGCTTCTTGTTTTCAAACATGTCACAAACTCATGAGAAGACTTTTTATTCTGTTAACATCACAATGATTTGATTGATGATTATCCAGGCTTCTGCCAGTCTGTGTAGGATTATCATGGAGGTCCCCATAAAAGTGTTTTTTCATTCATTCAAATAAATGGATATCAAACTGACCATATCCAACTAAAAAACTCAATTTCAATCAAATTGGTTATGATGAAAATGTAACAAAACTAGACTACAGCTATTCTACGTGAAGCTAAACTCTTTGAGAAAAAGGCTGATATGCATATTATCACAATGACATTCAAGACAACCTGAAACCTTGGTGTAACTGAAGCAGCTCAACAGTGCTTCAGAAGTTAGAGCCCATTGCACACATCCTGATAGAATTGTATTGACGGACACATAGAAGCCCTGCCTTAAACAGGAAATGGAACTTTAGTAACTGAAATACTGATCCCACAGCAGCAGGGTCAGCATGCTGTATCAACCAACCGCCTGATTCATCATTCAGGTGCCTAAAGTATATAATGGTATGGTGTGTTACCTGTGTGTAGTCTGTTGCTGGTGCAGGCTGCAGTCCCCTCTGAGTGTTCTCTTAGTCGTTCTCCTTCCTGCTACACAAACAGGAAGTATTGTGTCACACAGTTTCTCTCATATCAACCACAAAGAGGTGCAATAATGCTTCCGCTCTGACACTCATCCACATCACTGCTGCTGCTCTCCATGCGCCATTTAGTAACAGGCCCAGAACCTGAACAAGCATGATGCTAACATTGGTGCCCTCGTCCAATTAGATTGTGGGTACTGGTGGAAGGTTGTCATAGTCCACTCATGGACTTTTTCTCTAGTCCTCGTACTAAATTACATTCACCTCACTGAATTAGTAGGCAGATTACATTAAGGTGGAGCAAAAATACATGTATATATTTGATATTTACTGTATTTTATTTATCTTCAATTTTAATTAATTGATCATTTAAATAAATGTGAGTGAAACGCTTCAATAAACACTGTGGAGTCCCAAAGGAGTAGAGGTAAAGCAGTAAAACTGAGAACGTCTTGTAATATATTCCATTTGACACATCAGTGTTAAAGCTGCATACGAGCACATGACATGCCTTCATGCTGACATGCACACCAATAGTGACATGTATAAAAACATGCATACCAGGCAACACAGAGACACAAGATGGGTGTTGCAAGCACCATGTTATGCATTTGTACTTCTTCATTCATTGAAATTGTTTGCTAATGTTCAGCTTCATATCAGTATGTAGTGTCTCTACTGGGACATGTCTCCATGCCTTCATATTCAAAAAGCTCTTTATTTTGACCTCTTTTCACCCTCGGTCTGACCGAGAGAGAGATGTCCCGACCCTTAGTCTATCATGTACAATGTGTTGGAGAGCTAGCCAATAGAAGCGCGAGTGTTACGTAGCGATGTCACTATGTCACTACGGAAGTAAACAAAGGATTCTAACAATGTCTTACCAATCATACAAAAGTGCAGCAGTACACTGAGCTGTGATTAAAGCAAGTGTCTGTAATGTAGACTAGTATAGGCTGACTGTTAAATCACAACCAGGTGTTCAGCATGCTTTCACCAGCACAACACTGAAGCAATCCCTTCACATACGTTCCTTAAGAGTAACCTCAGGATCTTTCTCAGTGCCTTGTACACACCGCTGAAGAACTGCAGGCAGTGAGAGGAGAGGACAGGGTTACATGTTAGTCATGGTTAGTCTATTGAAGAAAACATGCATATTAGGCTACAAGAGATGGTCAGCTAATTCAGAAAGAAGCAGTCGGCATCCATATATGGGCACTGAATTACAAACTGTTTGATAAACCTAATTAGCTACTGTATCGGAGCAACATCCAACAGACAGTGCCTGGTTTATGCATGCCAAGTAGGATGTGTGAGATGGATACTATGTGCCCATCCCACTTCCTGGTTGGCATCCTAATCCTGATTGGAGCAGCACATAATCTCTCCAATCAGGATTAGGATGCCAATGCAATTCGAGGGACCAGACATACAGAAGGTGAGAGAAGGGGGATGGTACGTTTGTAATGAATGTTTTGACACATGTTGGCACAGAAATGTCAGACAGTGTTAAAACATAACAGTTCTGCTATCGGACACAACTGACAGATACTGACAAAGTTCTGGTTCCAGGTCATGTTTGGGTATTCATTGTAATGCTCGCTTTTGGATAAGTTCCATTTCCCTAACCAGAGGTGAGAAAAGTACTCAGATCTTGTACTTGAGTAAAAGTAGAAGTACTCAGATGTGGTACTTGAGTAAAAGTAGAAGTACTCAGATCTTGTACTTGAGTAAAAGTAGAAGTACTCAGATCTGGTACTTGAGTAAAAGTAGAAGTACTCAGATCTTGTACTTGAGTAAAAGTAGAAGTACTCAGATCTTGTACTTGAGTAAAAGTAGAATTACTCAGATCTTGTACTTGAGTAAAAGTAGAAGTACTCAGATCTTGTACTTGAGTAAAAGTAGAAGTACTCAGATCTGGTACTTGAGTAAAAGTAGAAGTACTCAGATCTTGTACTTGAGTAAAAGTAAAAGTACTCAGATCTTGTACTTGAGTAAAAGTAGAAGTACTCAGATCTTGTACTTGAGTAAAAGTAGAAGTACTCAGATCTTGTACTTGAGTAAAAGTAGAAGTACTCAGATCTTGTACTTGAGTCAAAGTAGAAGTACTCAGATATTGTACTTGAGTAAAAGTAGAAGTACTCAGATCTTGTACTTTAGTAAAAGTAGAAGTACCAGAGTGTAGGAATACTCTGTTACAGTAAAAGTCCTGCATTCAAAATGTTCCTCAAGTGAAAGTTGAAAAGTATTGTCATCAAAATATAGTGAAAGTAGCGACAGTAAAAGTAGTCATTGTGCAGATTGGTCCATTTCAGAATAATATATATGATATGTTTTATAATGATTGATCATGAAAGTGTTCTCAAAGCTGGTAAAGGTGCAGCTAGTTTGAATGACTTTGTATACTGCAGGGTAGCTGGTGGATTTACTCCAGGTGGAACTAAAGTCTGATTTAACACTTGGTTATATTTCACATCATTCATCCACATCTATGAAGTAACTAAAGGTATTAAATACATGTAGTGGAGTAAAAGTACACCAATTACCTCTGAATTGTAGAGGAGTAGAAGTACAAAGGAGCACATTTGGATTCATTTTAATTTCCCTAACTTTGCTTAACGTGTTGCAACGATCACTGCACCAATAATGTAGCAATGCACCAGCAAAGTTGGCTGTTATGTGGAAATAGTACATACATTCAACAGAGGCCTTCACAGCTACCTTAATAAACCTGTTCCCAGTGTTCAGAGGCAGCATGAGTGGTGTACCTGACAGCTGTGTGAGGAGGACTCCAGCCCCCCCTCTCTGACTGGGGACCCTCCACTGGAGCCGCTGGAGTCTCCGTTATAGCCCTCCTCACTGGTCACATCCTGCGGCCAGCAGTGCCGGTGAGGAGCAGCACGCACCCTGCAGGTGGACTACACACACACACACACACACACACACACACACACACACCCACACACACGCACGCACGCACACATACACACACACCCACACACACACACGCATGCACACACCCACACACGCACACGCACGCACGCACACACACACACACAGCTGTAATACATTTATAGAGTGGTCCTAAAACCCAGAAATGACATAGCATGTTAGCATTTCCAGGTCCCTCGTCTTGAAGTCAACAGTTGTTTTGTTTGTTTTTGTTTGTGGTAAGCCTAAAATAAGTTCTGTGGTTAATCCAGGCTTAAGAACGTTTTTTACATATTATTCTCTGACCAAAGCTTCTTTGTATCATAAAAAAACAGCAGTTGCTAGGAAGTGACAAAATGAGACTTCTTAAATTCATCCCACCTAGCATTAGCGTCCTTTAGCTTAGAATTGAGTAGCCATGCGACTAATGCAGTTTATTATGTTAGCTTTTTAGTTCTGGAAATTGCAATTACCTTTCAAATATCACAAAGTGGTTAAACTGCAGAACAAATGTTTAAGTATCATAAACGTGTGTTTGCTACAGATCTTATTTTCTGCAATATTCCAAACCCAATGGAAAATAAATACATAGCATTTTAGTTGTGGGAGCCCTTGCAATGCCAACTTCTGTGTCGGCCTACAAATATACATCTTTGCCGCACAAATCTAATAAAAGTGTGACACAAGAAGACAGTAGGTGTCTTCATTTTGTTAGATAATGTTTTGGGAGTTTTTTGTCTTTAAATTAGAGTACATTACAGTACAATTATTAAAAACATTATATACATATGTAGTTTGGAGTCCCTGCTTTGTCTTTTGGGATGGAAGGATAGATGGATGGTTGGATGGATGAATGGATGGATGGTTGGATGGATGGTGTACCTTGTTGCTCCTGAGGGCCAGGTCCAGGGCGTGCTGATTGGACAGGTGTGCAGCAGCAGTGTTGTAGGGGACGTTGTAGTCTTCATCAGGATACACAGGCACTGACAGCCTGTTGTCAGACCACGTCTCTCTCATAGACTACACAACAGGGAGGGGACAGGGTCAGATGACACACACTACTACAAAAGAGGCTGTATTTTCAACTTTCTCAACACAACCTGCTCATGTTGCTTACCTGGGGTGTGTCCAGGCTGTGCACGCGGGCGGATGGGTGATGGTGTGTGTTGTGGAGGTGCTGTATAGTGAGGAATTGATTGTGGTGGGGGCTGCTGGTGTTGTCGCTGCAGGAGCGGGTCATGGTCTTCTGCGTCCGTCGAACTGTCAGCTGGCTGAAAGTCTTCTCCAGACAGCGCTCACACCTCTGCCGACTGTGAGAGCAGGGCTCCAGTCTGCGCAGACCTGGGGCCAGCAACACAGGGCAGAGGTTCACGGTGGATCTTTAACAATATGCTACTCAGTAATACAATTCAGAAGACCTAAAACACAAAGATGTAACTGTGGAATGAATAATAATAAATATGTCACCATCAATACTCCACTGGCTCTTCTCCTTCCTCAGTTTGCTGTTTTCCACTGCCTGAGCGATAGCATCATTCAGCTGCTGCCCTGACACCTGGGCCATACGGGGCAGAAGAAGAGATTGTCAAGGGGTTAATGAATGAGTCAGAATGGCAGCTCTTAAACAAGTTCAAGATAGTTTTCAAGGTAAAGAAAGGATATCATATAAGAGTTTTAAAATATCTTCATTATATTAGGTAAAAAGCCTTAACCCATACTCCAGACAAAGACTAACAGAGGATGACGGCAGAATAAAGTCGACACCAACGTTTTGTGTGTGTACATTTGAGGAAAATGGTCACATCTAGTATACTTGAGGATTTTTTATTCTAGCATTTCAGACAACCCACACTTCAGACTTTTTTTAGACACAGATACGAAATCAATTAATTAAAAAAGGCATGTATTACTGTTAAAGTATAAAAGTATACCTTCTAAACAACAAGTGATTGTTCGCATGTTAGCATGCTGATGTTAGCATGCTAAAAGTAGTGATTGTGCAGATTGGTCCATTTCAGAATAATATATATAATATGTTTTATAATGATTGATCATGAAAGTGTTCTCAAAGCTGGTAAAGGTGCAGCTAGTCTGAATGACTTTGTATACTGCAGGGTAGCTTGTGGATTTACTCCAGGTGGAACTAAAGTCTGATTCAACACTTGATTAGATTTCACATCATTCATCCAGATCTGTGAAGTAACTGAAGGTATGAATACATGTAGTGGAGTAAAAGTACACCATTTACCTCTGAACTGTAGTGGAGTAGAAGTACAAAGTGGCATGGAATGGAAATACTCTAGTAAAGCACAACTATTTCAAAATTGTACGTACAGTACTTGAGTAAATGTACTTAGTTACTTCCCACCTCTGTTTAGGGGTGTTACATCATTTGCCTCATAAGCCAAGAACTGCCTGTTGTAGAGACCCTAAACATTCATTCATCATTCATTCCACTCTGTTGGAGTTCGGCCTGAGGGAGGAGGCCAGGACACTGGGATGAAAGTCAGGAGCCATGGAGATAACACTCAGAGGCTCCAAGCTGAACCCAGGGGCCAGCTCCTCCCTGTGAGCCCGTAACCCTAACCCGGGTAGGGAATGAGGTGTTGGCGTTGCATACTTTGGGGTCGGGGTGTCGGCTGATGATGATGTGGACCGGACCTGGAGAGCACTGGCTCAGCACCGTGTACACATCATTCAGCGCCATGCTGTAAACCACAGTGTCGTTGATCTCCATGATCTCATCCCCACACCTGCAGGTAAGAGGGGGGGGGGGGGGGGGGAGAGGGTTTTCAAAGTGAGGACAGACCCAAGATCTGCCTTTTACACTTCCTGTCTTATATATAGGGAGGCGTGTGGTGCAGTGGGTTGTGGGTTGGTGTTGGGATCAGGGGATCACAGGTTCAAACCCCACTGCAGTCAGCATGTCGTTGTGTCCCTGAGCAGAGACGTGCACACATAGACTCTAGGTAGTGCTTGAGCACCTGCCCGTTTTGCCCTCTGGACAGCAATGTGCCCTTTTGAAAGTTCGTTTTTTACAGTTTAAAAAACAAATTACAGTGTACTGTATGTGGCTCATGGTAACATCGATGAATTCTGGATTAAAAGCTTCTAATATATACAACAATGCCCCAAATGCGCGTTGTAATTTTGTCAGACATCCCCACGCGTGCCCGCGGCACTCCCGTACGTGCCCTGGCTGCAGCCCCTCCCTTCCCTGCTCTCAACGTGAACGCGCAGCGCGCAGAGCTGACAGTCAGTCTAGTGATGGGAATTCCGGCTCTTCTTGGTGAGCCGGATCATTTGGCTCGGCTCACCAAGAAGAGCCGGCTCTTTCGGCTCCCAAACGGCTCTTCAGTTTATTATACCTTTTAATTAAATTAAATGTAGCCCTGTTTTGACTAATGATTTATATTTGTACACATATATCACTTAAATTATTCAATACATCCTTTGTACTGAAGTATTCAAAAGTAAAAATTACATGTTTAATATAAATGATTTGCTGTGGCCAATTGTTTTCATTGCATTTACAGACCCGTGCAACTCTCTGATACCACCCAATGAATGCATTGACTTGCTTGTAGAACCACACTACACAAAACAGATAGCAACACCTATAAAAACTATTTAAAAAAAGGGGCTACTGTATCGACCTATATAAAGTATATAAATATAGGTTTTTTTTCAAAATACCAAAAAGATCCTGTATTTTAGCCATGCCTCATTTCGCTCTATTTGCTCCATCCAGCGCTGTTTTTGCAGGGGGCTGATTCTGTGAGCTGCAGCTGACCACACCCCCTGCAGGAGAGGGGAGCGTGCTCTGAGATCAGCTGCTGGGCTGTCAGAAGAGGGGGAGAAAAAGAGATCTCCGTCCTCCGTGTTTTATTCTTATAGAAGTAAGAAGAGAAGTAATGGGGCAGAAACCCTCCTTTTTACGCAGCGGTCCAGACATAGACATCAAACTGCGACACATATTCAGTTGCCAGTTACTTTAGCATTAGGGCAGGGATATCTAGATACTTTCCAAGGTTTGACATAATGAATTGTGCTACTTTTAAAGCAAGCAACGATGTTTTCAAATCTGTAATCAAAAACACTATCGAAGCAGTTCCTGCCGTTGCTACGTTAGTTCAAACAGTAACAACGGACTACTTTTCTTAGCGGATGCATGTCAATTTAAATCAATACATAAAACTATTTTTTAAATCAATAAAATCATTTTCTAAATCCATAAAAGCATTTCCATTACTATTGGGAGTCATGTCGTTACTTTGTTGAGAATGTGGCCATGTAATAAGCGGGATAATGTGCACATTGCATAATGTGCCTTCATGCCGATCTAGATCCCTCCGCAAAAATGGCTCGTTCGCGGGCGAGAGCCGGCTCCCGTCGTTCACTTAAAAGAGCCGGCTCTTTGAGCCGGCTCGTTCGCGACCGACACATCACTAAGTCAGTCACTCAGTCAGACAGGCCACGGCGGGTGTGTGGTGCAGCAGCACGCAGCAACACGATTAAAAGTGCCCTAGTGACGACCAAGTCAGTAACCAACAGGTAACAAATACAATGAGTGTATTGTTTAATCCCCTAAATCAGATGCCAAACTAAACTATACAGGGTTCGTACCGTACGGTCATTGAAAACCTGGAAAAGTCATGGAAATTCAAAATGCAAATTCCAGGCCCTGGAAAAGTTATGGAAAACAATATTTTTCCCAAAGTTTTGGAAAAGTCATGGAAATGTAACTAAAGTTGCATCAAATATAATTTACATTTTATCTAATCGCCGAAATAATCTGCGGTCGCGAGCTGTTATGTGCGCATGGTGTTATTTTTTAATATATGAAGCGCGAGCTGTGTGCTCAAGTCTTCTTGCCTGTCGGGCCGGCTGAACTCTGCTGCTCCGGGATGAGGGTCAGCTACATTAGCTACGGTGCGTTCGTTAACTGTGCGGAGTCACTGTGGCACAGACTGCACCGCTGGTGAACAGCTGTTAGTAGTAGAAGTACTCAGATCTTGTACTTGAGTAAAAGTAGAAGTACTCAGATCTTGTACTTTAGTAGAAGTACTCAGATCTTGTACTTAATAAAAGTAGAAGTACTCAGATCTTGTACTTGAGTAAAAGTAGAAGTACCACAGTGTAGGAATACTCTGTTACAGTAAAAGTCCTGCATTCAAAATGTTCCTCAAGTGAAAGTAGAAAAGTATTATAAAAATACTAAGAGGCATGAAAATACATTTTCAAAATGCTCAACAGTGCTGCCAAAATTATAAACTGACTGCTACACAATTAAAATAAATGCTTTTATATATTTCTATTAGATGTAACTCTTTGGCGTTTCTGTTATTATTACCTGCTGCTTTAGTTGTTCTGACTGCTAACATCCTCTGTTATTCCTCATTTTAAAGCCGATATTCCGTGGGGTCGGGGGGCTCGGATCCTTGTCACCTTTTTCATACCTGATGAGTTTGCATCCCTGACTACAGTTGCTTTAGCGTGTAGAAGCTAGTAAGCCTACTATTTGATTTGTTTTAGATAGGCATCTGCATCAGACAGCATATGGTTATTGAAATAAATATATATGCAATTACGACATACAAGATGTGCCTTTAATAAATCTCACACTACTAAGGCAGCCGGCGGTTCCACCAGGGGCGTCAATCCTGGGGGGGGGGGGGGGGGGTTTCATCCCCCCCTAGCTTCAGATTGGACCCCCCTAAGTCATTTAGAATAATAAAAATAAATGTTAAAATAATAAAAATGTTGATAATAAATCAGTAAAATCAGGCAAAAATAAGAATTAAATAACACAACCCTAACCCCGAAATAAAGTAACCAAAAACCAAAAAGAAACGTAACAAAATCCGCCATTATCCGGCAAATTTTTGCGCACAATTTCGGAGCGCACAATTTCGGCGCGACCGCCACAACGACTCAGAAGGTGCCCCTTTTTTTTCTCTTGAGCACCTGCCCCTATAAATGTCTGTGCACGCCACTGTCCCTGAGACACTTCACCTTAAAGTGCTCCTGTGGGGATTGCCCACAGTACTGAGTATGTAAGTCGCTTTGGATAGAAGCGTCTAACAAGTGACATGTAATGTAATGTAACATCTTAGTGCACTTAATTCACAATGTGTAACAGGTATGTTGGTACTCTCTCCATGCATGCAGTAAATGCTCCTCACCGGAGTCTACTGTCCATGTGTGCTACTGATCCAGGAGAGAGGGTGTGGATGAAGATCCCAGGACAGCCGTCACCAGATGGAACACAGCACAACCCGATACCCAGACCAACACCTGCCTCTGGGAAGTGATTCATGCAGAGAAACCTTTAATATGATAACACTAAAGGAGGCTGTTTCAATCAAAAGAGATTTAAAGTAATGCACACTCTAACAAACTAATGTTAAGCAGTAGAGATTAGCCTGTTAGAGCTACAACACAAAATGTATAATCAGATGAAATTCTGAAATCTAAGAAATCCTATTCTGAGTCATTGTAAGTGGATCTTTGGTATTTAAATAATATATCAAAAAGATTGTTGTGGTGTCTCTGCTGTTTGGCTGACCTTTGTGCAGGATGATCTCCATGACGACGCGGTCGCCCGGGGCCCTCGGGGTGTCGCTGCAGCTGCTGTTCAGGTAGCTGTAGTCAGCGCTGACCCGGGCCAGGCCGGAGCTGGAGCTGAGGGAGCGAGACCTGCAGAGCTGGGCCTCCGGACCACACCCTGCCCCCCCCCGCAGGCTCGTCCTCACCACCAGGGTCAGCAGCCCCTTCTTGATTTGCTGCAGAGACATTTGTCATCAATGCTTTTGGAAATGTAGGCCGGGCGTTAATGTTGTTAATTGGTTTGGTTGGTAAGGGGAAGTTAGGATGTTGCACACAGATTTAAGGCAAACTAACTAACTTCCCACACAGCCCCCAAAAGAGACCCCTCACTACAGCTCCATCAGAAAGAGCCCAGTATTCAGCAAGTAACGAGAAAGAAAAGCATTCAAATGGAGAAGTGGAAAGTAGAGTGAAGTACAAGTACCTCAGCCCTTTGGCTTCTGTCAGGGAAAGATTACAGTTCTGTTGTTACCAGTAAAACACAATGAAATACATTGTGAGTGAACATTTTCCTGATACATTCCAGATCAAAATGGTCTGGGATTATCAACCCAGGAAGCCAGTTTTCCTAAAGAAGTCAATATTATTCCTCATCAGAAAAATATATCATTGAACGTTTTCTACTCTACTGTGTGTTTAACATGTTTCCTTTCATTGGAGCTTCTGTGCTCTACAATCTCTTACGTAAGTAATAGTCAAGTTGCTTTCATTTATAAGAAATTGAAAATAAATGTGTGTAACCTCCTCTGCTTTATCATCATACAGTATAATGAAGTTTGCTTACTTTGAACTTGTACAGGGCTTCATCATGAGTCAGACCATGGAGAGACTCTGCGTTCAGCTCCAGGATCTCATCCCCTACACGCACACACACGCACACACACACACATACACGCACACACACACACACGCACATACACGCACACACATACACACACACGCACACACACACACACGCACACACACAAACACACACGCACACACATACACGCACACACGCACACACACGCACACACATACACGCACACACACACGCGCACACACAAACGCACACACACACACGCACACACATACACGCGCACACGCACACACACACACATACACGCACACACACGCACACACACACGCACACACATACACGCACACACATACACGCACACACGCAAACACACACACACATACACGCACACACACGCACACACACGCACACACATACACGCACACACACACACACACACACGCACACACACACACAGACATGCACACACACACACATGCACACACACACACACACATACACGCACACACGCACACACACGCACACACACACATACACATACACACACACGCATACACGCACACACGCACGCACACACACACACACACACACACACGCACGCACACACACACACAACACACACGCACACACACACGCACACACACGCACACCACACACACACACAAAACACACACACACACACACACACACGCACACACACACAGACATGCACACACACACATGCACACACACACACACACACATACACGCACACACGCACACACACGCACACACACACATACACATACACACACACGCATACACGCACACACGCACGCACACACACAAACACACACGCACACACACACACACACACACACGCAAACACAACACACACGCACACACACGCACACACACACAACACACATACACACACACACAACACACACACACGCACACACACATACACACACACACACACAACACACACACATACACACACACACACACACGCACACACACGCACACACACATACACCACACACACGCACACACATACACACACACACACACACACACGCACACACACGCACACACACATACACACACACGCACACACACACATACAATAAAAAAAATGCTGTTTACTATAACAGTAAAGTGTGTGCGTGAGCTCCATGCACAGTGTGTGGTCCTCACCCTCCTGCAGTCTTCCATCAGCAGCTGCTGCCCCCCCAGGGAAGATGGTCTTCACATAGATCCCCATCGGTCCATACATGCTGTCCCGGCCCCCCACGATGCTGAAGCCCAGGCCCTGCGTCAGAACAACAGCTATTATTCAACATACTCAGACTCAAAAGTGTATCAGTGGAGCTATCACAATATACAAATAATGTAATCTGATTACTTTCCTTAACTCTGGGATTACCTAAGTAACATCTGATTCTGACTTTTTTTTATGTAACTGTAAATTCCGTTACATGTCGTACCTTTCCGTGGCCCTTCATCAGCACCACGTTACAGATGATGAACGCCTGCACGTTACTGCAGGAGTGAACCAGCTGAGCAGAGCTGAGGGAGCGGGAGGGGCGCACAGGCTGGACACACACACACACACACACACACACACACACACACACACACACACACACACACACACACACACACACACACACACACACACACACACACACAGAGAGCAGGGCATTATGTAATGAATTATTAACTGTACTACCAGTAAGTACAGTAGTAACATATAGAAAGGGTTTCCTGCTCTACTCATGGCAGGGGCCCCAGAGGAAACAGTGCTGCTGGGCCCCTTTAATGTGACTCACTCTCAAGGTTCAAGTTCAAGGTTCAAGGCTTTTATTGGTCATACGAACATAGCTACAGTGTAGTTATGCCGATGAAGATCTTAGGTCACAGGCTCCTCCAACAGTGCAACACAATAAAACAGATACACAGAAAAATATAGTGAAATAATGAAATAGTGCAATAAGAGTCTATATACAAGTTATTGGAATATGATGTATTAGATAAAACATGTGTAAGTTGCAGCCAGATGAATGTTATGGATGTTGTTTCAAAGTTCAGGTGTTTAACAGTCTTATGGCCTGTGGGAGTCTGGTGCAGAAGTGCAGTTTTTTGTGCTCATTATTAGATTAATGAAAATGTGTGGTGGTCACCAGGTGACCTTTACCAGGTGACCTTTAATGCATTGGGTTAATAATATTGAGAAAATAAATCAAATACTTGTGTAGTGGTGTGAGAGAACTCCAGCTGCTGGGACAGGGACTTCCTGTTTCCATATAAACTCCCGTTGCCATGGGGATGAGTGGAATAAAGCTCTGGGCTCTTCATGATGATGCTGTCCAGATCTCCGATCCAGTACGGGTGAACACCTGCTCACACACACCATCACAACCAGCAGCAGCTTTACATTCTCTACTTTGAGGAGATTTTATCCGTACAATATTTTTATTTATTTGTATTTTATCTTTTATTTGGACATTTTACACATCTTCATTTAACTTGTATTATTTTATTTTCATTTATGTTTATTATCTTTTTATTGCACCTTTTTACTGTTTTGTTAAAAAAATTAATGTTTTATTATCTGGTATTTTGTATTTTATTTATTACAATATTTTCATTTGGTTTTCTATTTGCCTGATGAGTAATACGTCTTCGCAGAAAACAACTTTGTATCTCTAACCCATCATTATACGTATCATTAGAAACATAATCTACCTTTTACAAGCTGTTCAATCTCACGCCGCTGGAGCTATAAGCACAGCATTTCTCCCAATTAGGACCGCATTTCCCATAAGCCATGAGGCTTCCTGGTGTTAAAAGGATATTACCCCCTGGCCTCACCCCCCCTGAAGACAATAAACATATTATTTCCCCATCATCCTCTCTCTCCTCTCATCCCTCATTACTATACACTCTAAAAGCTTTAGCAGAGTCAGAACAGAGCAGCAGCCTGCTGTTTGTGCGGCCTCCTCTCAAACACTGATGCAAAGTGAAACACAGTATGGTTCTCACTGGTGGTCATTTTTACTTTAGAGTGAAAACTGTATGCTACACACCGGTTGAATTGACAGTCTGTCCTGGTGGCTTCTGCTTCTCTGTGTCCCAGCATCTGTCCTCGTTCACCTCTGGGATGGGTAACTACACACACGCACACGCACACACACACGCACACACACACACAGACAAAAACATACGTTTTTGTTTTTTTTAAAGTGTTGGATGAAAAATGCTTCAACAGGTTCATCATTTAAATATAATAGTGGGTCAGACTAAGGAGTTTACCTTGAGTTGGTTGTTGTTGTTGGCCATCAGTTCCTCCTCCGTGTATCCAGGCAGGCACAGAGGGCCAGAGGGGGGGGTGAGGGCAGGGTGCTGTGGGCTTGTATTCAGACTGTGTGAATGGAGAGTGTCTTCACATGTGGAGATGTCCTAAAGTAGACAAAACACCAGTGAAGAGAAACATGACATCTGTGGCCCAACAGAATGGCAGAATGTGTTTAAAGTTAACTTCAGCTTACTTTTTATTTCTGCTTGTACATCACAAAGCAACCCATCACACTTATCCTTGTAATAGATTCCTCAGGAGAGGATAGTATACATTATGCATTAAGAATTGCATAGTTAAGTTTAGTGTAAAGTAAAAGAGTATAGTATCAAGTATTAATACACGGCTTGGCTGAATACTCAATTCTGATTGGTCAATTTGGACATTCCAGAGGTCTGTTCTATTTCAATAGCAGACTGTTGTTAAGGATAAGAGACCGTTGCTAAGGATACTCTAAGCAAAGAGCTATGTGCAGTCATATCAATCGCAGAAAGAATTCCGGTCAATATAACGTCAGCTGTGGCCAAAAAAAAAAACAGAAAAACAAATGTATTCCTCCACCAGAAAACACCATGGATTTTTTTTTTTGCATGAAACTTTAGATTCATGATGGATAAATTGTCCCCAGAAAAACTGAAAAAGAGAACAAAAGAAGGAAAGAAATGTAAAGACAGCACGCTGGAATTCAGAGAAATCAACAGAAGAAGACAGACAGGAAGTCAACACTAAAGGGAACAGCAGAAGAAGACAGACAGAAATTAAACACTAACTGGAACAGTTTTGAAATCAATAAAATCATGTTGAATCAATATATTATGTAAAATTATTGATTTAAATAGGAAGCCATGTAATAAGCAGAGTAATGTGCAGCAATCTGTTGTATTGACCAACTGCATATCTCTTACGTACAATATAGAATACTATGGTATGGTATGGTCCTGGGAAACGTTTAAAGATTCAAAAAGAGGCCTGTAGTAGCAAAGGTCAAGGCAGTCAGAGTATAGAACATTATGGAGCAGTAGGTGTGGTTCAGATTAGTTCTATAGAATATAAATTATATGGAGTAGTATAATTTATAGTAAGAAGCAGAGTACAGTGTATTTTACAGTAGTTTAGTTAACGATCGTATATTATAAGTAATGGCAGATTCAAATGAGTCATTTAGGTGTCTTAAAAAGGGATTAAGAAACATTTTAAAGAGGAATTTACACTGTTAACTCGTGAGTGAAAAGTTTAATTCAGAATAACCAGTTTAAAGTGTTATAGATGCTGCTGTAATGCTGACATTATTAAATACCCCAATGCTCTGTATAATTATGAATAAGTCTTTGGGGACATAAGGGGGCGTTTCACTTCTGAAGGGAGCCATTATGAAATCAAAAATGAAACAGAGACGGTATTGAAACCAGAATCAGCTGAGCCCGGCCGTCACATTCTAGAGATTCTTTCCTGCTTCAGATCTCTCTCCCTTCAGGCTGCTGTTCAGGTCTCAACAGCCTCTGACCCAACAGACCTGCAGCGTATCCCTATGTTACCCTCCCCAGCAGCAACGCTCCCACAGAGACAGAAACACTAATGCCCCTTTTTCCACCAAACCAGTTCAAGTTCTAGCTCTGTGCTTGTGCTCTTCTGGTTCAGAACCGGTTCTTCTTTTTAGCCCCAGTTGTGTTTCTACCTCCCAGAGCCAGAGCCCGACTGGTGCTGCGTCATGACATCACCGTTTACGTCGCTGATTTTCTCGCCAACGCCGCTCACAACAACAACAACAACAATAGAGAGCCGAAGTCTCTTCCTTTCCGGTGATCCTCCATGGGACCTTATTTCGGAAAAAATATGTATTGTAGTCAATGGCGAGAGAGAAATTATCTTTCGATCCCATTTGAATTGTGCCACGAATTACACATATGATGTTTGTCAATTTAAAAGATAATTTTGCAAGTCAAAAAAAAAAAAAAGTGTCATAAAACTGTGAAGTAACACTTATTTTTGTGTGAAACTGCTCAATGAACTACATCTCTAGTCTCGCACAACACACGTCACCAACACCAAGATGGCCGTCACCTTAGCACATTTCACCTCTTTCAGAATGAGGCGAAAAGTATTAAAGGAGGTGAAAATCATTACACGTCTGGGCATGTTGAGAGCTGCAAATACACAAAAGGGGAGTTAGTCGGTTCTATAAGAGCCGAGGTGAGTGTTAAACGAGTGTAATGTGTAACGTTAATGTCAGCTAGCTAACATTAGCTAACAAGGTACACTCCCGTGTTTTGGTTTAGCTACTAGTTTTATGTGTACCTTGTCAACACTAATGTTATCCACAGCATACACAGCGATCACGCAGTTCTTAACGAGAAAACTAGTAGCTTAAACAAAACACGGGAGTGTACCTTGTTAGCTAATGTTAGCTGTGGAGTCTATTTATGCTTATTGTGCTCATGAGCAGTGTTGGGTGTAACGCGTTACAAAACGGAGTTACAGTAATGTATTACTTTTTGCTGTAACGAAGTAATGTAACGCATTACTAATGAAATTAGTTACAATTCTCAGTAACCCAGTTACAACTAATTTTAACCCGAAATGAAATGGTGTTTTGTTTTTTAAGAATTCACTAACATCGCAAGACATTCCAACACCAGAGAAAAATTGTGCCGGTAGATTAGTAAGCCTGGTGTTTACGTAATCAGTCAGGCTGATCTTGATGAGCCTGAAGGGTGTTCTTTTCCCCTATAATGACCAAGTCGCTGCACATTATCCCGCTTATTACATGACCAGATACTAAACAAACTAAGCAATCGACTCCCAATATTAATTGAAATGATTTTATTGACTTAAAATTATCGTATTTCTTCCGCTGAGAAAAAAACAAACTCCGTTCCACGGCGCACCAACGGCTGGAACTGCGACAACAACAACTTCACGGCAGCACTGTCCAGCTCTGTTCACAGTTTCTGATCCACTAACAAGTCCTTAAACACTGCAGAGCCTATACTGTGTTCCTGTTAGTGTTTATTTCTTGTCTGTCTTCTTCTGTTCATTTATCTGACGTCCAGCGCTCCGTCTTTTACCCTCTTTTACTTTATCTTTCTTGATCCTCCTTAGCAACGGAATTGACCAATCAGAATCGAGTATTCAACTAAGCCTTGTAATAAAAGTTGTTAGTAGCCTTAGACCCCATTTACACGCAAACGCATACGAAATGCAAACGAACCGAATACGATATAAAAAAAGTCTTCCGTTCACACGAGACCGCTCGGGAGCGCTGGAGACAGCTGTAGTACATATGCCGGGCCTGTAAGTGGAGCTGTACTCCTGCCACAAAATACACCAAAAGCAGCGAAGAAGACCCCCGAGCATGGTTGCCCTTCTGTTTATGCCCCGCGGTGGATTTAGCAACATGTAGTTCATGTAGTTCTCCGTGTCCAGTTGTTACTGATGGTTGCGGTAGAGGAGCTGTAGATTTTGCACTAACATCTGTAGTATGGTCAGTAGCAGTAGCAGTAGTTACTGACAGTAGCTCACTGCTGTAGCATGGTCATTACATTACATTACATTGCATTTAGCTGACGCTTTTGTCCAAAGCGACTTACAATAAGTACATTCGACCAGGAAGACACAACCTTGAAGAAAACAGAATCATATAAGTACATCAGGTTTCATAGAGCCAAACATTTCAAGTGCTACTCAACTTACTTTAGGTAAGCCAGTCCTTTATTAGTATAAAAGTGCTTCGTTAATAGTTCTAACGCTCGAAGTGGAGTCGAAAGAGATGAGTTTTCAGTTTGCGCCGGAAGATGTGCAAGCTATCTGCCGTCCTGATGTCAATGGGGAGCTCATTCCACCATCTTGGAGCCAGGACAGCAAACCCATGTGTTTTTGCCGATGGGAACTTGGGTCCCCCTCGCAGCGAGGGCCCAGCGAGGGCGCAGCGAGGGCGCAGCGAGTCGTTTGGCTGATGCAGAGCGTAGTGCACGCGCTGGGGTGTAGCAGTAGCAGTAGTTACTGACAGTAGCTCACTGCTGTAGCATGGTCAGTAGCAGTAGCAGTAGCTACTGACAGTAGCTCACTGCTGTAGCATGGTCAGTAGCAGTAGCAGTAGCTACTGACAGTAGCTCACTGCTGTAGTATGGTCAGTAGCAGTAGCAGTAGCTACTGACAGTAGCTCACTACTGTAGCATGGTCAGTAGCAGTAGCAGTAGCTACTGACAGTAGCTCACTGCTGTAGCATGGTCAGTAGCTACTGATAGTAGCTACTGACCATGCTACAGTAGTGAGCTGTGGGGAGAGGTGGGGCTATGGCTTCATCGTTGTAACATCTTGGTGAATACCAAAATGATCGTATAGGGCGTACAAACAGAGCCGTTTGGCCCCCCAGAGCGTTCCGTTTGCAGATCTATCCACCTTGGGACCCGTTATCGTTTGCGTGGTCCGTTTCTGCGTTTCCGTTACGGCTGTCACTACCCGATCTGCCGCCCTGCCCTATTTGCAGTGTGCATGTGCGAGATGGTCCGCCATATTGGACAACTCCGTACGGCAACTCAAGTAGGACACTTGACACAGTGGCTTTTGGCAAAACACAAAAAGAAAACTCGAGAGAGATGAGTTATTGTTATTACAATGTGACTTCACTATTATTTAACAACTCTTTGTATTGGGTTATTTTATTTGGGGTTAAGTACATTGTCAGAATAAGTGAGGAATGGATTTAACTTCTGTTAGACAGCTATATGCCATACATTTTTGCATACATTCACAGTAAATATGTATTCAGTATGTTAGCTGTCATACAGCTGCGGGCAGGGCGGCAGATCGGGTAGTGACAACGGCCTTGTGTAAACGAACGGGCTATACGAAAGAGAAAAGTAGCGGATACAACCGTTTGCGTTCTCGTGTAAACACCACCTTAAAGGCCTACACAGTTGCTGCACTAAACTACATTTTAGCATTTAAAATACCTTGCCATTATTTTGCTGTTATTTTGGGGAAAGTAACTCAAAAGTAATATAAAAGTAGTGTAACTCATTACATTTCAGAGAGAGTAATATTGTAATGTAACTTATTACTTAAAAAAGACAGTAATAAGTCATATCTAATGTATTACATTTTGGAAGTAACTTGCCCAACACTGCTCATGAGATGTTGCTATGACTATACTATAAATAGACACAATCACCAATCCCAGGTTCTGATGGGTTGGATACGACACGAAGGGAATAGTCATAGAAGAAAGTTTTAGCTTGTATTAGAAATGTTGCAAAAGTCAGGTGCAGACACTGTAGAAGACAAAGAGTTATTGAGAACAAGAGATCGCCCTGGCCTTGGACAGTGTGTGTGAGCTCCTACGCATAACTGGGAATCAGTGTAATGGAGGATTCCACTATCTATTGTAGAAACTTTAGCAAAACAAATTACGTAGGATAGCGACTAGAGTAGGGAGGGACCTTCACCGGCCGGCTGAATGATGATTGGATGTCGTGTTGCCAAGAGACTTTGTCTAATGGCGCATATCTACTACAGGGCCTCGCTCGGTATGGCTAGGCCTTGTGGCTCACTTTATGCTGCGTTTCCATTACAGTTTAGTAGCTGGGGCAGTAACTATAGTAACGCAGTGTAGGCGGAGCCGTGACATCATCTTCAATGAGAACCACAGAAAAACAACATCAGCCGTTAGTTGATAGCACTCAAGCTCACAGCTCCTCATATCTGTTCAGAAACTAGACAAAAGTGAAACAAGTACAAACCACAGACTGCCTGTGTCATGGCGAATACAGTCGCTGCTTTATTTATGTCTGTAGGCCGTTGTTGTGAGTGTGGACGGTCAGAGCATATACTACGTTAGCTTAGCCGATCTCCATTTAGAAAACACGCTTTTTAAAAGGTGTTTCGCCTGCCGTCTGTCTGTAGTCTTGTCAAAACAAACGTGAATTACAATTAAAACACGGTCAAATATGTTCATTTTGTTGTAGTTCTAGCCCCCTTGCCAGTGATTCTCTCTCTAGTTTAGCATACTCAATCCCGACTCAGCCTGGTTGTTGGCCCGGAAAGAACCTCGATTTTATGGGGCCAGAAAAATTGTGAAATAGTACCTGCTAGCCGGAACAACGCCAAGTGGAAACGCAACCAAAATAATACGGACGTTTAAAACCTATACAAGCATAGCTTTCAGAGAGGAAAGCAGGTGACATTTGTGTGATAAGCTGCATGATCAAATATGTATGTGTTCATTTCAGTGGCTATATGCTGTGTAATTACTGCTCAACTATATCTGTGTTTGTGTTTTATTGATTTCTCTCTGTTTTATTCTTTCATATGATGAGTACTAAATTGCCACAACATTTTGGAGTAGTTGGCTGAAACAGATGTGTGTGCGTTAAAGGGGAATGAGTGTCCTACAACTTTAAATAAATCCACTATTGACTTATGTTACGGCACGGTGCCTGGTGCGTTCAAGTCCCTGACCATGCCCCCTTTTGGAGCTTCATACCACACGAGCGTTCTTCTGGTGCCGATCAAACCCATCTGCAGGAAACAAGTGTGCACAAAAAAAACTGTGAAATGTTGGACAGAGGAAAGCATTGCCACCTTACAGGCATGTTTGGACTGCACGGATTGGGATGTGTTTTATAGCTCATGCTCTGATCTCAATGAACTGACGTCAACTGTCTCATCCTACATATCATTTTGTGTGGAGTCTAACATTCCTTGTAAAGACATTACCGTCTTCCCTAATAATAAGCCGTGGGTCATGAAGGAACTAAAGAGTGTTATAAATAGAAAGAAACGTATATTTTATACTGGAAATAGTCAGGACAAAAAATAAATTAACAGAGAATTAAGAAATGAGATAAGAAAATCTAAAATAGCTTATAAGGTGGAACTCAAATACAGCAGTGGAGATCTTCGGGAACCCTGGAGGGGAATCAAATCAATGTCCTCCATCTCCCAGGGTAACAACAATGACAGGGCTAGGAATACAATTAACATTGAGGGAACAAATGAGGCAGACCTCCCCAATGCTTTTAACATTTTTTATTCTCGATTCGAGAAAAATGATTTCTCCATAAACACCTCAACCCTTAGAGAGTCTCTCTCACCTATCTCAGACATAGTCATTGAACAGGATGATGTTAGGAATCTCTTAAAACGAGTCAATATTAGGAAGGCCCCAGGTCCTGACCATATTTGTGGGCGTACACTCCAGTATTGTGCTAGCAAACTCTGTGGTGTTTTCCAGCATATCTTCCAACTGTCACTTCAGAATAGCCAAATTCCTGATATGTGGAAATCCTCAACTGTAATTCCCATCCCGAAGAAGCCTCATCCTAAAGTCCTAAATGACTTCAGACCGGTGGCTTTAACGTCATTGGTAATGAAAATGTTTGAAAAAATTGTTAAAGGCCTTAAAGGTCATGTCAGTAATAGGTGGTGAACTTGATCCACTACAATTTGCGTATCAGGCAGGGAGGCTTAGAGGATGCAAAGCTTTTTATACTGCACACCCTCCACAAACACCTTAAAAAGCCACAAGCCCATGCCAGGCTTTTGTTTGCTGACTTTTCTTCAGCATTTAACACAATGCAGCTGCATCTCCTGGTAGAGAGCCTATTATGTCATTTTAAACTGACAGTTTTCTGGATTTAAATGTCTCCAAAACCCAGGAATTGATCATTGATTTTAGACGTCACAAGGATGTTCCTAAGGAGTGCATCATACACAATGACAAGGTAGAAATTGTCACATCATACAAATACTTGGGCACCATTTTCGATGACCACCTCAAATTTGATGTGAATACTGAGTGTATTGTGAAGCGGGGTCAACAGAGAATGCACCTTCTTCGCAAACTGAACTCTTTCTCTGTCAGGCCTTTCATTCTTTGTTGTTTTTACCAAGCATTCATTGAGAGCCTTATTTGTTTTTCTTTTATCTGCTGGTTCCATAGCCTTACACTGAAAGACAGGAACAGCCTGAATAGCATTGTTAAAACCTGCTCCAAGATCATCGGCGTGAAACAGAGAGACTTAAATTCCTTCTGTAACCAACAGATTCTGCGGAAAGCAGAGAGCATTCTGAACTCTCCAGGTCATGTACTTTCACATGAATTTCGTCTGTTGCCATCAGGGCGTAGATATGCTCTACCTGATCAAAGGACTAATCGCTTTTCTAAATCATTCATCCCTTCTGCACTCAAACTTTTAAATTCTTGAAAAGGCTTTTAACTTGATTATTTATTTATTTATTATTGTGATACTTTGAACTATTTATAGTGTAAATTAGAATTATTCACATCTGTGCTCCCGGGTGTATCTGTGTGTTTTTTTCTTTTCTTGTATGTTCCTGCCTGTGTACATGACATAAGCTGCTGCTCATAACCAATTGCCCCTTAATAAATAAATTAATAAAGTTGTTGATTGATTGATTGAGTGTGTGTTCTGTCATGACTCCAAAGCATGACTGTGGGACTGCCTGAGGGCAAGAGGGACATAGAGACACACACACACACACACACACACTGTAAGGAGAGGGGGCAAAACAGATGGAGTTAACAACTGCTGACTCATTGCCTAGGGTCCCGCCTAGAAGTGAGACTGGCCAATGGAGAACTACCAGCTCACGGTCTAGGGTTCGCTCAGAAGTCAAACTGGCCAATGGAGAACTGCCAACTCACTGGCTAGGTCGTCCAGAAGTGAAATCACCAATAACAAATAGCTAGGGAGGAGCAACCGACACAACTCCCACAGAATGTGTTTAAATACTGTAACATTCTTACAGTCGGCGCTCTTTTCCTGACTGGCTGTCGTGGTACGTATATCACATGGTGGTAGGAATTGAGCCCGGAGCACTCTGTAATGATTTCCACCTTGTTTAATACTTTTCGCCTCATTCTGGTGATGGTGACGTGTGTTGTGCGAGACCAGAGATGTAGTTCATTGAGCGGTTTCACACAAAAATAAGTGTTTACACAGTTTTACGACAAACTTATTTTTCTTGACTTGCAAAATTATCTTTTAAATTAACAAACATCATATGTGTAATTCATGGCACAATTAAAACGGGATCGAAAGATAATTACATATTTTTTCCGAAATAAGGTCCCATGGAGGTCCACCGGAAAGGGAGGGACTTCGGCTCTCTCTAGGGGACTGCGTCGGGTCGATGATCGTGTTGCTTTTAATCGTACAAAGCCAGATTAAATTAAATAACTACTTCTCAACCCTTGTACTTTTCTCCAGAGTGCAGTGGTTCATTGTTTATTAATGTGGTTCAGCGGCATTTACCGACCACCGGAGTTTAGTTTACTTTTATCTCACGGCAGAGTTTATTCTCCGTTAACTCACGGCAGTGGCCGCTGGAAAGTATTCACTGTCTGACTGTCACACAAGCAGCTGATAAATATCCCCCATCCCCATAAGTGAATGTGTTTCAGTCTGAATTGACGCAGTTCGGCATCACAACGCTGTTATTAAAGTTTCTCTGGTATTAGACAGGTGATGTTAGCATAGCAACTGAAGCTCATCTGACTATGTGTGACACACGCTTTCACTGTCAATCTCACGCTCTCACTCTGCCCAAACTATTCTCACGCCAAAACAAGATGAACTGGCGATCGTTTTTGGTTGGTTATTTACAATGTTGAGTTGACAGCTGCTCAAGCTGTCGATCCGCTCCCTCCCCGCCCCCACCACTCTTAACAACGTTAACAGACAGCAGAGCAGTGGGAGCTGGTTGGTCAATCTGCGACCCGTATTGCGCATGCGCAGATCCGTCTTAATGCCATGCTTTTCATCAGTCGACGGCGAACTCTACAGAAGGAAAGGTGGGTTTGCACAGTGTACTTTATCGATATCGTTGAATATGTTTGAAAATATGATTAGAGTAAGATAACCTATTCTATAAAGGCCACATATTTGTTTATAAAGTTTGTTAACATTTTAGATTTGTTTGTTTAAACTTGTTTAGAATGTATAGCACATTAAAAGATTGTCACTTGACTTTTATGCTAGGTTTGAAGGGCGCTAAAGTTGTAATTCAGTCCCCTAAATAGCTTAAGCTATGTTAACAGCTAGCTTTTAAAGAATAAAAGAAACATATATTATAACAATAATGGTGTTTTATTATGCAAATTATTTTCTAACTACTATGTATGTATGTATTCAAGACAGACTTTGTAATAAACTGGTATTCCAGATGGAGAGCTTTGTGAAATACTTTAAGAAGACTAAAGAGAGAGAAAGAGATGAGGGACTGGCATTAGCCAACAACAGTTCAGAGGAAAACAGGGGCAGAGGCAGCAGAGTATCCTCAGAGGAGACAATGAGGGAAGATGAAGACGAGACACAAGTGCAGGTAACTTGGCTAGTTCACAATATCATACCCCAAAGGTTTCACAGGTAGCCAAGGCTGCTAGCGAGCTGTTTTTATTGTATTTATTGTAACATTTGCTAGCAAATAACTACACAATTGTAGATTGCTGTTTACACATTTTGATTCCATTATTTGTTATGATTTGTAACATGTTAAGTCAGTGTCTACACTTGTGTTCAATAAACTAATTCAATATCTAAATCTCTTCCTCATAGACCATAGAGAGAGAGTGTGAGGCGCTGTGTGCATCAAAACAAAGGAAGAACGCAGGGGCAGCCTCATATGGCTCCAAGTTTAATTCCCAGTGGACCAAGGAATGGCCATTCATCACGCCTGGGACTACACCTTTTCATTTTTGGTGTTCCATATGCAGGCATGAATTAGAATGCAGACACCAGGGCAGAGCTGATGTGATTCGCCATATCAATAGGGAATCACACTTGAAAAAACAAAAGATGGTTGAGAGCTCTTCAAAAATGAATATGTTCATACAAGGAACGCAAAGCACTGAGATGGGTCAGCGGGAAACACAGGTGATAGTATACAAGTTGGTTAAGTACAGTGATGTTATGGTTATTTAGTGGGGTTTAAGCCGCAGTGATTGGGGTTACATAAACTTTGCCTAACCTGTAAATCATTAAACTGATTGATTAAATACGTCAAAATAATATAAATGACCTGACAGCAGCATACTCACCTATGTAGATATATGATTGTGTTTACTATTTTATATGTCATTACACAACCACAGACCAGAAGAGCCGAAGTGAAGGTGGCCATGACAATGGTGCAGCACAACATCCCATTGGCTTTTTCGGATCGCCTGAGTCCACTGTTCAAGGAGTGTTTCCCTGATTCCAAGATAGCCCAAAAGTATTCCTCAGCCAGGACAAAAACAACAGCCATCATAAACAAGTCTGTAGCCCCATATTTTATGGATGAGCTTGTGAAAAATCTGTGTGATCATCCCTTCTCTTTGGCCACTGATGGGTCCAATGATACTGGTAAGTGTGTTCATGTTGACCATGGGTCACACAGAATTAAGTAAGTAAGTGTTGAATACATTTGTGTCGTCACAGGCAGAGAGAAGTTGAATCCACTGACTGTCAACATTTGGAGTTCACAAGGTGTGATTCAACGATTTCTTGACATGGGTCTGACATCAGGAACCAGCTGTGGCACTGCTGAGGTCATATTCAGCAAAATGAATGAGGTGCTGGAAGGCCACAGTATTCCATGGGCCAACTGCGTGGCCCTTGCAGTTGACAGTGCTAGTGTCAATCTGGGAGCCAGGAATTCGATTAAGAGCAGGGTCCTGGACCAAAATCCATCTATCTACGTTCTTGGCTGTCCCTGCCACATTGTGCACAATAATGCACACGCTGGTGGCTTGGTGTACTCCGAGGTAATGACTTGACAGTCACAACTGTAATTGTTTCTATTTGACTGGGATGGCCACTTTGTACATATTGTAAAAGTATTAACACTAACACATTTATTTTGCTAACCCTCCAGATGTCGGGCTTTGAAGTCGAAGATTTCTGCGTCGATCTTGCCTACTGGTTTAAATCCAGCACCAAGAGAAAGAACATGCTTCATGGCAAGTTATCCTCACATAACACATTTATTCTACTCAAAAGCATTGATTCAGAAATAGTTTGAAGGGCCAATCTAAAATACATATTTTGTTCTATTCAGAATTCTGTGTGTTTTGTGACAGCACGTACATGGAGGTACTTCAGCATTTTAGCATTAGGTGGCTCAGTTTGGATCTGGCTGTCAACCGCATACTCCGTGTCTACAAGGCCCTGACAAGCTACTTCAGATCCACTGGTTTGTAGTCCCATATTCATTATTGATGAAAAATGCAAAACTACAATTTTCTATTTATTATTTTTGAACGTTTTTGTCTTTTAGACGAGAAGCAAGCCAGGTGTCTGCGGCTCCGTGCCTTATTTGAGGATCCATTGACAGAGGTTCATCTCCTCTTCTACCAGGCACTTCTGCCTACATTCTGCCAGTTTAATCTGTTGTTCCAGAGGCAGCACCCATGCATCTATCTTCTCCATGGGCAGGTACATCATTTTACTGTTTGAGTTAGTGTAATGGTAATGTCAAATAGTATAATTGATTCTTATCTTAATGTTCATGGATGGGTGGGTTGTATATTTTCTGTATTTCAGGTGAGGGCATTCATTCGAAAGCTAATGTCCAAATTCTTGAAGCCTGCAGCTTTCAGAACAACTAGCTTGGAGAGTGTTGATCTTCAGGATCAAGAAAACCAACTGCCAGGTGAATACAATTGACTGTTATAGCCTATATTATTTGACCCTTTTATGACAACTGAAATAATCTACAGGTATATAGTATGGGCAAAATAATGCATGGTAGTCTTTTTTTCCTTTCAGACACCCAGCTTGGCATTGGACTGACTACAAAGTCCACACTGATAAGGCTGCATGAAGCTGGTGAGATTCCCTCAGGTGATGTCACCAAATTCAACAAGGCAGCAAGAGGCTTCCTGCTTCGGTCTACTGAATATGCACTGAAGAAGCTACCTCTCAATGACCCCCTGCTGCCACATGCTGAGTTTGTGGACTTCAGGCAGAGACAAAACTCCCATGTGGATGATGTGCTCTACTTTGTCCAAAGGTACAATTACTGAACCCTTATTTTCACTTTACCATTACTGCATTTAAACAACGTGAGAAGTTAATTAAAGATAAATGGTGATTTTGACAGGCTTTACAAGCAGTTGAGATGGGTGAACAAATACAGCTTGCTTAGATATTACATTGGGAGATTCTGTTATTGTAAAGGATTATTTATTTCTATCTGGATAGAGAATTGGTTATTGTTTTATGTATATTTATTTACAGAATTCAATAATCTAATGGCAAAATAAATGTCTGAATATTTTGTTTCTATTATAAATAATGTTGTTGCAATTGTCTTTGCCCAGATACAAACACCTTCTTCCTTTTGAGGACCCAAGGGAACAGGACAGGATTTTGGATGAGTTCCTGGAGTACCAAATGCTGGAGGAAACGGATATCCCTGACATGGTCTGGAAAGGTGCCCTGGTGAGTGTTGGAGAGGAAGAACAATTCCATCGTATGGACATGGTGTGGGCACACTTGACTACGCAGAAGAGCCGAGTAACTGGTAAAGAACAGTTCCCCAGACTTGGGAAGGTGGCCCAGCTTGTCCTATGCCTACCTCACTCTAATAGGGATGCAGAACGAGTCTTCTCAGTAATTGGACTGAACAAAACAGAGTGTCGAAACAGACTTGCACTTGATGGGACACTGTCATCCATTATGTGCATCAAAGGAAGTCAGATTGAACCATGCTGATTCAAATACGAACCACCAGTAGAAATGATAAACAAGTCAAAGTCTGCTGCTTATTGTTCGACTAGGCCAAAATAGAGTCACAATAAAACAGTGGAAACAAACATGTGTTTGACTTTCATTAGTGAATGAAACTTTGTGCCATTTATAGTCTATGTCCAATATTGTGTATTTGTATATATTGTATATATATATATGGTACGGTCCCGCTACGGACGCGATAGCAGTCATTTAGTGTGCATACGTGTAATTAAACCCATGATATCAAAATCTCACTCCAGCCAGGTACCCAAAGTTGGCAACCCTGATGTATTGATTCCATCCGATAGCTGCTATAATACAAAACAACACGTCTGCCTCTCTCCACAATGATCAATAACAGTGAACGGATGGTCAAAGTAAGGTACAAATAAACAGAATCACACGAAGCCTGGTTAGTGTTGCCTGACTTTATAAAGTGTGTTTATAAGCACTACTGCTTGTGCTACTGCCAGGGTTGCCAACTTTGGGTGCCTGGCTGGAGTGAGATTTTGATATCATGGGTTTAATTACATATGCGCACTAAATGACTGCTATCGTGTCAGCAGCGGGACCTTAGCATATATAATAGGATATACAATATATACAAATACACAATATTGGACACAGACTATAAAGGGCACACAGTTTCATTCACTAATGAAAGTCAAACACATGTTTGTTTCCACTATTTTATTGTGTGCCTGTCGCGATAAGCAAATTGACTTATCGTACGATAAATAAAAATGAACTCGATACATTGCCATTTACATGAGGATGTGACTAGCAGTTTGAAAGGATGTACTTGAATTATTATTATATATTATCATTATGTCAGTGGTCTTAAATGGTCATACAACGGTGCCGACAATATTATCGTTTATCGCAATAATTTCCGGGAAAATGTATCCAACAAAATTAATTATCGTGAGATGCCTATACATGAAACACACAGACACACACAAATCTACAGACTTACTCCAAACATATATATTAATTAACACACTCTCACTCTCATATACTCTTTGACTCTATATCTTAGATCTGCCCATGCGCAATACGGGTCGGAGTATTTCTGTTGGGTAATCTATGGTAGGGCTAACCCCAGTGGTGGGGCTCAAATCAGTATTTGCAATGTAATTACATACACGCTCCCCTTGACAGTGAAACGCCACGCGTGAGGTTTAGATTATTTCCCTGTCTCAATCCAAATTGAACTGTATCAAATAAAAAGGCACATTTGTCTTGAAGTAAAAAAAAAAGGGTGACCTGGAGCCAATCCTGCAATTTCCCCACAGGTGAAAGAGTTGACATGCTGAAAACCCAACCCCTGCAGGGGGGTCTGGGGGGATTCTCCCCCAGGAGATCTTTTGAAATACTAACATAAAATACACATTCTGGTACTCTCTTGAGAAGACAAATAAATAAATGTATTACTACACGACATATTTAAAAAATGAATGCCATTTTAGTTTTGTGTTACTTTGTTCTGAAAGCTGAACCTGCTGCTCCTCACAGAGAGAAGAGGGAAGAGGCTGTGAATTACTTTACATTGTGGATCCACAATGTAACGTCATTCACACAGCCTCTTCCGGTAGAGGAGGGAAGAGGCTGTGTGAATGATGTTACATTGTGGATAAGGGTGGATAGCCCCCATTGTTCTGTGTGTCAAAATGAAAGACAGCCCACACATCAATCATCAAACCGTGGGGTCTTATTTCATTACGTGTTGATTTCTATCAACACGTAATGTTGTATGTATCGATGTATATAGAGATGTAGGCTACTACAGCAGAAGTATTCTCCGTCGGGACTTCCTGCAACAACACCACGCCGTTATCTTGATTCTGATTGGCCAGAAGACATTATCAAAGATGCTCTATTGAGAAGACGATCACTACGTGACAACAGTTTTCAAAACCGTTTCTTGTCTTCGGTATTCTTGTTTTTGGCGTGAGAATAGTTTGGGCAGCGTGAGATTGAGAGTGAAAGCGTGTGTCACACGCCAGATGCGTGAGAGTTGGCAACCCTGTTGTAGGCAGGCATGACAGTCGACCCATGTTCAGGGGAGGAGGGTTTAGTTTCCTGCACGCCTCGACGTAAGAGAGACGTAAGCGACGCCACCTCTTAGCTCCGAAGCTCTTGCCTCTAGACCGACAATTTTTTGGAGCTGGAAGTGAACCGGATTCCGGAGCTAAGAGCCGGCCCGCAGCGGTGTGAACAGGAAAAACCGGCGCTTTTCAGGCTCCAGCTCCGAGTCGGAGCTGAAAAAGCGCTGGTGTGAAAGGGGCAATATTGTGGCATAAGCCGTTTTCTACAGGTATATTTTACCTGCATATTTTTCTTTATGATTTTACTTGTGTAGCCCAAGTACTGATTCCACACGATAGCTGCTATAATAAAAAACAAGAGGAAAACATTAGAGACAGTGTGCTTCGCTTCAAAACGGCAAATAAGAGAGAACGGATGATCATTAAAAGTAAGCTCAAAACAAACAGCATCAAACTCTGCCTGGTTAGTGTTGCCTCACTTTATATAAGTGTGTTTTTTATAAGTGTGTGGTCGCGATCTAGTCCCTTTGCTCAGCGCCCCTGCCCCCGCCTCGTGACGTTTTTGGTTTTGCTTTGATGAGGGGCATAAGACCTGAAACCCACTTCCTCTGGACCAATGAAAGCACACCATGCTGGGTTCAGTGCTAACAGCTCTAGTCTATAATGAGACATCCATACATGAGCTTGTACATGAGCAGCTCCTTGTGTTAAGGTAAAACTCACAATGTGATTTTTACTCAACTATACAATATATTTAACGAAATTACCTTGACAATTGACAAATTCCTTGACTGTGCATTTCTGGAATATACATTGTGTTTAGCTTGAATAAACAAGTGTTATTCCTCAAATTCCACAAGCAGTTTGAAGCCAACAAATTATATAAATGTTGCTGAATTTTCTTCTCTTCACATGACTCTTTTTGATAAATGCATTCTTTAAATGCCTTTTTGTTTGTTTCCATCTCTGACTGAATCAAAAGAGCCTTTTGTCTGAGTGTGTGTGGGAAGACTGGCAGACTGCAGAGACATGACATGCCCACACACACATAGTTTGTTGTCTATCATTTCAGCCCAACAGTCCCAGGATGCTCTGTGTTGGGCATGCAAATGATCCTTTAGAAATCAATTGCACTTTGTTTATAAATACATTTAGATTTATTTAGAAGAAAAAAAGCTTATCATACGGACCAGTAGTCAGGATTATGGAAGCCTGTTTGCACCACAGGAAAAATAAATAAAAATCATGTAAGTCAAAATTATACGGAGTCCCTAAAGGGACATGAAAAAAACAAAAAAAAACAGGATAACGGGTTAGTAGCTCGTGCGCACGAGAAACTAACCCGTTATCCCGACTTTTAAAAAAAACAAATTAGAAAGTTACCGGTGTGCCAAGGAGGAAGTGGAACGCACAGGAGACAACAGTGTAATTGCATGCAGACTGTTATGTTTACGTGGGGAAATGACAGTGCATACATTATTTGAGATATATTTCGTACTCAGACTTCGTTTTAAGGACTTTTCGGCCAGAGGTGTGTGCGGTCACTCCAGGAGGCAGCGGGACGTGTAACTCAAAGAAGAGCAGCACCAGTGCTCAAAGAGCTTTTACGCACCGCCTACACTGTGTTTACCTTCATTGAACAGCTAAAGAGTGACCGCAGGCTGTTACGTTTTAACCACACACCCCCACACACCGAACTGCCCGATTACTCCCCCTTTTATTAGTTTTATGAAGGAGATGTCCGGTCACCAAGGCGCATGATGGGCGGACTGGGATTAAAAATCAGCCCGGGAATCTCACTCAGCCTCACCCAGCCCAGCCCACGTAAACTGTCTCATTATAATGACTTAGCTATCTCATTATAATGACTTAGCTATCTCATTATAATGACTTAGCTATCTCATTATAATGACTTAGCTATCTCATTATAATGACTTAGCCAACTCATTATAATGACTTAGCTATCTCATTATTATAACTGTGGATGAAATTCCACTTAAAAAACAGAAACAACCTGTTTGGCAAGAAATAAACAAACAATAGAAGTTTAAAGCAACATTTTGTTATTTAATAAAGTCAATAAAAGTCCAAAAGCATTTAACAGAGTTAATCTATTTCAGCTGAAAGGACAGAGTCTTGCACTAAAAGGTTGGTACAAGATTTGACAACATACAAAATAAAATAAAAACACTTTATACACTACAGAAGGAGGGAAGGGGAAGGTCCTCAGCAAGCACATTTACAAGAAGTATTGACCAAATGGTTGAAACGTACATACAGCTATGCAATATACATTACAGGAAAACATTTGGCCAGACGGTTGAAACTCACATACATGTTCATTACAAACCAATGGTTGTAGAGACAGCCTTTTGTTTGTTCTAAGGAAGTGGAAATTAGAGGCTAGATGTCAATTCAAACCGTGGGAAATAAACAGATAATGAAGTTAGAGTAATACTTATGATTAAATGAGATTTAATGATATATTTCTAAAACAATCTCTTCATTATGACTTACTATCATATAAGAGCAATTTTAAAATTAGCTTTCATCCCTTTACACCAAAGCAACAGAAGCAAGTGTGTGGGACACACTTAGCTGAACTAATGGATACTATAATTGAAGACTACTTCAGACGCGGATTCACAAATAAGGACATTTTAGTGGTTTTGGAGGAATCACACAATATTAAACTAAGCCTACGGACACTACAGAGGAAGCTACAAAATAACAAGCTTTGGCGTGTGGCAAGAGCAGAAACAATGTATTCTCTTCAGGAGTGCTCCAAAATCAGGATTGCTTACAGCTAGCTAGTGTATTGCTTTCACTTGCTGGTAGTCGGCTTAAATCATAATAATGAGATATTAAGTCCTAATAATGAGATATTAAGTCATTATAATGAGATAGTAAGTCATTATAATGAGATAGTAAGTTAACCATATCAAAATTCAACTTAAGTTTGCTGAAATGATTATACACACAGAATGTGCAGCTATCTGCTAGAGCAGGTCAAAGACTAAATGTGCTCATATCGAAAGCTCTGTATCTAACGAGTCAATATCAATGGAGTATGCTTCATGTACTGTAGACAGTAGTTAGGTGTTTTCCAAAAATATGAGAAAAGAGGAAGAAAATGCCATGGAGTCAATTTCACGTGTTAGCTTGAATTACCTCACTGAAGGCTTTTATGTGAACGCTCCTCATCCCCTCCGCTGCAATCCAAGTACTGCCGTTTAGAAAGTGTCCGTTAAAGGGAGCCAGCTTGTCTGGGCTCAGGAAGCTGCAGCGTCTGAAGAGAAAGCATACAGACACAGAAACACAAGAAAAACCTTACTGCATAAACAAAACATCTTTCTTCCAAGTGCTTCGGTTGCCTAAACATAACCCTGAACAGTTCCCAACAGAAAAGTGTTACAAAGTTAAACATTAGTGAACATTCTGCATTAAAATACTAGGAAAAGCTATAAAATATTATGAGGAGGATGAGATTACATTGCATCCATTGTTTTCACAATGGCCACACAACCCCCCCTACGCAGTCCTTTGCACTGATTTAGCACAGGCCTATTTTTATTTTGAATGCCTGGTAGGAAAGTGATCAGTTCCTGTGGAGCAGCTGGATAACACTAGTAGTTCACATAACCTTCATGACTCTCATGTTGCACATTTCTCAGTTTTTCACCTAATATGAATGAAGTTTTTGTAATTCTACCCAAAGTGCAGCTTTGACCTTGAAGTGCTTAGCGGTGTGTTGCTGTGTTTTATTACCTCTGTGTGGTCTCTCCATTCCTCCCTGGCACATTAGGGTCTTTGTCTTCTGTCTGGACACTGTTATCAGCCGTCTGTGGCCCACATACCTCCTCAGCCGGCCCTGTGGCTACACACATCTTCCAGATACTGCTCTCCTGTATGGGCACACACATTAGTTACAGTGAAACAGTGAACAAGTAACCTCTATACTGGGAGTAGAAAGCAAGCTGTATGAGCGTATCAAACATCTGGCTGAGTGGGGAGAGTGGGGTAAGATGAGGTGATTCTTACTTATGTTGTCCTCATGAGATATAAGTAAAATGACAACAACAGCCTTTACTTCAGGATGTCTTCTGTCAATCAAAGTGAAAATAATGCATCTATCACAAAGGGCCATGAAAATATGACTTCTCCAAAAAAAGGCTTAACTTGCCCCATCCAAGGGGTAAATGAATCCACATAAGGGGTAAATGAATCCACATAAGGGGTAAATGAATCCACATAAGGGGTAAATGAATCCACATAAGGGGTAAATGAATCCACATAAGGGGTAAATGAATCCACATAAGGGGTAAATGAATCCACATAAGGGGTAAATTTAACCATGGGGAAAAATTTACCAATTTCCTTGTTTTTACCATTTTTACAAATGTGCACAGTTTCTTTAGATAAAGGGGTCAACTTACCCACTGTCTTACCCCGCTCTGCCCTAAGGTCTTAAACTGGGCCCCAGTGTTTTGAGCATGTTCTCATAGTTCTTGAGGGGACATGTGATCAGATTATCAAACAAATGTTATACAGACAGAGTGGTTGTGCTCTCAAAATGTGTACTACGGTATTTTCTTTATGTCAATTACTATTTGAATGGAGCAATCACATGGATGTTTAATGCATGAGAAACAAAGAAATCCAATAATTGATAAGCATGAAAACTTAAATGTGTTTAAATAATGCCCCTTATGACAACATAGCTGTATTTACAAAGACATTATTCACTTTGACTGTAAATGATTTAGTCTCAACATAAACTCCAAATGGACATGTCTGTATGTAATAACGTTAGTGTCTGGTTGGTGATTAAAAGTGATTGATGTTCGACCTGGTGTGAATTCGCCCCAGAGGGGAAGCCCTGCTCCATTAAGGGACTGTGGAGCTCAGCTTTGGTCAGGAGAGTTTAGCAGCCTGTGCTCGAGTCATGAAGTGGGACAACAGCCAGCTTAACATCTTCACTATGATCGACATGAAATCTCAGTTTCGTATGGTTAATATATCTGTAGGGCTATAGGAAGAGACACTTTTTAGAGTTATTTCTGAAGCCAATAGAGTGGTGCATTGATTAAATATCTTTGTAGACTTAGCATCGCAAAGGGGTCCCTCAACAAAAAGCAATGAGATTTTTTCATTGGATTACTATATTTATGAGACGTACACATTTTGTTCAGCAGGATAATCTCCACATATTTACACCACTTTGGGAGTTTTGAAACCTAAAGAAGTCAAAAGCTCATACTAAGGTAATAATAATGCTGATACAAGGACCAATAACTCCATCACGGTTGCATGGCTGCGCATCACAACCGCTAAGCTAAAGGTGGCTTAAGTTCGGTGTGATGACAAGTAGTTGTTTATTTAGTCAATGTAAGCAACTGCCGTTTTTTAAGACCTGTCACTTCGAACACATTTCATTCATGTTTCGCTCAGGATGAATTATCACCTGATTTCCCTCTGGCACCTTCATCACCACACATTTCAGTTGTGATGGTACAATGGTAAAGATCAGTGAATGACCTCTACTCTACAGCCATCCACCTTATGGCACATGTTTGTAGCAGGGAGTTAGGATATGTCTCCATTCATAAATGCAATCAGAGAATGCTTCAAATCCATTGAAATGTTGTACATATTTGTTTAAGTCAGTTCATATCTATAGACTTTATAGCCAATTTTAGATCGCCAAAAAGTATTTTACGATCTGGACATGTGAAATTTCTACATCAATAAAGATGTAAAGCTACATCTTATTTGTCAGTTATTGTCATTTAACTTTATTTGAAGTTACAGAAATGTAGCCGATTGGCTCATTTGATCAGATGTAAATGTGAGTATCATTTTAATAAAGATAAATATTGTCGAAACAGCACAGCCTTTGTCTCAAGTTTTAACATTCAGCACGCACGCACGCACGCACGCACACAGACAGACAGACAGACAGACAGACAGACAGACACACACACACACAGACACACACAGACACACACACAGACACACACACACACACACACACACACATACACACACACACATACCATGTATACATCACTTCAGGGGACATTACAGTGACTTACATGCATTTCCTGGAGACTTATCCTAACCTTAACCATAACCAACACATGCCTAACCCTAACCCTTGCCCTAATCCTAAACCTAACCAAGTCTTCACCGTAAAATTAATGATTCCCCTCATGGGGACTTCCAATGTGTCCCCATAAGGGAGGCGAGTCCCCACACGTGGCTGTGTAAACAGATTTAGGTCCCCACAAGTATAGTAATGCTCGGCCACACACACACACACACACACACACACACACACACACACACACACACACACACACAGACACACACACACACACACACACACACACACACACACACACACACACAGCCAGTAGTGTGCATAGCGCAGCGTTTGCATGTTGACACTTTGTAGGATACACAAAACACACATTTGTACAATATCCTGATTTTGTTTGATAACGGTATATTAAATAGTGGATGTTCCGGGTCCATCGGTTGACTTTGTTTGGACTTGTTAGTTTGTTTGTTTATGAATGATTTAAGTCATCACTATTGACTATTGTCTGCCTTGGTTGACTCATTGGTTCAAACAAAGTAAATGACTCTATTTGGTTTAAATCATCTGGAATAATGCTGTACAATATTCTTAAGCTCCAATTCAGATACATTGGAGCTTTCCGAATAAATACAACTTGCAAATATGGAAGTTTTCTTTAACCATATGCTAGACTGCCTATTGTATTGTAGTGAGAAAGAAAGTAAATAATGAAGTGCATTGCCAGGGGTTAGGGTTATTATGCTTTGCATAATGTGTACTCAACACAACAAAGGGAAAATTAAGTAACATGTGATTTTGAAATGTTTGATTTGAGCAATGCAAACTGTGAAAATGTTGATTATGAGAGAAATAGACTTGTAGCAAGCCAACTTCCTTTTTCAAATCGATCAGTATTTGGAAACAACAATCAATTATCCCTTCAACATGGATAGCTTTCTAATATCTGCCTCACACCTATTTCTCTCAAATTCTTCAATCCATGGTCTGTCGCCTGGCAAAGACTTCCAGCACAGAGAACAGAGAAGGATTCGATCATGGCTCAATGAGACAGCGGGAACAAAACCACAAGCATCAATAAGTAATCCTGCTGGAGTTCGAGAAACATCAGGGGATAGCTATGGTCGTAGGGTTTATCTTCTGGGGACCATGAAGGTCTGTAAACTATTTCAATCCTGTCCAACATTTGTAAAGAGTCTGGGTCGTGGTGATGGACTGACCCACATCCCTGGAGTCATGCTGCTCAGAAAACGGAAATTCGCCAGGTTCCACAATGTATTACAATATTAGGTTAATCACTTAATGAACTTGTGTAACAGTAACAGAATAATTGTGAATTGAGCCGACATAAAAAACAACGTCTGATCAACAAGAGATATTTACACTTAACCAAATGAAGTCAGTATGTTAAATGGCCTAAAATAATATATCTACATATTCAAGTTAAATTAATTATAGAATTATATTTTCATCCAGTTTAATATGTATAATACATGTATACATAACAAAATAAACATAATACATAATTACAACTAAGGCATCACATGTAAAGTAAAGCAAGGGTCGGAAAGACTTTACTTTGGTTTGAGAATATGCTTAGATGAAGTACTAAAGCATTTGATCACTATTGATGAGTCACCAGTGTAAACTCATGCAGTGTACCTTGATGCTGAAGGACCTCCTGAGGCTCCTTTTATTTCCCCTGAGTGTGACGCTATGGTCTGCCTCCGTGCCTCCTCTTCTCTCCAGAGCTGTCCTCCAGTGTCCATCCTCTGCATCTCCGTACTGTGTTTGATCCCCAACAGTCCCGCCCGTCCTCCCCCCCGGGCCCCACGTCCTGCACCCATGTGACACTTCTTCCAGACAATCATCATTGGTCTTAGAGTGACAGAGGATCAGAGACCTGGACGGAGTCAGTGGAAGTCAGAGAGTGTTCTCCATGACAGGAATGGCAAAGCTGAAGAAGTCAAAACTGGAGCAATAAAGCTTTAAATTCTTGCAACAGAATTTTTGTCAGAACATAAAACTGAAAAAAAGTAATAAACATGGAGCATATTCAAGACTAATATCAGATTCAAATGACCAGCCATCACTCGCTCAGCATTCCCAATGACCCTGACCACCCCCAGATTGAATAAGTTAAGTAGTAATGGTGCTAAATTCCATAGCTTGCTAATCACAATAACGCTGTTGTTTTCTGTACACATGTTTGTTGTTGTATGCAGTTTTGCAAAGAAATACTCTATGTCTTTAAATAATAAGCATTTGCATCAGCATGTGAAAAGGTTACATGTTATCTCTGCCAATGAAGTGTGACTAACCTAACCTAAGTGTCTAGCTTCCTGCGCCGCCCTAACAGTGAGCCAGGTGGGGGGTGCGTACCTGGAGAGCATGGCCAGCTTCTTGGAGCGCTGGTGGTGGCTGCTGGGGGTACTGGGGGGGCTGCTGTTGCTTCTCCCCTGATCGCTGCGTCTTCTCTCCATCCTCCTAGCAGCTGCTGTGCTGGCTTTCCTCCTCTGGTGGGAGTATCTCTGAGGCATGGCTGTCAGAGTGTGTGTGTGTGTGTGCGCAGGGAGCTCGGGAACCATCACACTCCTCCCAGCTGGCCCAAAGCCTAATGGAGAGGGACGCTCTGTAGGGCAATTAGAAAACTCAGTTAGTACAGTCTGACTGCATCCGTCTGTGAGAGCGTTCTGAGAAACGGCTGAGGCTGTTGTGGAGGCTATCGTGGATAAAAGAGCTTTTCTGTTTGGAACGATATGTTTCCTCAGTGCTCATGACTACAGTATGTTTCCTCAGTGCTCATGACTACAGCTTAAGGCTCTGACACAAAAAGACGACAGTCGGAAATTTGAAAATGTGGGGCCTTCCCTGAGTGTCCGTGAGCTTAGTGTTATGTTGAATGTCCCACACTGTCGACTACTTTTTGGATGATTCAGCACGTTGAATCGCCAGCATAGCTTGTCGCCAAGAGAAAGTGGTTTGTAAAAATGGTGGGGAAACCCTGCTTTGTTTGCACTGCTTGATGTTTTCCCTGTTTCCCTTTTTGAATAACGTATAAAGCCTACTGCCCCCTGCTGGTGTGGAGAGATATATCCTTACAAGTAACCGCAGAACATCTGTGCTAGTTGGCAGCTGTTTTAGTCTTTGCGATGTCTTCAAGTGCAATATTTTGGTCAAAACATGTTTCCAGGCTTTAATGTTTCCATGCTGCAAAAAGCTCTTTATTTTCCTCATACTGCCTGTGCTGCAGCAACTCTTTTCACCCTCTGTCTGAAACCAGAGCCCAGTCTGCTCTTATTGGTTAGCTGGCCGGCTCTGTTGTGATTGGTTGATGCATTAGAGATGTCTCGCCCCTTAGCCTATCACGTACAATGTGTTGGAGCGCTAGCCAAAAGAAGCGAAAGTGTTACATAATGATGTCACTATGTTGCTGAAGTAAACAAAGGAGTTCAATGGAGATATTTCAGGCAGGGGGGGGAGAGTGCGTGGGAGAGAAGGAACACACAGATTTGAGCCTTTGCAGACCATTTACATGCACAACAAGCTTTATAACACACTTCATGAAAGGAAAACCCGAAATGGCCTCTTTAATGTATACACATCTATACTATGTGCAAACAGCATCCTCCATCCTCCTTCATAGGATGGAGGTTTATAATGGTCCTTACATTTCATGCTCCAGAGAGCACTATAGGTTGACCCTCTAATGCATTATACATGCTAGTGTACACGGCCTCCTACTGGCTCTTTAGCTGAAACGCAAAAGACCCAAGGTCTAACATCATTATCTTGCTAACCCCCCCACCTCTCAGAAGGTTTAAGCAGTTCTCCAGCTGCATGTGATGTTGATTCTTCGATTGCTCTACACATTGTTACTTTATTAGTCTAGATGATTTCACATTGACTGAATACTTTTATATATAAATAGTCTTTGGTGATCATGTGTAATATAGGTCATGTGAAAGGCCCTGTCAAACATGGTGAAGCATCACAGGCTTACAGCACACAGTTTTCCAGAGTTGGAGCTTAGTCTAATGACGGGATCCGGGACGTGATATTTGTACAGTTTGGGATGGTCAATGGGTCAGATTAGGTGATCATGTTGTCACACACTTTGCTGTGACTTGGCAGAGAGATGTGCCAGGCTACAAGTTGGAGCCTGATCAATTGTAACTTCTGTCTTTCACAATATGCACCAATCAGAGCTCAAGGGAGAGGTGCCAGAAAAGTGAGAGTTCATCACCATCATTATGTGCATATTTACAGTTGTGTGGTAGAAAGTGTTCTCTGCTCAATCTGGTGAACGCCAAGGAACATGTGAACCAGGCAAGTAAGGTGAAGGAACCCTGACCAGATAGTTTTATTTAACATTATTTAGTGAAGGTCTGGAAGGTCTGGTTTATATTGGGATCCCCCCACACAATTTCCAAGTGTTTTTTTTTCTCAGAATAGTTGAATCACCAATATCTTTTTTTTGTATAGCTACAATGGCCCTAATACACTATTGTATATATATGTGTTTGCATGTTTCTTCAACACCTCAAACAGCTATTCACTAGCAGGAACCACGCCACAACAGTGTGATGTTTGTAAGTTTATTGAAGTAACATGTGAATGATTTGAGGGGGGTGAATAGATGATCTGGGAGGACGAGCTGTGGTCCGTGCAGTGGGAGACTCAGAGTGGGGGTTCCGTCTTCGGCATGATCTGCGTGGGCTGATTACGGGCCCCCAGACAATACGTGGAATTAAAATGTTAGTATATACGGTATATAAATATGCACCGTTTAAATATAAATGTTGACGGGCAGAGGATGTTGGGATGAAGGGATGAGGGATGGAGGGATGAAGGGATGTAGGGATGAGGGATGTGGGATGTAGGGATGAGGGATGTTGGGATGTTGGGATGACAGGTATGTCAGTGGATGCAGGGCATGTTGGGATGCAGGGCTTCGGGCTGCAAGTTCTGGA